>NC_091823.1:34581687-34904187 GCF_038994185.2 Dermacentor albipictus | reverse complement strand
AACACCACTCAGCTTCCCAGTGTCCAGTGCAGTTACTCACTGTGTAACCCCTACCCCGCTTCTCTTTCTCTGGCCTCTTTCTTCTATTTCTTAACGCCCATTTTGTACAGGAGTGAATGTGTAACAATTGAAATGCTCCCATTTTTTGCCTGTAATTCAGCGTTTATTTCTGTAAAACTACTTCGTTATATAGAGAATTTCGTTATACAATTAAACCTCGATATAATGGAATTCTTGCTGTAACAAACCAATTCCCTTTTTATAACTTCTTGTCCATAGAACACCTGGTATTTTGAACCTCAATATAACGAAGTGTGTTGATACACAATTTCAATATAAGGAAGTTTCACTGCTGCTGTGTAGGATTGCCAAATGTGTGTCAGATTGTCAAATGATTGAATTACATGTGGCTGCATGTGAATGTACCTCTCAAATTGCACGCCGCACGACTGAGAGCAACCGTCAAAGTAGTGTAGCATGATGTTCTGGATAGTATGTCTACTATTTCTAATGCTTGTGCTCGGAGCAGTTTGGTAAGGAAGAAGTGGATGATGTTGGGATAGGGACACAAGAAACAGCTGATGACGGTTATTTTGTCGACTTTGGAGTTACAGGGCTTACTAGTAAAACAAAGCATTGAACACTCCAATGACCACTAAAGCTTAGTGAAGCATAGTACAGTCAGTGATGCTACCGCTGCACCAATTGCGCCGAATTATGCCGAGAGGTGGACCCTGCTACATTTCAGCAAAATATGAGAAATCTGCATTAACACAGCAAGCTAGGCGAGTCGTTGACTGAATATATCCCTAGGGGTGGGCAGTGCGAACCAGGCGAAGGACAAAAGGAAGTGAACTATACGAGCGCCGACTAACAACTGGTTTATTTTTTCCAAGCAAGTGATTAAATATACAGAGAACGGGATCATGTGATGAAGTGACACATACAAATCTGCGCTTACTGTGTGCCGAAAGAGTTGCTCAGGTTTTCAAAAACAGAACTTAGTCCTCAAGTGCTGTTTCTCCGTGCAATCAAAAGTGGCATGGCGTGGACCAGCAGGTGTGTTAACTTCGTAGTGGACCGAGTCAAGTCTCCCCCAATTAGGCCTGGACCTTACCACTGCTTCATCCTTGGGCTGTTGTCTATTTCGAATACTTTCCACCCCACCATGTTCGAGTTGCTTAGGGAATGGAACAGCATCTCTTTTCAGGGAGCAGCAAGTGATGGTACTGGCACCGAGCTGGACCCCGTGTTCCTCTCTTGTAGGACCAATGTAAAATAGTGTTCAAAGTTTTGAACACTATGTGGTGTCTCATTTGATTTTTAGAACATAACCCGCACAATGTCGCGGACACAGAGGCCGTGAACAATTTTTCCGCTGTTCCATTTGTCACCTATTTGTCCCTTTTGTTGGCAAGCCGATTGGATGGCTTGAAAAAGGATCTACGGTGGCTACAAAGGTATTGGTTGACTCTGCACCAAACAGCAACTTTTACCGCTGGATACAGATGAAGCGCCGTTAGTTAAGCCTAACTGCATCATGTGTCCGTAACAAAAATCCATTGCCAGCTGACATGGTGGTGGCCACGTAGCAGGTTGTTGCAGCAAGGTAGCTTCCAGTGTGGTCGGGCCAGTAAACTGCCTTGGTTATTGGGTGTGAGATCATGCGCTACACTGGTGGCTGGAGGATGAGATCAGGCATGTTGCCCCCGGGGTCAACATGTGGGCACCTACAGCGAGCGCTTTCACCAAGCTGGATTTGCGCATTACAGCCTAATCAGACAGCATTGCTTAGTCAAAGGTCATGTGTACACATATCTGCACTTTGGTATGGCGCACTGCACACATCGAGCTGCGAGACAAGCAAAAGCAAGCCACCCTCGCGGTGTCGCCCATTGCAGTATTTCAAACACACAGTCAAGCGCAACACAGGGTCAAGTGCAACACAGGACAAAATTTATAACAACTGCAATTAAATATATTTTTCCCACATGAGTTGCAGTTTTTGGACCACTTGCAAAATTATTTGGACATTGTTGCAAGAAGTTCAGTTTCAAGTTCAGCTTCAAGTTCAAGTTCAGTCAGCAACTCTTCAGTTTGCTAACTTAACATTCTGATGTAAAAGTCCCAACACAGACAAACCCACCATGTTGTGTAGGTAACGATGTAGCGCTCCAGCTCCGAAGGTCCATTTTGCTGCTTCAGAATGCACATTTAGCTGCTCTGAAAGCCGCTCCATAATGGCATGTGCCAGTGGCATCACTGAACAGTGGAAGTTAATCCCTATTGTTGGGGGCTGTTGATTTCACATGTTGGTTAGGTTGGAGAAGTGAAAGAAAGGACAGCTGGCCATTTTTTGTCTGGACTCTGGACACTCGACCTTTGAATGTCCCACATGGTGTTGTAACAATTGAGCTACGATGTGGCTGCCGTCTCCTCATTTAATTTTACGGGTATGTGAATTTTTGAGTGTCTGTGTACTTTCACAGACACTTGTGTGATCTATACTGTTTAAAAAGCAGTGTTGCCATTCTTGGGGATCTTATGCTATGATCTGGTGGCTTTCACCTTGTTTAGAGGCAACAATTGTATTGACACACATCTCGATGATCGACGATTGTGCTCGTTGCTATCATTGTGCTTTGAGTGTGACTTGTTTTTCTGGGCACAAGTCTTCATACTAAAGGAATAGTTAAATTTGTGACTCACAGTTTTGGCTCTCACTGGTTCTTCATCATTGCTGCGCCATGAGAGTATATTGTACATGGTTTTCTTGGAAGAGTTATTGGTTGAACTTTTGTAATGGGCAGAAAAATTGTAGTCAATTATGTTTGCTGCATTTATTCCTCTTATCTAATGCCTTCAAGTTGACATAGTTATTCTGTTTAGTGAATTAATAAGTAAATAAAAATGTGGTTTAAGTGTATTTTAAGCTGATTTGGTAAAAAATTTAATTTAGTGTGTTTTAGCACATTCTCTATGGTATTCAATAGGTTCACGAGCAATACTAATTTGCTTTTGCAAAGTCTTTGCAGGAGAAAATGGCAACAGAAATACCAATGGCAAAGGCAAAATAGGTGTTGCGTTGGTACCTGCATATAAGGTAACGATGCAGATTCATGATGTTGGAGACAAACATCCGTTATTTATATCTTTGCGTTAGCTACATGATAAGATTTCAATTTTGAAGTGCTGAACGAAGTTTTCCTTTTTCTTTAATTGCAGAATGTGCTTCAATTGCATGCTCTCTCTACTGGAGAAAAAATCATGGACTTCCCCCTAGAAGTTGGCACTATCACTGGTTTTGCTGGTGAAAAGAAAGACCATGAGGTAATTGTCTCTCTACTTTTATGGCTTTTAAGTCGAAGCCAGGAATAGTACAAAATGCTTCACTAAGAGTACGGCTACGTATCCACTACCACAGTCAGATAATTACTGGTCTTCATCTACGTCCGTAAGCGGTTTCCTCTGGTGGTTTCTTGTTAAATGTAACGTTTGCCAAATGCATTACCCACAGAAGGTAGCAATTTCAGTTCTGTGTGTTATCTGTTATTATTGTTGCAATATTGATGTGCTTCGTTAGTGTTTAGTTTGCAAATAAATACAGCAGCGGCCAATGTTTGGCATGACTGTGTGAAGAACTTGTGTTACCTCACTGTACTTGCGAAGTTGACATCAAGTCTAGGAGTTAAATGCTAACTTTCAGACAGCAGCTGGTGAAGGCTATAGGGACAGTTACAACCTTACATTTGACATTAATATTTGCTCAGTGATGTAATCTAGCAAACAAAACTTAGGGACATATATTAACCTTGGAGGAAAGGTTACAGAGGAGAAATGTGTCTACAGAAGCATGTCTATGTTGGTTAAACAAGCAGACAAAAGGGGCACAGTGTAGCAGTTGGGCCACCTAATGTGCTGAGAACCTGGTATGCTCCATTTTCTTGGTTTGCGCTTGTGCTGTGACGTGTACTGTTATAAACCGTCGTGCTATCTTTTCTGTGCAGATTTTTTACTTTTTCACATCCTTCTTGACGCCTGGCACCATCTACTACTGCGACCTCAGCAAAGAGCCCATCAGTCCCAAGGTCAGTGTTAAGTGCGTCTATTCTTTCACCAATGAAGACTCTTTTAATGGAAAAATCTATTAGTTTTCTTTGTCTTGCATGACATACTGAACTTCTTTCTGGTCTTTCAACTTCTTGAACAATGTGTTGTTGAAATGTGTTGTTGCTTTTCGCCCTCCTAATCTGTCTGTTGGCTTTTGTATCACCCATGAGCAAGGTCCGTCCTAGGTCCTCCCCCCCCTTCTTTTAAAGTGCTGTGTGCACTTGCTTGCTCGAGTGTTCCACCACAGGAGTAGTAAACAGGGCCGCAATGAGAACAGAGCCAATATTTGTGAATCTAGTGTGGCCACTAACATTTCATTTAATTTATTGTAGCCTTAAAGACCCCGAAGGCACATCGCAAAGGAAACGACAGTAGCGCAAGAGAAATAAGTTACAAATGTATGAATAGCATTTACCTATTGTGCAAGTACTGGAACAAGCTGTAGTGAAATAATCTAAAAAAAGAAACATTCACATAGCAGATTCTTCTTCATTCAATGGTTCGCTCGTCAGTTAAATAATAATAATTTGTCATTAGGATACCTACGCATCACAGCTTGCGAGAAATGGCTGGGAGAGAATTATGGGCCATCTGCCTTTCTTAATTTCTTAAAAACGCCCCCTGCAGTAGTTCAGTGGCTCTGGTTTTCTGCTGCCGAACACAAGCGCACAAGTTTGATTCTTGGCTGCAGTGGTTACATTTCAGATAGAGTGGAATGCAAAAGCACTTGTGGATTGAGTTTTAGGTCGTCAATTAAAGATACTACCCAGAAAATTAATCCAGAGCCCTTAACTACATCTCAGTCCTGTGCTCCTGAATGACAAATCAATCGGCCATTTAACTCCTCTTCAAAAGATACCCATGGTGGTGAAGGCCATACTTCCTTCACCACAGGCACTGTAGAACACACAGACAGCTATTATACTGATGCTGAAGCTAGGCAAGGCAAATAGCCTTTTATGAGTGGCCAATAAAATATGGGCAGTAGTAGTCTCAGTGTGTCAAAAGAAGGGCAGCTTAAAAAAAATTTACCGAAATTTTCCTGAATCCAAGGGTGTAAATAAAGCCTAAATTTGCCTCCCTCGAATTTCAGCTTCAGCATCATTAAAATAATAGTTATCCTTTTGTGCAGACCTGCCTAGCTTGATGTGTAGTGTGTCAGTGCCAGAAAATTCCTTTTCTTCCACTTGCAGGTTTACAAGAAAATTAGTCCTCCTGGATTTGATGCCAGCAAGTTCGAGACCAAGCAGGTGTTCTATACAAGCAAGGATGGAACCAAGGTCCCCATGTTCATTGTTCAACAAAAGGTGGTTTAGTATTCTTAAATTCTGTGTCTTGCCTCATATTGGTGTTTCATACAACTATTGAACTTCATGCTGATTCATGCTTCATATCGAGATTCATGCACTAGAATCAGTGACAATTAAAGAATGCAGGAAAACTTCTCAGCATAAAATGATCGTCCTGTCGTCCTGCCATTAGCGTCTGCATGGACATCCAAAGTAAAATTTGAACTGCATGCCACGATGACGTTCAGTAGGCGGAGCATTGTGGGTGCACCCACTCCGCCATAGCCTTCACAGTGAAAATCATTGAAGGAGGAGCTGAAGCACCGCGAATGGTGTGTTTGATTGCCAATAACTCTGCTTCTGCTGAATGCATTGAAGAACTTTTCTGCAGCAAAGTATTCCTGTGGTAGTCTAATTTAACTTCAGATATATTTCTCAACTTCGATGAAAAGTGGTTCAGGGCCCCTTTACTTGATTCATGTTAACTGGGACACCCTGCATGGACTTCTAAGGGGACTATTTTGCATGCACGTGTTGTCTTTTAATGCCTCTATGCCTTCTAACACAAATTGGTTACTGTTGCTCATTGTCATTGGTCTTAATAATGTCATGCTTTCAATACATGTGACATGCGTGACGTAGCTCCAAGTGGCGTCTCATAAGAAGTGGGTGTAAAGGCACTTCTCCAAAGAGGCACATTTTCGTCCCTTTCTTTCAATGCTCATCCTTTGTTGTGCTGTGTCCGCTTTCTGGATGATATAACCACTTGCACAACTTGCATTTCTTCTGCAGCATGCAGAAGGGGTCATTGTTTCTCTGGCCAAAGTAACAAATGCAGGACATCAGCAGCATGGCGAAATGTAGGACATGTGCTTTTCTCTGAATTACAAGAATGAGTTCTGGTTCTTCATTCAGGGACTGCCTGTCAAATCGCCGTGCCTGCTGTATGCCTATGGAGGCTTCAACCGGAGCCTGCAGCCTTACTTCAGCGTGTCGTGCCTGCTGCTCATGCAGCATTTGGGCTTTGTGTATGCCATTGCCAACGTGCGTGGAGGAGGGTGCGTGATCTTCTATTTCAGGCTCCCTTTGTGCGTTTGTCATACCAGTAAGCTTTGTTGCAACCACATGAAGGCAACAAACAATTAAGTCTGGAAAAGTATTGGGGAAATTAACTGCTCTTCTTGAATAAAATTAATAATGAAGCCATTGATGATTCTTAATGTAAATGAATGATTCACCTGAATATTTGTTGTAGTGAGGATATTTTTATGGGGTTAAAAGAAGTCGGAAATATATTTACAGGATATTTACAGTAACTGTAGCAGCTGACAAGATGGTAGACAGCGCGCGATGTTCAGAGCGTCGTCTTCTTCGGACCAAGCTTAAAACGTCTTCTTCGTCAACGGTGTTGTATGACCCCCGGCGGCTGAAGCACTGGCATGGTGCTGGTTGGGAGGCAGTTAAGTGATGCTACTTAAGACCCTCAGTGTAGACCATGTCGGAGCGATGCTGAGCCACGGGTGAGTCAAGAGGGGCGATTTCGTATGTGACGTCAGTTACTTGATGCAAGACACGATAAGGGCCAGAGCAGCGTGAAAATAACTTCGCCGAGAGGCCAGCGCGTCGAGACGGTGACCAAAGAAGAGCCAGGGCGCCCGGTGAGTAGTGGACGTCACGATGGCAGGCGTCATATAAGCGCCACTGATTTTCCTGTGACTCCACAAGTCGATGTTGGGCAATAGGGCGCACTTCTTGTGCTTTGGGTATGGCTTCACGGGCGTACTCGGATGTGAAATTCAGACTAGCAGGCAGAAGGGTGTTGAAAGGTAGAGTAGGGTCGTGGCCAAACAATTGTATATGTGGCTAGACATATAAGCCAATCCGTCATATGTGAGTTGTCTAAAGTGGGGCAAGCACCACCGAGCAAGGTGACTGCCACCTCTAAACCTTCAGATGCCCAAAAGCTCTCGCACAATAGCACATGCGTCTCACAAAGCTACAATAGTTGGCGTCCAATGATGAACACATTATGCCATGCAGTTGCATGAGAGCATTTTTTGCATAGGCCCCGTTGTAGCAGCGGTAAAAGTCCAACCACCATGAAAATGGCCAAAAGAGACAAAGAAAGCTATTCGCTTTAATAATAAAAGTGAATAAGAATATAACTTCCCGCAGGTGGGAGCCAAACTCGCATGTCTTTCATGATTTTTCTTTTTTGCTTCAACTTCAACTTCAAGCCAGGCGAAACATAGCCCCCAGTTCCCCTTATTGTTCTCTCTCTTACCAACAAGCTGTCATGTGAAAACAATCAATCGGTCAGTCAATCAGCCTTCTTTATTTTTTATCTGCTACACAGAATGCAGGCAGGGGAGCCTGTGACCCCTCTGTACTTTAGTGTGGAACTAGTTTTTAAGGATGCTTTTTGTAAATAATTTCATCACAGTAATATGCTCTGCTTGTTGATGCTTGTTCATGTGCAGTGAAACTGAGGATCTTGTACTTCCAATTTATTTGCACTGTAGTATCATGATTTTCCAACCAAAATTAATTTGTTCTTATATGATTGCATCATTCATATCATGGCTGACAGAAATATAACTGCTTACTTTGGTCTTTATAACAACATTGTTGAGCACTCACTGCATCGTTTATTAACATAGTGCTGTGGCTGCAGATTATTTACTGGCTGCCATTTAACCTGATGATAGATATACTGTATTTGTGCTTGTATGACCCACTCCAGGTATTATAAAATGTAAGTTTTGCTTACATTTTTTGCTTACAAGTGTCTTCATAGTGGCTTCACAGCTATGCACTGCACAGTGCAATGAAGCCACACCTTGGTTGACCAAAAAGGAGTAGTCAGAGCTGTGATAACCAAACATACGAATTGCTTCATAAAGATTTTAATGATATTTTATGTGGTTATTCGCATAGGTTGTATATGCTGATTTGTCCTCTTTTCTGTTGACTGCTGATTGTTGCTGTAGGCTATATGTAAAAATAAATCGTTTGAATATACACTACATGCGCTGGTTAGCTTTGTCATACCAAACTACAGCCTGGTATGTCTGAAAAGATGTCATTCTAACACTTCCTAATATGTTTTGTACGGTCCAGTTTGTGTTTACTTCAAGTACGAGCTTTGGTAGCTGGTACCTCATGTGCGAATGGCTGTTTGGTACTAAAGCAGTGTTCAGAAATAGGGAAAACTTTGCATCCCAGGCTACCTTTTAGTGCCCTAACCATTGTTCATTAGTTGTATGTGCAACCTTGCTGCACAGAGTTATCTTTGCCTAAAGAAGTGAGTCTTTGCTGTGGTAATGTTGTAGTGCTATACCTCGGTAGTAGCCCCAAGTAGTCCTGAAATGTGACATGCTTTTTGTCTTCTAAACAGGGAGTATGGCGAGGCATGGCACAATGCAGGTCGCCTTTTCCACAAACAAAACACGTTTGACGATCTTCAGTCAGCCGCTGAGTACCTCGTCGAGAACAACTACACCACCAAGGAGAAGTAAGTGCTTGCAAAGTGGCTCACTGTAGTGCATTTGCAAACAACGAAAAGGGGAATGAGAAGTTCTGTAAAAGAGGCTGAAGTTGTGAGCTTAGTAGTATAGTTAGCCAGTGTTAGAAACTATGTTAAACTTCCCAATCATATTCACTGGTGCTATTCTAGACAAGCTTTCCTTCGTAATACTGTATAGGCATAATGCATGCATAATGGCAGCATTAGCCTGCATATACTTGCTACAGTTGACTTCTGTTAATTCGACCATGACGGGTCTGGCTAAATTCGTTGAATTGTCCCACAGGTCACATTAAACAAAACAGAGAAAAAATGTCAAAACACAAAGATGATTCATATATCAGTATTTTCCTAATTCTAACATGCCCTCAAATCAAACACGCGCCAGTTTCTACAGGTGCAAAGTAGACAACTAATGTAGAAATGACATTAAATCTCCTAAGCAAAGTAGAAAGCAGAAGCGCAGCCAATTTTTTAGCAAGAAAAATAGGCAAAGGTGGGCAAGGGCACGGCAATATGGGTTTCACAATGGCAACCAATTTCTTAAAATCATCTCTGCTAGACAGTTCTTAAATTTAGGTTTGCTGCAATACATTTTTGTTGGGCGATATAGCACACAAATGCCACAAAAGTGGTCTTAGTATTGTGTCTGATTGCACCATCAGGACAATTTATGGCCCAATTTTTTTCAAAGAAAAAAGTGCCGCATGTTAGAATCAGGTAAATATGGTAGTCGGACATTGTGAGCTACGGCAGACTGGAAATAGGCTCTTTCTACAAGAGATGATGTGTGTTCAATGCATTCATTATCTTCTAAGCACTGCCGAGAGAGACACTGCCACTAAAGGGATCGCTACTAGTGTGTTTTAGTTGAACGTCTCTATGTTGCGCTCTGTTCCTAGTTGCCTCATTCAGCCACGTCGGAGTGGCGGCCGATTTTCACCCTTAAGTTATGCATTTAGCGTAGCGGAAGGAATATTTCCTAGTTGCAGAGCCCTCTGGCCAAATTCAGGGTAGTGAAATCAAATTTAAAAACTTTGGACACTTTTATAAAGTAAAATATAGCTTATTTGCCCATGAAGTATCTAGACGTGTGCTTGTAATCAATTACCGGTCCATTTTATTGAGTTGAAAATAAAATTTCGATTTAGAGAATGCCACGTGATAGTCTGTGAGCTTGCATTTTGTATCCAATCCAACCCTTTCTGGTGTCAACGCGCTGCACAGCGCGCACCACATTTCATAGCACGTTTCACAGCATGCTTGATTGGTCGCTGGTTACATTTTGATCTCTTACTGATCACGCAGCCAAGATACCTTCTGTGCTAGCGTTGCAACCATTAGGCATGTGCTTATTATTGCCTTGAGCAGTCTTTGTGTGGCCTGCACAGGCTTGTGGTGCAGGGTGGTTCCAATGGAGGCCTGGTGGTGGCAGCATGTGCCAATCAGCGGCCAGACCTGTTCAAGTGCGTCATCTGCCAAGTAGGGTAAGTGTCTCTTTAGGTTATTGAGTTGGCCAAGTTAATCCTATAGTGATCCTCAAGCTACTAGATGATAAAATTTGCAGGGCACTTCTAGCTTATCTTTGTACAAATTGAAAGTTGTATGTGAAAAAAAAAATTTTTGCCCATAAAGTCAACTGCAATAAAATTTTTGATTATGTAAAAGCCTAATTTCAGACAGTGTAGATATAGAGCAGCCAAAGTTTGTTTGTGTTGAAATTCAACTAGGTGCATTACAAAAAGCTTGCAAGAATGGGCATTTTCCATACAAAAGTAAAAAAATGCACTGCCGTTAATGCTTGCTGAAAATGAAAAGACCTGGAATGTTGAGGACCAATACGGCACCTGGAGAAGACCTTTTAGATAAGGTGATGCCCGTTGCGTGCTTGAAATCTCAGAGGCCATGTTCTGAGATCTGCACCATATCTCTTAACCAACTGGTGCCCTTGTCATCTGCAAAGGTGCCAGTGCTTAAAAACAGGTAATAAATAAATTTGATGATTAGCGGCCCTGCAACGTTGCCAAGGTTGCTTCTGTAGTATATATTCACTAATAATTTACAACAAATTTAGCCAAAGTAAAATTTTCAGTTGGCCTTGAACGGTGTACCGTGTCTGTATGTGCAGTGAGACTTCAAAATTAATTTTGGAACCATTTGCATCCCCCAGGGCCTTGCCAAAGATCGAATTGTGCTTCTTGTGCAGAAATATGCACTTATACTCTCATGCTCTCCCACTATATGCCTTTTGGCTGCTAAACAGAATTTGCCACAGCTGATACACGGGCTTGTGCCTCACTCCCTTACCTTTTTCTGTGCAGTGTGCTGGACATGCTACGTTTCCACAAGTTTACCATTGGTTATGCGTGGACATCAGACTATGGAAGCTCAGATGATGAAAAAATGTTCAGTTACCTGTACAGGTCAGTGAAATCCTTTACAGTCTTTTGTCTGTTAGATTGCCCATTGCACCTGCCAAAATACGCACATTCGGATGTTGCTTTCTGCATCAACTCAAAGTGACTTAACCTCCTTATACGTTTATTTATTGGTACAAGTGGGCTGAATATAATCGGAGCACATGTAGCATGACATTTGTGTCATGCTGTGAACAGATGGCATCATTTTATGACAGTTTTGTGATACCAGTGTTGGTGAACGTAATATTTGTTGCCAAATGATTCTCAGCTTTAAAAAAAATTCAGTGGATTCAACAAGTTGGACTCAATATACAGTGAAGCTTTCTGCAAGTGCATAAAGAGACAAAACAAGAGTTTGTGTTTATTGAATGCCCGAACAGAGCGACACGGAAGGCTTTAGTCGGGCATCATAGCGAGGCTAATGCAATGCTGCTGCCACTTCCATGTAGAAGCGAGCTATCTGTCTTTTATTTTATTTTAATTATTTTTCTCTTTTTTTCGTTTTTTGCACGGTCGGTGCCGTGCATGCGTGGAGGCAATCGCCATCTGATGGCAGCTGAAGGAACCCAGCGGCGGTGATGTCTCCCGTGTCCTCCGCTCTAATTGGTTGGCCTATTTGGCAAGAAAAAAGCCACACAGCACCCACGGTCACAAAAGCTCAGCGAGGTTCCCAAAGAAAAGCTTCGCTTTTGAAATCTCTTCTTACTGAGTTTACATGTGATATGAACTCGAAAATTAGTAATTCATCAACCTAGTTGTTGCAGCGTTTCAAGGTCACTGGAGTGACTTTCTGGCACACAGCATATTGCTTATGCATAGACGTTGGTTTCACAAAAAAGTAAAGGAACTTGCTAGGTTCTCTGGAAAGTCTTAGTGCCTTCACGTGATTTGCTCATATTTAATTATTCATGCATTTAACACCCTTATTCATCCTTCACCCCATGCTTTGGTAGTGAGAAAACAAACTGAAGTTGTTGTCTTCAACTGCTTGTCTTTGTGTGGTAAAGCCTAAGAAATCATCTTTCAACTTTTCTTGCCCTGGTGCCAGGTACTCGCCTCTGCATAACATACCGGCCGTGATGGGTGATGACGTCCAGTACCCCTGCATACTGCTGCTGACGGCCGACCATGATGATCGTGTCGTGCCATGCCATTCGCTCAAGTTCATTGCTCAGCTGCAACACACTCATGGGAATTCCAACAAGCAGGTACAGGCATGGAGGGGTGCATACTGCCACACGTATTACTGTGTTTACTCGATTCCAACGCACAATTTTGCTTACAGACAAACATTCTCTAATATGTTACATTTCTTAGAAAAGTCATTATAGAAATCATGTTGTGGTTACCTTGGTGGACTTTCTGTTGAGAAGCAGTTGAGTACTATGCATGATTTTTCCAGAGTATGCACGTTAGAGTTGAGAACAAAAGAAAAATTACACTAGATGTGTGACCAAATCCTACACCCCAATCTCTGATCCAACATACTGTGGGTTACACACGAAACACGCAGACGAGAAGGAATGAATGGACAGCATGAGCGCTCCTGTCATCCATTCCTTTGTTATCATCTGTCTATTTTCTGCGCAACCCACAGCTTGAATCGATCTCATCTTGCCCAGCTGTCAGTTATTTTAATCTCACCTTCTAAGTTTAGAAGCTGTGCTTTGCTGTACTGTGGGTACCAGGCATTACGCTTTGGGCAGCTGATGATGGTGTAAAAGCCTCGGACAATGACGACAAATGATTCTGGTCTACAGTGGCATGGATGTATCAAATTTTCTTTTTTCCAAGTGAGAACAAGTAATTTCTCTCTCTTACTATGAAAATCTGGTTAGGGGAGGGTATTGCGTTTTTCAGTCTGGGTGTGTGCTACAGCCGAGGGCATTGCACTTTCCATTTCTGACCGTAAAGAACGGGTGCACACTGCAATCAGGTCAATACACCATGTGTTTACTGGCAGCAGCTATGATAGATGGTTTTGCTGCACATGGAAAAAGGCTTTGGATGACTTCCTGTTTTGCCCTTTGGAATTGACAGCTAGATTTAGCGGAAAAAACAAAAGGCAGTGGCAGGTCGAAGTAGCATGCCAAATGTGAGACATCCTTATTTTTCAGCACTCTTGCTCTCCTTCTGTTCGATGTATCAAATAAGTTTTTATATAAATGCAGTGCAGAGCTAATTCTGCTTGCATATGTTTGAGGTGTGAGGAGCATTTCCTTTGTTTTAGTGCTGAATAAAAGACCACCTATGAAGTGAGTGCAGAAATGGACATGCTTTTCTTTTTCTTGACAGAGTCCAGTGCAAATAAATGGGACAGAAAGTTTTATGGGGCTGCAGGCACAGAAAAGTCAGTTATTGTTGCTCACAGCACAAAATAGCATGGGTTGGCAGGAAAGCCGATATTCGCTCATAAACAGTTGCACTCATGTGCGCTTACACTCATAAGCACTCACGTTCTTACTCACACCCACTCATGCTCACCAACATTCCCTTGCATTCATATTCACTTCCATTCACACTTACTGGCACCTATTCATACCCATACTCGCATCTACTCCCACTCTCCGACAGTTACTCACATTCTTGCTCGCATCCACTCAAGATCACTGTCACTGACTTTCGTTCGTACTCACATTAAGCGGCACTCGCTCCTGTTTCTACTCGCATTCACTCAGACTCATCGGCACTCACTCACTCTTTATCCCACATCTGTGAAATCAGTGGGGAGCGAAAATGATGTATGCGTGAGTCAGTATGACAGGCTATGCAAAGTAGTGCACTGGTTTCAGAATTGACTCAAACTCCTAAGTGCACTGCCTCAAGGAGCACCCAAGATTCCCAAGAGGGGGGTGTTAAGGCATTGCTATCTCTGGAAGAGCTGAAAAGGAGCTTGAAGGAAAGCGCAGCACGAACACTGCGACATGAGGATAGAAGAGGAGCGAACAGCCTGACACACCCACAATGTATCGTACTTACACGATTGTAAGTCGACCCATCTTTCTAAATTTGAAAATCTGAAGTGGGGGGGTCGACTTACAATCGAAACCAAAACGTGGCACCGCCAAAAAAGCGAGACCAACAGGAGCTACACCGTAGTTGCAATTTTATGCTTGCTCTATGGCCCTACCCGTAGCTTTTCGCTATCCCGTGTGTTTGTTGCTTTCGGAGGGGTTTTTCAACATTTTTGAGAGTTTTACAGTGCATGCAACACTGCATCAATACACTGCAACACTGCATCGGGGGTTGATAGTTGATGGAAGCACTGCTGTTCTATTCGCGGCGGCACCGTCAGAACGGCGGCGCTTGTGGGGAGTATCGGTAGTTCATGGAAGAGCAGACACCACTCACGGGTTTTTCTCTATAGTTTGACCAAAAGCATTGGTTTGACACGTTCGACTTGAATGCCGGCTACGTGCTACTTGCATGCTTCTTCAGTCATCACGAGTGCTCCAGGCCCACTAATCATTTGGCACTCGTTCACAGCAGCGTTCAAGAGAGCTTCCATCCTTTACGCTGAAGAAACAAATCACTGTGCAGCAGGCCGCAAGTTCTATGTTTCTGAACAGGTGGTGCGAGAGTGGCGACTGCAGCGAAGTGAAATTTTCACTTGTGACAGCAAGTGAGGAATTTCCCACATACCGAAGGCTGGACGCTTTCCAGAGCTGTAGGCCAAGCTTGCGGTGTACGTCGCTGAAATGCTTGATCGGTTCCTGCCAGTGAAGTGTGACATGGTCATGAAACAAGCACGGATCTTCGCCTTTTAAGGACCTGCTCCGCCGCGAGTACAATGAGTGGCTGGCGGCAGAAGACCGCGAGCTTACGCTAACCGGACCTGTCAAAAGAGCTTCCCTGACGGCTGCGTGTGGTTGGGTGCATTCGGCGTGGGGTGCTGTTCCACAAGATGTGGTGCGGTCGTTTGGCAAATGTGGAATTTCGCTGGACGACAACACGCTGTGTGACTGTAGCAGTGCTGACGATGATAGCACTAGTTAAGACGAGTAGTCCAGTGACCGTGTCAGCTACTAATAAATTCGCGTTATCAAATGCACCCTCAGGTATGCTCCTTTTTTTTTTTCCTGTCACGCGATATGGGGGGGTCGACTGACATTCGAGTCGACTTACAGTCATGTAAATATGGTAGCTGCACAGTGTCAGTGGAGATGGTACCTGTCCAAATGTGCAAAGGGCAGTGCCATCACTGTCCCCTAAAGCATTAGACAATGTCACATGTACAGACAACTGAATGTGGTGCTTATACAGAGTCGGGGAAGGGCAATCTGAAGTTCTAACAACTTTCAAGACATCCACGAGGGGTCAGCACACTTTACAATGCCAGATCGGCAGCTGTATGAACAGATATGGCCCGGACCCAGCAGTGTTGACAGTGTGTTTTTTACAGTTGGAGCTGCTGCGAGGACTTCCAAGCTGCTTTGACAGCGTCAGTGATAGCACCATGTTTTCCCAGAAACTTTGCGACATTATTTGCAACTCTTGCATTGTGTGCTAGCTATGCAAGTGTTCTTCAGTAAGAAAGAGTACTTATGTATGTTCATCGAGATTTATTTTTGCCATTTGAGTGGGATCAAACTTCTGTCTTCTTGTGAACGTAAAATTTTAATGTGGTCCACTGAATTCGTAGTAGATCTTCCTTGCATCTTTGTTTTGCTCCTCTCTGCGCAGACAAATCCTCTGTTGATCCATATCGACACCAAGGCTGGACATGGGCATGGCAAGCCCATTTCCAAAGTGGTAAGCATTGGAATCTTTGAAACAGCTGCAGGGGTCTTGTGAAGTGGCATGACAGGCTGTTAGACAACAGCTTTGCAGTGCCAATTGGAACATGTTCACATTGTACCGTATTTGAATAAGAACGAATTCTGCTACAGCAAAACATCATTTCAGCAGTTCTACCACAGCAAAGTTTTTGATTCCTCTGCAGTGAGAAGCCATAACAATCCACTAGTCTCACCTAGAGTGGAATCACGGTGATACGATCGCGCCGGATATGAATTTCAAAATGATAGAACTCATTTTTCAGATGACCTGACCCAAGTCCATTGGGTCAGGTCATGCTTACATGTTACGTTTCTAATGTTCCAAAGCACTCTTCGCAGCGCAGCGGATAAGAACAATTGAGTGACCGTGTGATCCTCGGTCGAGCCGACAAGGCCCCAGCTGCACCGGTAACACCAGGCACTGGCTGTAGTCGGGCCAGCAGAGCAGCCACACCAATGTATCGGTCACATTCCTGTTGCCAGGACAACTTGCATCACTCCACCTTGACTTAACCCCCATGCGTTCCCCCTCCATCAAAAAGAAATACTTTCGCTTTGTGCAGTATATCATGCAACTTGTCAGCCATTTTCAAACACCTTACAACTGTATCAGGAGTTTACAATAACAGGCAACCCAGTTTTGCTGTGTCAGCCAGATCAGCAGCATTTGCTTCCATGAGTAGCCTTATCTTTGCGTTTCACACCTTCCACCGTCTTCGGCACCTGGTGACGATTCAAAACTTTTCTACCTTTGCATCCGTCAGATGACACAGTACGAAGTAGCTTCACCGCCGCAAAACAGAGTAAACAGATCACCACCAGCTAGGATGCAGCAACTAAAGAAACTTGAGATAACCCGGCAGATCTTGATATGTCAGCCTCGGAACATGAAGTGTGCAGCTAATTACTGCTAAAATGTGTGCAAAACAAGTGTGCCAGTGATTCAAATTTGCATCATCCAATAAGAGTGCACTCCCTGCAAGCCACGTAGCTACAGTAACGAATTGCGGTGGAATTTCTCCCTTCTCGCGCTCGCCTTTGCTTTTATTTCTGCATGAAGAACTACAAAGCTGTGGCTATCTAAACCTCCAATCTCTTTTTACAGTTATACCATAATGACGGCACAGTGTCAATGGAAAGCCGCGGCCACTCAATCATTGGTGCATAGCACTTCCCGAAGCGAGAGTTTCTTCCCGATTTCAAAGACGGCACACTAAAAAGTGAAAATTTTTCAAATTCTGCTGCATATTTCCAAATATTTCATCATGACATAAAGGAAGGTGTTATTGCAGGGGACAAAAATCTGAAATGTTGAGCAGGTTGGCCATCTCATTTCCGCGTCCCCCCTTCATTTCCTAATT
This sequence comes from Dermacentor albipictus, assembly GCF_038994185.2. Taxonomy (NCBI): domain Eukaryota; kingdom Metazoa; phylum Arthropoda; class Arachnida; order Ixodida; family Ixodidae; genus Dermacentor; species Dermacentor albipictus. The sequence continues at coordinate 34,886,703 of NC_091823.1, read as the reverse complement.
ATTTTACGTTCGTGAATTAGACAAATTTCAGGTAGTATGAATTTCTGTGCCGTTCCGAAAGGTTCGTGTCATCGAGATTCTATTGTATATGGAGAATCTTTACCGACTTTTGTGTGCTTATCTTGCCTTCAAATAGTCTGCATTGATGATGTGTATCTGTAATAAGTGTAACAAACATTACTCAGTGACTCTTTACACCCCATTGCATCTCTACCATCATAAGAGCATAAGCAGACTATCGTCTGCTTACGCTTGCCATGCAAGCTTGCATCAGAATTAAACTAATTATTTCTGATTAGCTTTAGACACCGAGCTAGATTCAAACCACGTCAAATTCAAGGTCAGACCCACACATACGCTTGCAAGTGCGTGCTCACTCCTGGCCACTTCTGGCTAGATGCCTTGGCAGGCATCGCTTCATGTTGATGACAGTGCTTCACGGGATGCTGTGACGAGCCCACTTGCTGAGTGCACAGTGGCTCGCTGAGACAACTGCATTTGGTGCATAGTAGATGCCAAAATCGGAAATACCGTCTACGTGAACATCCAAAATAAATTCAAACTACATACCACAGCAACATTAAGTAGTGCACACCACACTCTATCACAGCCTTCGCAGTACAAGGCATTGAAGAAGGAGCAGGAGCACTGCAAAAGAAATCAAAGGTGATCTTTGATTGCCAGTAACTGCTTCTGCATTCTGCTGCGAAGTATTTCTGAAATAGTCTAGTTTAACTTCAAATCCATCATAAAAAGTATTTCAGGGCCCCTTCACTGACATACCGAAGTGCTTATTAGTGAGTCATACAGATGTATCAAAGTTGCTTTCCTAGGCAAAGTCAATTTTGAGATCTGATAGAAAATCTGAAGTTTTTGCTTTTCACATTGCAACATCTGACTCTCACCGCAGGAGGCGGTAAGTTAATGCTGGGGTTTAAAAAATAAAAAGAAAGATATTTTGGAACTATTGAAACATGAAAGAAACAGAATTTCGGAAAGTAATAATCATCTCTTAGTGGCTTCTTGCTAAAAAATTTAGCATTTTGGCCTGCAGCGTAGTGATCTTGTCCAAAAGAAAATTACCTGTGTGAGGTTGCATTGCAAAGCACCTGATGCACTGCACCACTGAAAACCACACTTGCTTCTTGTGTTAAGACTTCTTTCCTGCCATTGGCAAATCCATTTGCTTATATTTATAACTACATTGCACGTCTTGTGCCCATACGGAGCTTTGTGACACTCTTGATTACTTGATGTCATATATTGAATGCCTCCTGGAGTAATATTCTGTGAGTGTCCGCCTAGTAGACTGTCCATTTTGGCTGCTGGTGAAGTGCTGGTTAGCTGGGCTGGGGTACGAGCGAGAATGAGGCAGACGCCCCTGGCCAGTCCTCCTCGCTTGTACTTGTCCAGGCAACCAGCAGCAGCCAAAATAGACAGTCCACTTACATTCTGTAAGGTGGACACTTGCACAATGCCCCCCATGGTGTCTTTGCTAAGTAAACACATATATGTAATTTGCTTAGGGTATTTTTTCAACAAGATTATGCATAATTGTCTTATTTTTCATTTCTTCAGATTGATGAACTGACAGACACGTACAGCTTTGTGGTGAATTGCCTCAACTTGGAATTCAAGGAGTAGGTGCCATGGACAAGCTGGTCTTCCTTCCAAGCGCATTTTATTTTTTCTTTGTTTTTTACTGGTGTCAAGTCGCCAACAGCTTCTTCTTGCTGTGAGAAATTATAGAGTTGCTCAAGGTTTTGTCAACCTGTGTGCTTTCGCGAATGGTTGATGTTTTAATTTCAAGCACTATTTTGACACCCGCAGTGGACCGGGAGCTGCGTTCAAATTTAGTCATTTTTAAGCATATCGTCTTCAGTGCATGCTAATTGGCTAGAGCAGTGCTACTGAATGTTCATAAAATACATTGGCGAGCAAGCATGCGTGCCATCTTATTTCTTTCGGAAACAGGCCTTATTTCTGTCATGTGTGTAGCTTTAGCTCGGGAGCTCCCAACTAAATGCATGGGTACAGAAACATTTTCTTTTGGGAACTTCTGCACCGATTTTGATGAGGTCTATTACATTTAAAAAAGAAAGTTCTAAATACATGGGTACAGAAACATTTTCTTTTGGCAACTTCTGCACCGAGTTTGATGAGGTCTATTGCATTTAAAGAAGAAAGTTAAAACCTAAGTGACTGTAGAAAGCATTCAGGCCATCAGTTTTAGACTGCAGCACTTGGGCAGCCATTCCTGCGGGGAGCACCAGCTTAACTCAGTGAACGGGCACAGCGAACGATGAAATAGTAAATGCAGAGTGCAATGGGGTATGAAAGATGCAAGGAGTAAAGTGGAGGAGGAGGGAATGGCAAAAGCGTGAGATTAAAGCATAGTGCGGTGACGATGGCTACGAGATGGTGCCAGAGTAGCGCATGTTGTCTGGGAGGTCTGTCTGTAGCGGCTGCTGTGAATAGCGCGCACGCTTCACCCACATGTCACCCACGCACTGCTTCTTGCGATCTCCAGATTAGCGAGACTGTCGTGCCACAATCGCTCCACTTGCAATGTGTCGCACAAGACAGATTGTTTGCGTCAGCCAATATATCGTGAAATGAAAACACGCATAGAGCTGCACTGAAATTTTGCATTGGGGAGTATCATAATCATCTGTCATTTTTTAAAAGAAAAATTTCTGAATATGGCAAAAACGCAAAGAAGGATGGGCTATAGTACAACGCAGTAACTCAGCTGAATAGTGATGTCACAATTCTGTACACTGATCTAATGTTGCATCTAAGGCAGGCAAAATTGATGTATTGACGTGCTGTAAAATTTATCCCTTAAGTTGAAAGTACAACTTTGCAAAAGCCCTCATAAGCATTATAACGAATTCACGTAAGTTGTAGGTTTATGTAAGAGATGCAGTTCACAGAACTGTAATATTTATTTTTGGTGCAGAATTCTGCATTTTTAAACTTCAGGCTTCTAGTATTTTGTTTCTGGCTTGCCGATTTACATCAATATTTATAAAAAATTCAAAGCCCGAAATTAAATCTGTGCTTCCTAGAATTGATGGAAATTATCTTACTCTCTTAAAATGCAACAAATTTAATTCAACTGGGCCGATTGCTTTTCTCTATATGCATGCATTTCTGCATTTTACGTGTACTTGAATAGGGAAATCGGAGGTGGCTCTGAGCTAAAGCTTCCTCTTAACTGCTTCTGTGTTTAGGCCGAGTTCAACTTGGTCAGTGTAAGTTTCAACCATTACAGTTATGCATGCTTTTTAGTTTTTGCAGACATGTAGGCTCTGGCTTATCTCTATGATGCACTTATCACAGATGTCAGCAGCATGCCATGTCTGTAGAATAATTTGCAAGGTAATTTTAGCATGACGTAGTGGCTTTATGTTGCCACCTGTGAGCATTGTGTTGCATATAGGTGCGAAGGGCCTGTCCAACATGTAAAAATGGGAAAGACTGTAGTTCTAGTGTGATAAGTTGCAATTTGGCTTGTGAATGCTGTTCAAGCTGGCAAATCACGACAGTGTGGTCCTCTGTTAAAGGGGACACTGACTCCATATTCTGCCAGTGATTATTACTGAGATATGGCATAGAGGCCCACAGAAATTTTTATGTATATATCCATATGTGCGGCCCTTTGTTTTCTGGTTTTATATATTTTTCTTCAAGTTTGGTATTACAAATCGGGTATTTCCTTGCTAGAGAAAAACCGCGGAGAAAGTGGGCATTTTGTTGTCTGGCAGCCTGAATTCAAGATTTTCCTCGTAACATTCACAAACATTTAAGGCAGGCAATGGTCTCCTTTTGGACACAAATATTTCAGTCAAAAACAAGTCAAATCACTATAGCATATAATGAGAGAAAGCTGCTTGCAAGTCATGTTACAAACTAATCTACACAAATTCACAAATTTTCGTTGGCACTCATTATTTACTTTTTAAAGAAACCAAATGCACAAAAATAAGTCAGTGTCCGATTTATCGGACACCCTAGGGACTGCAAAAATGTCAACAACAAAAAATGAATGCATGCCTTTAATGCCCTCAAGGGCTCAAATCACCACAGCCACCTCTGAAATAGCTTTAACGATCTGCCAGTACAATTATTAGTGTCTCGATGCTTGATTGGAACAGGAGATGGAGTGTGTGCATGTGTGTGTAACAAAGTTTTACGTCATGCGACAGTGGCCTCTGTTCACTCTGGATATGCTTCACGGCAATGCAGTGTGTATGCTTGACAGCGTAACACAGCTGTATTGCGGCGAAGCTGACTTTCTGTAACTGAAATTCAACGGTTCATACCCTTTCCGCACTTCAATGCCATCAGCAAGAATGCCAAAGGCGAAGTCAGCGCTTTTGCTGACAGTGGCGAATACTTTATGTGAAAAACACCGCACCTAACAGAAGGAAGCTTCATAGTACTACAGTTGCCAGTGGATCTGCGGGCAAGAGCGCTGGTTTGGGGCTGCAAGATAATCAGAATGGCGACAGTGGTCGCTTAAATTAATGCCATTTCGAGCCTGCGGTCACGGCAAAAAGTCGGAAATATTGGTCGGCGAAGGGTTTCATTGTCCAAAATTTCTGACGTCCCTACACATTGGCTCTATGGGGAAGGTGGGGGGGGGGGGGGGGGTATGTTGCCAGCACTGTAAAGGTGTCCAAATTACCAGGCATGTCCAAAAATTGGGCATCCAAAAAATAGTTCGTTGACTGTATAGGGGTGTGCTTCACGATTTCTGGTTTTCTTTGTTGTCTGGACATATGTCTGGACACAAATGGCTACCACATGAGCTTGCTTTGCAAGAGGTGTGGTGCTTTTCGTTATCTTGCAAGTCCTTGTTGACATACATTATAATTTGCACTTCAAGCATTACTGTGTCCATCCTAAACATGTCGGGTCTTTGAACATACTTTAATTGGGGAAACGTCCTCACAACGCCACAGCTGCCGTTTGCAAGTAGCAGTGCAGAGCAGTGCCAGCACTGCGTTTGGTTCCTAGTGCATTAAAGACTAAACCCCATGGGCGTGATTTTGTGTGCGACGGCGACAAGCGACGGATCGGGCCATCGCTTGAACAAATCGCTCAGTCTTGTCGTGCGATCGCTTGGTTCTGCAAATCTAGAATTCGTTGCTCATCGCCCAGAAGTGCTACGAGCGACGAGCCAACAGCGCAAAGCTGGAATTGGATGTACATCACTCAAGTACTACCAACTGTGGCACAGAACAAGCAAACGATTGAATTTTTATAGTGCAAGGATAAGAACCCACTGGAAGACCTTCAGAAATATTTTATGCTCCTTTTTACAGTAAAACACTTCAACTTAAGTAAAAGCACGCATCACGTTAGTTTTGGCGCCTATATTGCTGCCCTCATACCGGCAATACCGGGGAGACATCGCTCGAAGTTGTCACTCGCATGGGGTACGATTTGTGGGCGACGAGCAAACGCAGCAGCCATTTCCATCGCGTCACTTATCGTTGTCGCACGCATGATCGCTTGCATGGGGTTTACTTTACCACCATCTGCATGTATGCAATATGTGGGAAATGCCATGCATGTTCGTTCATCTGGCATCTAACACCTCGGCTAGGCGTTTCGCAGTCTTGGGGCACCGAATTTCTAACATTCCGTTTCATTTGTTATTCTTTTGTCATGCATCATGCTGAGTGACTGATCCTGTCAGTAACACCGGCACAGCAGTCGCCAAGCCAATGACAAATGTTGAAGTGAAGAGCACAATGAGTGATTTGGCATGACATAGAGGCTAAACTTTTCGTTCATATGAGAAGTATGTTTATGATGTATGCACGTAAGGGCACACATACACACGAACCACTAAGACAGTTGATATCCGAATATCCCCTTTAAGTACGATTATTTTGTCCCATTAAAAAATTAGTTTCACTCCATTTCTCGCATCTTGTGAGAATCATGAAAAGCATACAAATGCAGAACAGATTAGGAATTTTCAATTTTTAGGCGAGTTTTATCAAGCTTACGGAATGTGAACTCGGTGCGGGAACTCTCTAGCAGAACATAAGATATGAGAAAATCAATTATTTCATGTCTAACCTACTTGTAAAGCATCCATCCAGCCATTTGGAAAAACTGCTTGATGTAAAATAGTGCAGAAAGCAATGAAAGAAGTGAACCCACTACATTACAACATACTGAGACCAAGAACAAACACTCAACTGTCTGCCTTCCAACTTGTTTCACTAACGCACTTTACGCAAACTGTTCAAGCACAGCTACAATAAGAAGTGTTTCAAGATGTATGCAACACATTTTAAACATACAGTGGACTCTGTTTAAGTGGAACCTCAAGAGACAGTGGAAATCGGTTGCATTTATCAGGAGTTCCATTTGCTGAGAGACAAAGCTGAATACAATTTCATGAATACAAAACCAACCAACCATGAAGATGGCGTTCTGTTTAAGAGGCAGTTCCATTTAAGCGATTTCCATTTATCAAGATTCCACTGTACTTATTTGCATCAGTGAGCTTTGTTTGTGATGCAGTCTTGGCGCACCCAATTGTGCGCACCGTGTCTCGAGGAGATGCAATATACAAAGCAAACCAAATTCACATGCTAAAATCTGGGACGAGGCTTTGCTTGATATATACTGGATTTCACAATATTCGGTTGTGCTTGTACACCCACCAGATCTTGTAATAAGGCTCCTCCAAAGGTCGCTGGCACTATGTAAACTATGCTTCAATATAAGTAGACGTATCTTTGGCGGGCGGCTCGCTAACACTAAACAAACCATAGCATAATGAAGTAAATAGAGGTTCTAAAGAAAATACCATACCCATGCTTCTTATCTGAACCAGAAGTAATGTCATTGGCACTGCGCATTTTCAGCACACTACTGCCACCATAGGCGTCACCAAATCTTGGAAAACATATGCCGAGGAACTGCACGCTGCTTCTGGATGTTACATCATTTCCGATGAGAGGCAGTGGAAACGTAACTTTTTCCATCCTAATAAAAAAAAGACTATTTTTGCTACCTTTCCGCTATGCATACACCCGTATTTCAGATGTAATATTTTACATGGAGGATGCTAAGTATATATTCTATCTGTAACTATGGGTGTTAGGCATCCAAAATTTCATTACAGTTGGCCTTCAGCATTTCAAACCAGCGCATGCGGTAAGCTGTGAGGGACATAGTGGAGCGTAGCCACTGCTATGGATTCTGCTTGCGTTTCTTCGTAGCATACATCTCATAGCATCCCTTAATTTTGGGTCCCCCATTTCTAGCTTCATAGAAAGCCCAGAAGGCGAATGCACAATTTCCAAACTCTGTTTGGGTTCTTTTGCACTCATTCTGCAATCTTTTGTACAAACGGCTGGTGGCACCTTTCAATTTTGGGTCCCGCTTCTAAAATCTCTAAAGCTCTTTCAAAAGTGGTGGCAACGCTGTGCATGCTCATATACGAAAACTGACAGCATCCATTAAGTTTAGATCATCATCATCATCAGCCTAGTTACGCCCACTGCAGGGCAAAGGCCTCTCCCATACTTCTCCAACTACCCCGGTCATGCACTAATTGTGGCCATATTGTCCCTGCAAACTTCTTAATCTCATCCGCCCACCAAACTTCCTGTCACCCCCTGCTGTGCTTCCCTTCCTTTGGAATCCTGTCTATAACCCTTAATGACAATCGGTTATCTTCCCTCCTCATTACATGTCCTGTCCATGCCCATTTCTTTTTCTTCATTTCAACTAAGATGTCATTGACTCGCGTTTGTTCCCTAACCCAATCTGCTCTTTTCTTATCCCTTGACGTTACACCCATCATTCTTCTTTTCATAGCTCGTTGCATCGTCCTCAATTTAAGTAGAACCCCTTTCGTAAGCCTCCAGGTTTCTGCCCCGTACGCGAGTATTGGTAAGACAAAGCTGTTATACACTTTTCTCTTGAGGGATAATGTTAACCTGCTGTTCATGATTTGGGAATGCCTGCCAAACGCACCTCAGCCCATTCTTATTTTTCTGATTATTTCAGTCTCATGATCCGGATTCGTGGTCACTACCTGCCCTAAGTAGATGTATTCCCTTACCACTTCCAGTGCCTCACTACCTATCGTAAACTGCTGTTCTCTTCCGAGACTGTTAAACATTACTTTAGTTTTCTGCAGATTAATTTTTAGACCCACCCTTCTGCTTTGCCTCTCCAAGTCAGTGAGCATGCATTGCAATGGGTCCCATGAGTTACTAAGCAAGGCAATATCATCTGCTAATCACAAGTTACTGAGGTATTCTCCATTAACTCTTATCCCCAATTCTTCCCAATCCAGGTCTCTGAATACCTCATGTAAATACGCTGTGAATAGCATTGGAGAGATCTTATCTCCCTGCCTGACGCCTTTCTTTATTGGGATTTTGTTGCTTTCTTTATGGGGGACTACAGTGGCTGTTGAGCCGCTATAGATATCTTTCAGTATTTTTACATACGGCTCGTCTACACCCCGATTCCGTAATGCCCCCATGACTGCTGATGTTTCGACTGAATCAAATGCTTTCTCGTAATCAATGAAAGCTATATATAAGGGTTGGTTATATTCCGCACATTTCTCTATCACCTGATTGATAGTGTGAATATGGTCTATTGTCGAGTAGCCTTTATGGAATCCTGCCTGGTCCTTTGGTTGAGGGAAGTCTAAGGTGTTCCTGATTCTATTTGCGATTACCTTAGTAAATACTTTGTAGGCAACGAACAGTAAGCTGATCAGTCTATAGTTTTTCAAGTCTTTGGCGTCCCCTTTCTTATGGGTTAGGATTATGTTAGCGTTCTTCCAAGATTCCGGTACGCTCGAGGTCATGAGGCATTGCGTATAGAGGGTGTCTAGAACAATCTGCCCGCCACCCTTCAACAAATCTGCTGTTACCTGATTCTCCCCAGCTTCCTTCCTCCTTTGCATAGCTCCTAAGGCGTTCTTTACTTCTTTCGTCGTTACTTGTGCGATTTCAAATTCCTCTAGACTATTCTCTCACATTATCGCCGTGGGTGCCACTGGTACTGTATAAATCTCTACAGAACTCCTCAGCCACTTGAACTATCTCATCCATATTAGTAATAATATTGCCAGCTTTGTCTCTTAATGCGTACATCTGATTCTTGCCTATTCCTAGTTTCTTCAGTGCTTTTAGGCATCCTCCATTCCTGAGAGCATGTTCAATTCTATCCATATTATACTTCCTTATGTCAGCTGTCTTGCGCTTGTTGATTAACTTGGAAAGTTCTGCCAGTTCTATTCTAGCTGTTGGGTTATAGGCTTTCATACATTGGCATTTCTTGATCAGATCTTTCGTCTCTTGCGATAGCTTACTGGTATCTTGTCTAACGGAGTTACCACCGACTTCCATTGCACACTCCTTAATGATGCCCACAAGATTGTCGTTCATTGCTTCAACACTAAGGTCCTCTTCCCGAGTTAAAGCTGAATACTTGTTATGTAGCTTGATCTGGAATTCCTCTATTTTCCCTCTTACCGCTAACTCCTTGACGAACTTCATATGTACCAGTTTCTTGCGTTCCCTCCTCAAGTCTAGGCTAATTCGAGTTCTTACCATCCTATGGTCACTGCAGCTCACCTTGCCAAGCACGTCCACATCTTGTATGATGCCAGGGTTAGCGCAGAGCATAAAGTCTATTTCATTTCTAGTCTCTCCATTCGGGATCCTCCATGTCTACTTTTGGCTATCCCACTTGCGAAAGAAGGTATTCATTAACCGCATATTATTCTGTTCTGCAAACTCTACTAATAACTCTCCCCTACTGTTCCTAGAGCCTATGCCATGTTCCCCCACTGACTTGTCTCCAGCCTGCTTCTTGCCTACCCTGGCATTGAAGTGGCCCATCAGTATAGTGTATTTTGTTTTGACTTTATACATCGCCGATTCCACATCTTCATAGAATCTTTCAACTTCCTGGTTATCATGACTGGATGTAGGGGCGTAGACCTGTATGACCTTCAATTTGCACCTCTTATTAAGTTTCGCAACAAGGCCTGCTGCCCACTTGTTAATGCTATAGAATTCCTGTATGTTTCCAGCTATTTCCTTATTAATCAGGAATCCAACTCCTAGTTCTCGTCTCTCTGCTAAGCCCCGGTAGCACAGGACGTGCTCGCTTTTTAGCACTGTATATGCTTCTTTTGTCCTCCGAACTTCACTGAGCCCTGTTACGTCCCATTTACTGCCCTCTAATTTCTCCAATAGCACTGCTAGACTTGCCTCACTAGGTAACGTTCTAGCATTAAACGTAGCGTTAAACAAACAGGTATAATAAAGGCTGTCATGTTAACAGATTCATTAAGCATTGTTAGTCGCATATCAAGTCTGCGAAAACACAAAAACTCTATCCTTAATGAAGTATATATACTTATATATAACCTTATAATAACCGTATAACCTTATATGCTCAGCATACATGTCAAACCAAATGATTGTTCTTTGTTGGGTGCCTGGCCATAGAGGCCTAGAGGGCAATGTAGCTGCTGACGAAAGGGCTACATCTGTACCTTTCTGTGATGCAAACATTCATATACCTGTACCCTACGCAAACATTAAGCCATTTTTACAGTATAAACTACGGAAACATTGGCAAAGGCTATGGGACACTCGGGTATCCAACAAACTGCACCTAATCAAACCAAAAATAGGGAACTGGATCTCTGAGAAAACAACACGACACCAGGAAGTACTGCTCTGTAGATTAAGAATTGGGCACACCTATAGCGCTCGCTCGTATATTCTAACTGGAATTAATCCTCCGACATGCACTAGGTGTGGAAGGTCCTTCATGTTCTCGTTCAGTGCCCATTATTAGAAAAGGAGAGAAAAAAGTTCTTCCCTTCCTTATACTGTCATAATACACCTTTGCACTCAGTCTTCTTTTTAGCCAATGATCCTATATTTGATTTTAAATCAGTACTCAAGTTCTTAGAAGAAACGAATACCATAGAAATCATTTGGCCAGGCTATCTGTAGCACAGCCTCTGCTTAGAGGCTTTAGCTGCAATGAAGTCACTTACAGAGCACATTCCTCGCAGCCCTCGCGCTGAAGGGCTCTGCAGAGTCACTGGTGCTGCTATAAATTAACACGTTTTAGTACATAATCCTTCACAACATACTTTTAAAACCATAGGACTTGCTTTTCATTGACATTATTTTAATAGGTACATATTTTACACTATTTGCAGCGAATATTTTAGGCCAATATACAGCCACTTGATTTCCACCATGTTCAACTATACTCATTGCCATTCATCACCAAGTGTCATGGCGCTCTTTGGCCATTTCTGGCCCTTGCACCAAGAAACAATATCCATCAAACGTTGCCAGGTTCAGATTCCAATGGCGGCCTGTCCGAACCCAGGGATTCTTGGCACCCTCTGCTGCGTCACAGGTCTGACCGCCGCTGTGGTCAGTTGCTTCGCAGCTGCTGCGGACTGAGGGCCGGGGTTTGATTGTTGTATTCATACAGGATGTTGTGGCCATGTACAGCACCAGCATGGCCAATCCTGCTCTGGTGAGGGAGTGCATTACCAGTTCTGGTCAGCAGGATCAGGCCGCACTCCAGGCTTGTTTGAGCAATGTTATCAACGCATATATTTCTATTTTTTCTAATCCGGTGGAAAATTGCGCGGCACCGAGATTCGAATGTCCTCTTGCACTTGAGGCGGATTCTCTACTTCTACGCCACCGCTGCACCTTTAAGTTTAGATACCCTGCTTATATATTCTGCAGCTTTGGAGCCACGAATCAAGGGCATCACTGCTGGCTGCTAATGCAAATGATAAATACAGTACTTGAGATTGCTGTATGCAGGCCCTTTCATTTTTGCGATCGTTCTTAGTGACCCAACGTTGCAAGCACAAATTCATGCACCTTTCATAGCTTTCATCGAGGCTCCTGTAGAGTGTGCGAATGAGGCAGAATGCTAAAGTTTTCGTGGTACATGTTCCTAAAGTAACCAGCATTACAGTTGTGATGACATAAGCACTACTACAAGCATAGTAATTAATAACATCTTTAAGCAACTTTTGTTCAGAATAGTTTATTGACAAAAACAAAGGCCATTTGAGAAATCTAACAAGGTTGTGAACATACAATCTTGCGATATACATATGAAAACATGTGTCATAAGCAGCAATAAATACGTGCTAGACAAGAAAATATGTATATAATGCACATTTGATCTACAGATATTCATTCCATGTAAAAGGTCAGCATTGTAATTTGTCCTGTCTATTTGTTAAACAGCCACAATATGTGTTCTAAAAATTGACTTGTAGAGAACTAAACAGATTAATAAATAATTTATATACTTATACTTTAACATTGTTGCTGCAGTGTGTGAAACAACACCAAACAAAAATTTCACCAGGTTTTCAATCTGTTACCTGTAGTGTAAAAAAGACAGTGCATACACCTAAGGGGAAGGAGGTTCAACATTTCACAATATTGTATAACTTTGGCCCACGTTGGATTCAGATATCGGCACTTCGTGGTCTACAAAGAGCTAAATAAGCTACAGCGCAATGCTTTTCGCTAAAATTTAATACACAGTAAAGTGCCCACAAAGTCACTATAATTTTGTAGTTGTGTAGGACATAACTCAAGATCTATAGCTGCTACACAAAAATTAATGACATGCTTGAAGTCTGATTGGAAAACTCTAAAATTGAATGCATTTTGTATCTCGAGTACAAATATTTATAAAATCCTTTTCCCTTAATTTAGCACAACGGAGACTTACTAGCACAGGCATTTTGCCAGAATACTGTAAAGTGTATTCGATAGCAATGGCGGCAACACATTGTGTCGCTGTGTGGTCAACTTATAGTGTGATACATAATATTCAAGCAGAATCTTGTTTTGAGCTAGCTGGTCATTCATGTCAGAGTTTTGCACATTCTGTCACTGCCATTTGGCACTAGCAATGATGCAATGAACTTAAATCAAGACACTCATCTATGATAGCACAGTGTGCTTAAAAGAGAATGTATTCTGTGAATATATTTCAGTTGGTAATTGGCATATGTCCTGCCAATTTAGTCCTCATCAATATTGCACCGCTTGTCTCCCTTTGATGACAATCTTCTCGTTCAAGACTTCTGAAAACGTACAAGAATGCCTTGATGATTAAGTCGCTTTGGCACGTTTGTGTCTTAGGATACATGTAAAAGTCGTTATTTCAAGAAAAATTGCATGCTTTGGTTGGAACACACTACCGCATGGTGTCGCAACTAGCATTGTCGCATGCCTCTGCACCTTCAATTATGCCTATATGAGTATGCCTCCGTTATACTAGAACTTTCCTGTCACCACTAAAGCAACATGTTGGAAGGTGAAACGGTGTTCAAATATGAGGAGGAGGTGTTGTTTTCTTTTCTTTTTTCTTTTTTTCTTTTTCACATGAGTACAAAACTGAGCAATGGATGCGGCTGTAGCTGCCACATGATTTGTTCCCTTCTTCTTTTCCCTCGAAGATGCGTTTTTGGTTGGCGTGTAGAGTGGTGAGTGAGGCACTAGTGAAGCTTAGCGAGAAGTTTAACATAAACACCCTATTTGAAGTGCAAGTGCAGTGTGACAAATGGGCACCCCATAAATGGACACTGCATGCTCTTGTCGTGTCCCGTGATCGCACAATGTAAAGACGGGTTTTGCAAGAAAGACACGATTAGAGCTCATCGTGTTTGGGGCCGCTAAACTCCTCTTTGGAGATGACGCCGTCGCGATCCTTGTCCTCGTGCTGGAAGATCTCCTCGACCATCTTGTCCGTGTCTGGCAGGTCCTTGAGTCCAGCAGCCTGTGCGGCTGGGAGCTGCTCTTTCAGGTATTTGCTGATCTGCAAGGAAGCACAATATATGTCCAGTCCATGAGTTGCGGTTGGTAGAGGTGGTAGCATTAACCGTGTCGCGGTTTTCGTTCGGCGCCTTTATTGTGTGACTAAAATTTAGACCTCCGTATTTATGCCCGCACGTTTTGCATTTACCCGTGCACAACGCCCAAAGGCGCTCCATAAAGAAACGTGGAGACATATGACTGATACGGAGCCGCCACCTCGGAGCACCGCGTAAGCAAAGACGGCAAGAAAATAGTTCATCAGAACGACGGCAATGTGCATGAATAGCAGCACCGTGTAGTCGATTACCTAGAACACTGGAATGCGTTTTGCGGCTAACGACAGCTGTTTTGGCCTTCGAATAACCACAGAGTTTCCTACAATAATAAGCAATTATTGTATGAAACTCTGTTCAAAACAGCGTTGAAAACGCCTAGCATTTTAACATCATTCGGCGTCAGCTACTGTCACTGAAAATGCAAAAGGAAACGCGCGACGACGTGTAACTCCGCACCGGTAGCGTCTTCGCATCTTGACACAGTGGTTGTGCGAAAGTCGGCGGCGACGCATGCCGACGTGCTGAGTCATGCCGCCGCCAACGCGTGCTCGCATGCTGTCTGCAGTACAGGGTGTGAAATCGCTACGTCCCTACCCTGTGCATGGGAAGCGTCTCCGGTGGTGCTAATTTGGATGTCAAACTCCCCTATATTGTCGAATTCGGCGTTTTAATCGTCCGATATAATAGGTTCACACGGCTGCTACGGCTCCTCTTATTGGCTCAACGAGCCAACATAACGGAATTCAACGGTATAGCGAATTTGAATGTTCCGGAATAACATCCCGGAATCGCGAAAAGCCACGAGCGACCTCCGGGGGATCGCTAAATCCCTTTCCGGGATACCATCACTCTCGCAAGGTTTTGTGTAACCCGCGGTACCGGACACGTCGGCGTTTGCGGGCGGCAGCGTTCGTGTGCGCTATTCGGAAGCTCAAAATTTCGCCATGTCGAATTCCGCCAAGTCGGTGTTTTGAGCAAATCGGAAATGCCGTAGCAGCCCTGCGAGCCAATCAGAGTTGACAAGATGGCGGAACGTGACAGCGTTCAGATTGTAGCACTCACTAACTGGCACGGTGTCGAGAAGACCACGTGGTCAAGACGCGGCGCCAGGGACGCCGACGTATTCGGTGCCGAGTCGCGCGAAATTGATATAGTGCGTCCCCGAAAGATGATCCAGCGAGAATACCGCTCTCCAGCTCACGCAGCGTGTCCTTTCACAACCGTGACTGAACACCCTGTACGACTATTCCTTTCATTCTTCAAGCACTGCGCGCATCGGCGACTCTTCGCTGCTCGTGATACACCGACCAACGTTCACTCGCCTCTTCACGCGTCAGGTGCTCGTCTTGATCGCTGTCGATCTGCTTGAAGACGTTGACGGGCGGCGGGCCGTCCTCGATCTTGGTGAGCTCGGTCTCGAAGACGAGCGTCGAGCCAGGCGGGATGCGGTCTCCGGCGCCCGCCTCGCCGTAGCCCAGCGACGGGGGCACGATCAGCTTGCGCTTGTCGCCCACGCACATGTCGAGCAAGCCCTGGTCCCAGCCCTTGATCACCTGGCCCAAGCCGATCTGGAAGCGGAACGGCTCGCCCCGTTGCCGGCTGTGGCAGCAGCGCACGAAACGTTTCAGATTAGACGAGTCGTGTGTCTCAAATTAGGTTCGACTTTCAAGATCTTCTTTTTAAAACTGAGGGTGCATTACAATGTGACTGTCTTCAAATTAGCATTTAAACAACTGCCTCTAAGGCATAAGCAAAGAAATTTAATTACGTAATTTTGTTAATTACTTCTTCTGAAGCTCACGTTTGAAGCTGCAAAGTATGCCCAAATCGCCTAGGAACTCCTCTGCAAAAACCATAAAAAGTTTGCATGGTCTAAAAAAAAAAGACAAATTACACCCTGTATATAATCTTAGGAACTTCTGCAAACTTTTGTTTTCTCGCCTTTGTGCAAATTGACCTCGGAGAAGTTTCCTGGAACTTTTACCAGCACAAATCCGACAGCAGTGCTGGCGCATCTTCGTAACGTCGCGTTCTGCACTTGAATAGCAAATAGCACCTGCATGGTGCTCGTGTATGCATGCGGAAGTTCAAAAAGCAGCACTTTCCGCAGCGCCGTGAAAAGATTTGTTGTACGGGGTGGTCATTTTTAAGTTTTCCAGAATTTTTAAAGAACGCCTGTAGCAGATAGCATAATTCTTGTCGTTGAGTTTAATTATTCGAAGAGGCGGACATTACAAGCTCGAGAAATCGAAACACACATCCGACTAATTAACAAAAAATCACTAGTCCTAAATAAATTACGGCATATATTGAAATTTACGAATTGTTTGCAAGACGCATTTACTCGAAATCAATATTCATCACGACACTAGTTTCGAGATATTTCCTAAAGTGTGGAACGAAATAAATGGGCGTTCCTGTTACTTTTGTGCTTCAATGCGTAAAAGAGCATTTTGTTAAAATGTGTGAAATAACAGTGCATTTTTACGGCGAGTTTGATGACGCATACCTCCAAACTGGTGTCATCCTGAAGATGGTTCGAAGTTGACACGCTGTGGCAAACTCACTGGCTACAATGAGTAAATCGTAATATGCGTCGTAGTGTAATTAAGTTAATTCGTGATTTTCTTAACTAGTCGAATGAGTGTTTCGATTTCTCGTGCAAGTATACTTGATGCCCGCCTCTTCGAATAGTGCAGCCCAAGGACTAGAATTACGCAAAACGATGACTCCGTATTGGGGGCAAGGACTTACGGAGTCGCCATCTGTCGGAAGCGCCTCCCTTGCGTAGTATGAGGGATCACGCGGCGCGCTCCTCATAGGTTTGGCTTACGGCGCTTAATAAAAACGCCACGCGGCAGCCTTCCTGTACATTTAAGTGCTCTCAAAACGATGGAACTTTGGTACTGTCGAAATAGTAATCTTGGGCAGACTGAAAGCACATAATCGTTTACAGACGCCCCTCTCTCTTTACCGAATATGTACAGTGAAAACCACTGCGCGCGGTCGCCGCGATGGTCTCGCGAACCGGCTTCTTGGAGGAAAGGTCGGCAATCGCTGAGCGCAAACTATGTGAAATATGTTGTTATAGTGGGCGGTCTGTATAACCAGATGGCGCATAACAGAACGAAGCCTCAATGCATGCAGCGATCGCACGGGTTCGCGGCGACCGACTGCGTGTCTGCATGCATGTCCGCGCACAATGTTTCGCTTTCACTGAGAGCGTTTTCGCACCGTGCTGTGAGCTTTAGGCAGCATATGAGCATTTGTCAGTCCACAAGCAACCACCGTTTCGTGGACGTTATCAGCTGTTCAAAGATAATTTCGTTTTAACAAGGGACTTCGACGCCTACGGCGACTGTGATGTGCCGTGGCGACGATTCAATCTTTATTTCTAAATTCTTGGAGGTTTCAATATTTCTATAGTTGCGTCGCACTGTATGCAATCAGCGGGTGATTTCGCGCTGCTGCTTTTTTGTAATCCAGTGCGTTAATTCATAACACAAACATGACCATATGTCATGCCTTTATTTAATGTGCCTGTTAGCACTCCCTTTCCATTCCAGTGAACTTGCCAGTGTCTAGCATCAGCAAGTTCATAGACCAAACCATCGTGGCATTAGCCGGGCAGGGAGCACGGGCGAAGGTCTTAGTGCGCATTTTCTGCTAATCACCAAACATCGCAGTCCCGGCTCCGTAGCAGAAATATTCCTCGCGTCCGTGCTTGCTGCAGACCCGAGTTGTAGCCGATGGCTGTTTGCCGGTTCTAAGTTTCGCGAGCCAAGCTTCACGCAGCTTCTTGTCCTGCGGCTACGTGTGAATAAGGCTGACACCGGGCTCCGTTGCGTACGTCCGACACTGCGGCACCGAGCAGTAGCCTACCATACTGCACGCCTCCAAAGGCAGCCGCTACCTATTATAGTGATTTCAAGTGTTGTCAAGCAGACACCCAAGGCGGGAAAGCCTCACCACCTAATCAGAACCGCAGCGCAGGTGGGACTTTAAAATTTCGTTTGCATCTCGCTTCGGCGCTTCGGAAGCAGCCGACGCGGCCGCTGTGTCCACGTGATCCCTCATGCCACGTCACGCCGACGGTGGCGCCAGCTTTTACAGTGGTGGAGCTCGCCCCCAATAGATTAATGTTTATAAGTGGCCCACTGAGCAGCTTCACTGTCAGCATTATAGATGTCATGGGGCGTTTGCGCGCAGATCTGTCTCGTCAGCTGTACTGGAGGGTTCTGCTCTATCGCGGAAAGTACACGTGAACATATTGAAGGGACAGCTCAATATGACGAAGACAGAAGGCACGAACACACAGGACCATTTTATACGCCACGTCTCCGACACAGTGAACGATATAACCTAGGAATACTAAACCATAAGAATGCGTTTAATTCACACAAAAAGTGTCTTCAGCGGTATTCACTGTGTTTTTCTCCTCGACGATATATAGTCGCCGCTATTAGTGGTGCGTTTCCTTCCAATGCGCTCTCTGCACTTAATTTATGTTGCGGTTTAGGTTCATCCAGGAAGTTCATCCCATCCGCAGGTTTTCATTGCAAGGATCAAACTTTCGACTGTTCCTCTTTTTTTTTTTTTCGAGAACTTCCTAGCAAGTTAAGGACCTGTAAATGTCGAGCAACGTTGCAACGACTGCGTTAACGCGCTATTCTTCTTGCGCAAGTATGTGGCCTGCGAGCAGTCCACATTAACCAGGATAAATTGTAACTCACGTGCTCTCGCAGGGGAATGTTCTACCCTGCCGAGGTGCCTTACACGAAATGAACCAAGTGGAAGTCGGAGATATCATCACATTTCTGTTCCCTAGGCAGCAGCAACGCACATCCTGCTCGGCGTTATGTTAATTTGAACAAAAGGCACGTGACAGCACAAAAACATAGGTAATGTTTCTCTCTCTCTCTCTTTTTTTTTCTGCGACCCCCACGCTTCGTAGTGCGGCGTGTGAAATCAGATAATTAATTTGACGCCAGTTATTTCGGTTTACTGGGCGATTTGAATTGTAGAAACATGGAACTCGACTCGTATGATGATTCCCTTCAACTTGACAATACAAACTTGCGCCGTAAGATTTGTTACTATACGAATTTAGTTGAAGTAATTAGCTAATTATTGAGTGGAATGCTTTGGTTTTTTCTTGCAGAGTATGTCCGCCAGGGCAGATAATTATGATCTGTAGTGACGTGATTCGAGTAAACTTTGTAGACTTTTTTTTTTTCGAGGTAAAAAAAAATTACGCTGTATCTAACAACATACACTTGCACACACTATGATGTCACTGGCGAAATTTACAAATTCTCGTCTGACCTTTCCTTGTCAGCTCTTCGAGCGACTCGATCAATAGTGCTTTTGTTAAAGTGTCCGATTACTATCCTAACCTAACTCCTATAGAGTGTCGGCGGCGCTATCCGACAAGGCCATTCCATGCGTGAAACGGAAACTTATCAGAGACTGCAGATAGGGGGCTCCAGGCGCCATGTTTCGCTTGCTTCGAAGAAAAGCGTGTCGAACAATCGGCACTGTTCATCCAGAGCTGAGAGACGCAACAAGAAGAAAAACAGAAACAGGATACTTTCAGAAATCGCGACGTGTGATCCGCTGTCGAGCTGTCCGTCCCTGGTCGCCGCCAGGTGCATTTTAAATTTGCAGCTTGGGGAAGCGCAAGCACTTGGATCGCGATTTCGGGTCGCTCTGTGGGTCCAGGAGCAAACTGCTTTTATCACCACGACAGGGTGATTTTTTTTTTCAATGACCGATTGGAATTCTTGAAGTTGGCTGATATCTGCAAAGAGATCTGGCATATGTTCCCATGAGAAAACGTGTACAGCTAGGCAACGGATTTCGCGATAAAACCAACTGGCTTCTCCTCATATGAATGTAACTTGAGATTGATGACGGTAGTCCAAACTTGGCATTGCGAACTTTTCAGTGCACTTGTGCATTCAGTCTGCGTCTGAATTACGAGGAAATTTATATGTGCAGGGTTTTTTTTTTTTTTTTGTAGGCGAACCCGTGGTCCGTATGCATTTACTAACACGTATACGCACAGTAATGAGGCTGAATTGTATGGAATATACACATCCTAACTAACGCGAGGAGATCAACAAAAAGAAAAATAAGAGTTCCAGTTTGTTATAGTATCGGAAGCTTGTGTTTTACAAAAAGCCGTATCACTTTTCGAGTGGTTCGCCCGAACCGCTGTGAAAATGCGCTTGTATCAGCAACTATCGTGCAGTTACGTGGCACGTATACGTGTTGACCGTTGAGTATGCAGTGCACAACTCACCATTCATGTATGTACACGTCAGGGTGTGGTGTGCCGGAAACCACGGTAATAAATTACAGTATACGTCCCCGCACTTTCCATGAACAGCTATGTGTAGAAAACAGGGAAACACCAATCAACCAAACGGGGCTCCGCATAATCTCGACTTAACCCAGCGATGTTCAAAAGATGCAGTAACGCAGAGACCGCAACGTTTCTCGCCATCTTTTTTTTTACCTGAGAAAAGATGCGCGGAGTACACGCCTCCGCGTGTCGCGTTCATAATTGGCGGCATCTGCGCACAGGGGCGACGAGTACGCACCTGGAGTCAAACTCCTTGCCGTCCAGTAGAGTGCCGGTGTAGTGCATCGACAGGATGTCTCCCTTTTTGCTCTTGCGGCTGCAGCTCTCGGAACTTTTTACAACTTCGACTTTGAGTTCCTCTTCGCCGCTCAGCGCGGGTTGCGCGCAGACGGCGACAGCGATCAGAACCGCGAGGCACCTCATCGTGCTCCTCTTTGAAAAGTGAGCGACGCGAGATCGATCACGCAGCTGCAGACGCAAACTTTTTTGGAGCCGGCCACGCTGCACCGGACGGCGGACAGCGAAAAAGCCACGTCTGCTACAACGCCATGGTGGCCAGACCTCCGCGGGCTTTCCGTGCTACATGTGGAGAAATCGCTGTGGATGAGTTATATCGCCCAGGAAGGAAGAAACGTTTTTGCTCAATCTGTACGTGTTATACAACTAGGCGCGAGTGACTTGCGGACCAAGAGTCGTCGCGCTTTACGGAACGTACCGGAGTTATATTTACCACTTGACGCTAACTGCACCATAGACTACGTGTGTTTTTACAAATGTCCCACATCGGTATGGAGTAGCAGGCTAGAGAGCAAATCATCGCTCTCCCGATGACCTCTCATCCTTTCGCTTCAATAAAGCCTCGTCCTTTCTCATGTTGGATGTCTACTGGAATTTGTGTGTATTTAAAGATCACTTGGTTACTACTTTTTCTCAGTTCTGTTTTAATTGACAAACATATAAAATTTTCCTTCCTTCCTTTGTTTTTTGGTGTAGAAGGGTGAAATCGGTGTTAACATTTCAACGCCAATATATATGTAGATATATGACGTAGGAAAAAGAGCTTTATGAGTGAGCGGGGAAGGTCACTGGAATTTGAATATATGCTTCAAAGAAAGATATGTGCACGTGGAGATGGAAGATTGCTGAAAGAGGCGGCGTCAGCGTACATATATATGCCACCCTTTTTTTTCTGTTTTTTTTTAACGTCCGATTAAACCAGCACAGCATAAATATTCATGTACATTGTGCGTCTAACAGCGATCGCACTTTCGACATCGTCATGTAGCAGCTGGAACTGTGAGATAGTTTGCAGCACAGCGGAGAAAGGCGCGTGGTATGATTGTAGTAGAATAGTTATATTCACGAAGGAAATCCTAGCGTCCAGCACAATATATAAAGTGACCATGTTCTATGGCCTGTAACTCACCTCATCGTGTCGGTGAGAACTTGCAAGACGCTCCAAGCATCGTAGTTGACTCAAGAACAAAGAGCCGTTTTAAATGAAATTTCATTCGTCCACTCATTCATACGTCTTCTCGCGTCAATTGCAAGCGCATTTGTGTGCTTACACTCACGTACACGTTAAACAGCCCTATGTGGTCCGAATTGCTATGTGGTCCGAACTGAGCAGTACCGTCATGTACTGCTCCTCACACTATGGCCTGGGTGTTGCGTTGACCGAAAAAATCCACGAGTTCGTGCACCACACACTTTTATGGGGATGTTGCAACTTGCGATAGGCAATGGGGTCGTTCAACCAAAGCAAGCTTTCCTGTGTTTGCGGAACTGCAAAGCTATATACAGTGTGATAAATTGGGCAAGTTGGGACCCAATCGATCGATCGATCAATCAACCAAACTTTATTAGCATTCAGTCGGATACGTGTAAAGCAGCACCGCTCGAAGTAAGGACAAAAAAAAACTGAATAGGCGCGCGACATTGCTGACAAGTTTTGTGCTACATATAAGCTGCGCCACAAGTACTGTCACAATATTTGCGCCTAATATTTTGGTAAAGAATAAAAAAAAAATCTGAGGAAGCTTTTGTAGGGCATTAACCCTACAAGGAATGCCGCACAAAACATTTATTCAGTGTCTCAGCTTCTAGCCTCGATCGCGGCCTTTAAACGTTTGGGTATGGGCGTCTTGCGCTGGAGTTTGAGGTATAGTAGCGGCGCCTGGTGGCAGCGCGGGAAACGACATCTGGGTCGTACCAGCTTGGGTCGTATTGAGCCCTGGCTGTGGCGAAGCACGTTTCTAGGCCGAGTTTTGCGTCGATTCGCACTTTTTTCTGCCCTGTTGCGAGTGCGAAAAGGCTCGTCACTTCTCGCAGACCATTCCGACCACGCTGCGAGCTCGCCGCAGCCTATAGTTTAACGAAAACGGGCTCTCCGTGTGCCGTGGGACGCAATGCTGGGAGCAGATGGAATCGGTGGCGCCGATCCGGAGAGACCTAGCCCAGCCTCGAGAAGGCGTCACCGTCATTACTTCTGCGTCGTGGGCTGCCATGAACAAGAAGGCCTGAATCCCAACATCATATTCTGCCGTTTTCCTTCAAGGCCTCACGAAGTGGAGCGTAGGGCGCGCTGCATAGCTGCAGTTCGTCGCGCTGAGTAAGCGAAACTTCGCGCCATGCTGACTGCTTCGCCTGTCTTGTAGCTTGCTTGATTATCTGCGTTCTAATGTTCGGTCTTTTGCACCTACCGTCCCGACAGCAGACCGACATAGCAGCAGGCATGGCTGGTAATTCACGATTCGAGAACCGGCCACAGCGACAATTAACAATTCGACCGATGTGAACTGGTGCAGGGACCAGGTGTGTGAAAATGAGTACAAATGGTCGGGCTCATTCGATGACAATTCACTACTCCACTACGAGCAGCACAGGTTAAGAGAGTTAAATGCGCTCAACCTTGATCTCAAGCCAGCACGTTGAGGCAACGCAGCCAGGCAGTATTGATTGCAGCACATCGATGTTCGAGCGCTGTCATTAAAACCGACATCAAGCGAGCGGCGTACGAGCGAGCTCATATGCATTGCATCAGTTATTACCAGTTACTAAAAAGGACAGATGGCCGCTACTACAACGCAGGCATAACTACTTGTTTACCGGCATGCAGTCAACAAAGATTGCAGGAGGCCCGCCGTTTCGCGGCATGTCGAAAGACCGCTGCCGTCGCGGCGCGTACGATCGTGCGCTCGAGCAGTTCGTACATCGCGGCGCGTGCCGTCGTGTGCTCGAGCAGTTCCGTACACATGATGTCTGCTTATCGCCGCTGTGGATTCATTTATAGCAAGCATTTCCTCGCGTTTGTGCGCCTGAATCTAGCAGCTAGCGTGCAAACCTTACCTGAAGTTCCACTTCGTACGCGACTCGCTTCGCTTGCGATTGACACGGTGCTAAAGCTTCGCCGCCCAATTCTTGAACGGCCCACACGTATTCGGCACTGCATTCTTTCTTGCCTTTACGCAGCGTGCCACCCCTGAAAAAAATCTTCGGCGCCCGATATTCGCTGCAGGCCGTGAAACAACACAACCGAAAGTGGCGGGTCCATAGTGTAAACGTGCTCTCCGAAGCAGACGACCGAGCTTGGTACGACCCATTTTAGCGCAGAGGGCGCTTTTTAGCACCTTTTTCGCAGCGCCCCCTGGGCAATGCAAGAGCCCCATACGCTTCAGTCACGGTCCGCACAAGGTATCCCCAACAGAACTTGTCTCCACGCTCGCTCCAGCGATGCTTTCAGGTCGACCACGCTGGTGTGCACTTAAGTCCACTGGGTTTAGCTCAGGGTAGTTCGCCGGCCGGCCACTCTTCAGCTGGTTTGAAGTCTGGCGTGAGAGCGTGACGCCACTGCTCTGGTGTTGATTCTTCGATTGTTGCGCCGGGGCGCCGTCCTGCGGCGAATTCCACCACTGCTCGCCGAAGTGGGACAGGGATGAGGGCAGCTAATTAGGCTCTAGAATGACTTTATGAAGTACGTGCGAGTGTCGATCTTTGCGCCTTTCGTCTCAAAGACAACAGAAATTCCCAGTGTTACCCGTTCGCGGCCCGTGCCAACAGCAGCCGGCACTTTTCCCGTCTTCCCTTTTTTCCGCACCTCTGCTCAGTTTGCCGTACTTCTTAGATGGAAATGGGTTCAGTATTGGCTGTGTGTGTGTGTGTGAGACTCTGTCTTAAATTTCGAAATCTCCAACTGGCCTGCATGTTCGACATCCACATCCGAGGCGGTGAATTCGGTCGCGGAATCAGGTTGATCCGTCGGTGCACACGATGCGGAAAGCTCGTCGCACTCACTGTCCATTTGCACCGACGAGGACGGACAAGTGTCGTCGGAAGTGATGCTGTTCACAGACTCTACGAGCGGAATCAAAACGGAGCAACGAGGATTTTCTTGTTATGCGAAGCATACTAGCCGCACAACCACGCTCTTCCTTGCTGCGCCGCGCGCGGCCGCGTAGCTACCACATGACGTCATAACAGCTGCAAAAGCGGAGGCTCAACTCGTGCGCTCGCTTGCGGCCGCGTAGCTACATAGCCGGGTCTCAGCTCGTGCGCTCGCCTGCATGAGTTGTTTCTTCGTCTAGCCGAACCAAATATAGCCAAGCAACAGCAGTTCACCAGGCTAAACAGTGGTTCAACAACTAAAATAAAGGCTACTATGCTTCGCATCCTGGGCTTAACCTTAGCTAAGCCACAGCCATTTTTTCATGGAGCGTCTCCAAATCTCCCATTGTTGACGCAGAAAGCTCGGTGTGGACGCATTTTTGCTTGGCCCGCTTGCTTGAAGTCGAAAAAAGTCGGCAATGGACCTTTTCTGCGACATCCTGAGGCAACCCAAAGGTCCTGTAGCTTTGACCACACGTTGGAGCCTCTTCCGGTGGCGAGATGGGCTGGAGTTTCCTCCCGCGACACGAGCACTGCTTGCGAGCGAGCAAACGAACTGGCTGGGGTGGCCGGTGCCACCGATGCAGTGAGCTAGAAAACTAGGAGGAGTCAGTGCGATGAGCGCAACGGCTGCGCCGCAGCGTGAGAAAAGATAAATGAGAAAGATAAGGATAAAGAGAAAAGATAACCCGAGAAGGCAACGAAACGCTACCATGCTATAGACACGGCTGTGGTTGCGGGGAAACGGGATAAATTTAAGTCCAAGGTACGGTAAGGTATACGTCCTTGCTATTTCTGAAAAATAAACACCATGCTAATATGTCAAGCGGACAACTTACGCAGGGCGTCCGGAAAAGGGCCGCATCAATTAAAGCACACCGCAGGGTCTAGGCGACACCGCGGAAGCGTCGGCACGTCAAATCAACACTTCAGTTAAAGGGACACTTAAGTGAAAAGTGATTTCTTCTGCATCAGTAAATCACCGTTCTACAACACAAAAAACACCACCCTTACAACGATAGGACGTTTGGTGAGCGACAAAAAGCGCAAGAACGAAATACGGGTGGCGACGCCTACTTAAGTTTCCGCACCTGGGGGCTGTGACGTCATGGATTTTGATGGCATCTTCTAGGGCCTACTAATTATATATAGCGGTATACAGATTGACTACATTGTGTTCTAAAGGAACCAAATATTAAACATGCCAAGTTTCGGGAACCTTTATTCAGCCAACGCGGCCCAAATGCGAAAACAAACTTTGGAATCCCTGACGTCACGCTGACGTACCGGCGCTGGCGTTTCGGCGCGAAATTCAAATACTGATACTTGGACCTTCATTTTCTCATCTAATATTCAAACTATTTTCTTGAAATGACTGCCTGCAGGGTTCTCAAACAATGCTTTATTAGTCTACACCGATTTATTGTTTCCCTTTAGTGTCCCTTTAAACTCTTGCTTGGGCTAGTTGGTTCATGCTTGAAGTAGTAAAGGCAAGGCGCAAAAGACCAGGACTCAAGAAGAAGAACACGAACGACAGGACCGGCGCTGTCGTTTGTGTTCTTCTTCTTGAGTCCTGGTCTTCTGCACCTTGCCTTTACTACTTCAAACGCTTCAGTGCCCGCCGCGAAAGCTGTGCGGCACTGTCACATTTCGAGGTCGCGGATCTGATCCCGGCCGCGGCAGCCGCATTTCGAAGGGGGCGGAATTAAAAACGTCATAATTCAATTGAGGTTTAACACTACGAGAAAAGCTACCAGACAAGCAGGACGTTATTGTTAGAACATAACTATTGTTATTGTAACAGGAATGCTAGACAGCCATATATACGAACAGTAGAAAACGCTTCCGGTTAACGCCTGAAATTTTCTAAATGCATATAGGTTCACTACAAGCTCAGTCAGGAACTCACGTTCGGTGCCCACTAAATTTTAGATATTGCAAGTCTTGAAAGCAGTGTTCACGCTTTTTCTTCACAATTCTTTTGATTAGTTTTCGAAGTGATGTGGTGTATCTGAAACCTTAGTTATAGCATAGCAGTCTGCAATCTTTTTTTTTCTTTGTAATAGGGGTAGAGCACAAGCGCTCTTGTGTTCAAGTACATTATAACGTAATTTCTTCCTGGGCGAGTTAATTGTTATATACTTGTGAATGACCAGGAAACCAACGAAACATGCAGACGCGCCGTAGACAAAGGAACATGCGCGCGTGACTAGCGCTGGACTTATGACTATGTTTTAGAACACAACGAACCCGATACAAGCCAGTGGCGAAACCCCAACCTCTCCTTCTAACATGGAGCCCGCGCATGGACTACATGAAAACCGCGCGCAATGACTTGCCAATGGGCATTTGAAGCTTAAATTTAATATTGGCATGCGGCATACACACGAGCGCCTACCCATCATCATCATCATCATCAGCCTGGTTAGACAGCCATAGAAATTCACGCCTACCCAACACAGCTGCCCAACAAACTACCCAACAAACTCACGCCTACCCAACTGAAGCAAAGGTTTTGCGACAGCGGCTACAGCAGTCGGGGCTTCTTGCCTCTATACACCAGAACACCGTGAATTCAAAGGGCGCCGCCATATTGATGAGCGCCGGTCGCGCCATCTATCCCAAGCGCCGCGAAGTAGCAGGCCTGGGCCCGTGCCTGGGCTGCCACGCCGGGAGATGCGACCCGGCGCGAAAGCGAAACTTGGGCTTTTTAGCTGGGCGGAAGGCGTGTTTCACGTTTTTTCTAACCTGTCATTTTCGCTGTCTGGATTCAAACTTCAAGACCTCGTGCAAGTCCACAATGGACACACTGAGTGCTGCGCAGACTGCAGAAGCGAATACATCGGGTAGGTACGCTATTACGTTTGTACAAACCGCGCGCTATATGGTAGAACACCTGTGAGCTTTTTGGCACGTAACCTGTGAAGGAATTTACAGCACTGTGTTGGTGCCATATATTATTAAAGCACGCAGAACACTGTCATCTGCACTTTCAGTTTGGTCTTGTTTGTAATGGTCTCTACTGGGTTGGCCGCGCTTGACAACCAACTGGCGAGGTCGTTTGACTGCCTGGTTAGCAGACGCCTGCCCTTCACCACCTGCACACTGAAAACAAAATAGATGTTATAGTAAGAAGGGCTGTAGTTCTTTCCCATGCCATCACTTTTGCGAAGATATAAAGTCCTCTCAAAATGAAATAGAAAATACACCAGGCCAATTGTATCGTGCAACCACTTAAGAGTACAACATTCAGAACAAAAGCCTACAGCACTCGAACAAGCAGCATATGATGCTAAACCTGCACTCATTGGAAAATGAGGTACTACAGTAGTTATAATGTTCAACTACATGTGCAGTCAAAGCCCATATAACAGGGCGAGCATGACAGATGCAGGTGTTGTACAGTTGCACAAACCATGACAGGGCACGTAAAATTACCATGCCTACTTAAAGCTGCATCATCAGGACCCCTTTGGTACAAGACAACAACCGCACCTGCATTCCAAGAAATTAGCCTCACCAACTGCAGCTACCTGGTACCAGACCTGTTTCGCTTGTGCGAGGCCATCGGATTGTTGGCGCTCCCTTAGAAAAGAAAACAGTAAAAAAAACTAGTGAGAACGATTAAAATTTTGTTACAAAATACAAGAATAATTAAGCACCTTATTTTCCTCGCCATATGAACGGAAATATTTTGCGCTTTGCCCCGCATAACAGCCCGCACGCAGTTTAGAGCTCAGGAGGCTCAAATGAATTCGTTACGAATGACACCTGCAACACCAGCTCGTAAAGGTAGGTGCGCTGCAAGAACACCTTCGGCGACGAGTAGTCGTCGTTTACGTTTTTGTGGACGCATGCTACGTGACGAGCAGACTTCGGTTTACTTTCATTAGCAATAACGCTCACCAGCAAGGCCTACAACTTGTCGTTGACGCTTAATGGTCATTCCGTGCACCGGCTGCAAGTATCGCTAACCGCAAACTCAACTGTTCCGCTTAACCGTCGGGAGCTCTGCCTGAATGAAAACACGGAAAGGGTTGCCTTTTTGTTATAGCCAAGGCGAAGCACCGGCGCGGGATTCTGCTCTGTAGGCTTGTTGCCCAGAAAGTGCTCGGAGCAAACCTGCGTATTACGTTTGTAGGGCGCAAAGTTGAACGTGGCACCAAAATATAGACAGATCGAATACTCACTCGTGCATTTTCACTGGGTTGGTAGTTCTTCCTATTCACTGCAGCTATCCACCGGTGGCGCAGCTTGGCATTCTTCGTTGCGGATGGAAATCGGCGCAGGCTGAAAACACCGCACCGGCACGATTCCCTACGTGTGTTGTGCTCTTCGCAAACAGCGCTAAGCAACCTGCTCCTTTTCCGCTGGTTGTTTTGGCATCCAAACACGACGCAATGATGCCCAGATGACTTCTTCTACTTTGGATCCGTGTGAACGGGCACATTTCCGCACTTTGGAGCCCTAGAGCTGGCGCTTGCCATGTCTACTGGTCGCCGGCGAACACTTTGGCAACCCAGTACAAAACGGCGCCGGTCGACCGGGCAACCCGGGTGCGAGAGTATGCGTTCGGTTAGTCTGGGTGCGAGACTAGCGTGTTCTGGTCGGAGACCGGCTTCACATCTTGGAGAAACACCTCCATTCCAGAAGTTAAGTATAGGAAACTGTTACCTGCTCAAGACTCATCCGTCTAGTGACGAAAATGAAGAGAGGCTGAGCGAGCATCATGATTCTGTACACTTCAAATGGATGCAAACGCTTTTAAAGAAAAAAAAAAGAAGAAGGAAGAAAGAAATCCATGGGCAAATGCATATACGAACGATAAATCGCAGAAGTGCTTCCATCAAACTGCTTAGGGAGATGAAACACTTTTTTGCACGATGTAGTTATGCAAGAGACGCAGTTCTGACCAAGATGGAACAGGTTGGGTTAATTGTTTTTCGTCGTCGTTCTTCTTCAAAGGGCACTGGCACGACATTTCTGACTTCTCTTTTTTTTTCGCTTTAAATGAATGTTCGAAACCCTATGAAGGTTCGAAACCCTATGAAGGTTCGAAACCCTTACTATTAAACAATTAATAGTAAGCGCCATAAATAGTTCCCTATTACACTTGGTTCTACGAACCAGTTTCGGTATCGTTTCACAGGAGGTTCCAGGGAACTGACTCGCTCCGTTGATGTGATCACTGCAGCACAGAAGAAATGCAAGCAACAGCCTAGCTTATTATTATTATTATTATTATTATTATTATTATTATTATTATTATTATTATTATTATTATTATTATTATTATTATTAACACCATAACTATATCTAGCCTAGCTATTCATGTCAGCGAATTATTTTGATGAATCCGGGTTCTTAAGTGCGAGAAGCCTACGTGATGCAGTTTCTACAACATCCAAAATATGTACCAACATGTTCCTTTCATTTCACCGTCACAGTATTGTATTGGAAAAGCCAACCCTAAACCTTGTGCGACACTGTTTTAGGGTGGGCTTTTCCACCTACCTTATTTGTCAAGTGGCGCAGCACAGCGCAACGGCGTTAACTAGGCGATAGGCTGATGCATCTGGGAGCACTGTGAGCATAATGAATGACACAATGAATAGAATTTACTGATAGGAAAGACAGAGAGGTCGACCTGAGCTAGTGCGCTCTAGTCTGCTACTCTGTACTGGGGAAGACAGTGTTGCAAATATTTGCGCGTCGCTTCCACTTTTCAAGCCCTGTGTGTAGTTGCTGGATACGCCCCAGTCGGGTTTCGCAACCCTTCGTTGTATGTGATGCGCTATGTGATACGCGCAAAAATACGACACATTACTGTATGTCAAAGAAAAGCTTTTGTTCAGATGCGATCGTTATTGTAGAACTAAAATTTTGTATCACGACCGCCACCACCACCACCACTACTACTACTGCTACTGCTCCTACTACTGCTACTGCTCCTACTACAGCTACTATAGCTACTACTGCTGCTACTACTGCTGCTACTGCTCCTACTACTGCTACTGCTCCTACTACAGCTACTATAGCTACTACTGCTGCTACTACTGCTGCTACTGCCAGTCTGCCACCACTACTACTGTACTACTGCTGCAGCTACGTTACTACTAGTACTAACTACCGACAATACGACCGCCTCAATTACCGAAGTTATCCTTTATCACGTTACGTACATGCGCGCTGTGCAGCAACTTAACTATGTTTGGTTCACGTTAGCAGTAGCAATTTATTTATCAAATGGCAATCTTCACTGCGTTTACCTTAGGACCGTTAATCTCACTGGTAATCTCGGAGGCCATGCCATAAGACGTAGAGTAAGGCTGTATGATAACAGATGGCGCCTTTCTCGCAAGCAGCTGCTGCTGCTCCTGCGGTAATTCGTATTCTTTTTTTGCGTTGCGGGGTTGTCGTGTAGTTGAAAGAATTTCCTCGTTTTAACGCGTCACCCTACCGTAGCTACGTTGCTCAACCGCTCGGGCTGGGCGCAAGGACAACCTTGGTCATTTGCAAACGCTCTTTTGCTTTCTTTTTTTTATTTCTTATCACTAGGCTAAATATAAATCGTGATAGCGTTTCTCTTGCACGTCTCGAGCTGTGAAAGCGTGGCAAGCGACGGACATACTCGAAGTTCGCCCACTAAGGGCAGTGAAATGGCAGTGAATGAATGTGAGAGAGTTTAACAGCAGTCGGGCGTGGATTTAACTAATCCAACAGTAGTCATGGTTGTGCAATTAGAAATGAGCAGCACGAAGACAATTGAAAGCCATTTGCTCGATCGGCGAGTGCGAACCGATTCTGTCGATGATCACACGTGAACAAACTCTTTTTCCATACAAATACAGTCTAATTATCCGCAAGAGACCTGTGAATTCCAAAAGTTCGGCCACGCCATGTTATAATGACAATCAGCCAAAATATTTTGCTCTTTTATACCTTTGCGTGCCGGTCTGCAAAGTTTGCGTTCGGTCAAAGCTCCGAGAACGCTAAAATATGTTAGCAGCTGTGCAGAAACGGAACGTGTGCGTGCATAAATTGTACTGCTATGACACTTCACAATAAAAAAAAAAGTGTTGCAAAGAAAAAAAAAAGTATAGGTCCCACCGAGATTTGAACTCGGATCGCTGGATTCAGAGTCCAGAGTGCTAACCATTACACCATGGGACCCCGTTGGCCAGGCACTAAATGTACGCTTTATGAATGCTATGCAAAATATTTCAACAAAGGCCAACACAGTACAACATTTTATTGACATTTTCTTTGTGCTCTTTTAGAATGTTTTTGGCGACCTCGCAAACAAATGTGTGACGAAATGAGAGCGTTTGGAAGGCGACGTGCCTAGGCGCAGAGCGGACGCGAAGGAAGTAGCAGACGACAAGGATGTGACGTCACGCGGTCTTGACGCCACCTGTAGTCGCTGGAATGAAGCCGCCTCCATGTGCCTATGTCCGCTCACAGTGTGCGCGGAGTGAAGTGTGTGGGGTTGGCCGCGGGACCGTGTTTTCGCCAGTGCCCGAGCAGAGACGTCGTCCTCTGTGCCCTGGATTTTAAACCCTGGGATACAGAATACACCTGCTGTTGTCAACCGTTTAGTGACCGTGGATGCAGTGGCAGCTACGCCGGATTAAACACTCGCCCGGGACCAGCGCCGGAGTTGGGGCCGTTCGTTCAGAGTGCAGTGACTTCGTGTCAATGACCTTGGATTGAGCACTGTCGCCGTACTGCAAAATGTGAGTGTTTGCATGCACCATAAGCAATGATATTGACAACAAACGTGTTTTGAAGCAGGTTCTAAGTTACGTTTTGGCGTTTCGGTGGCATTTTAGTGACTTGACGCGAACTTGATGGTCGAGGACGTTCTCGGGGCCGTTGACACGACGGGAGCGCTGGCCGATCGGCCATTGCGACGGAACATAGTGCGCGCTGTCCCGCTATGGGTCCTATGCTTTACTGTCGCTTCATTTTTGACAGTTTGTACAGAGAATAATTTCCTTTCACGATCCTCTCTGAACGTGCAAATCTTTTAATATAACGCTTCATTTCGCGTATTCTCCGTGACGATGCAACGTGTGCCGGAGAGGTCGATGACGCCTCCAAGCCTCTCCTAGTTTCCACGTTCTCGCGTGTGCACTTTCGTGAAAAAAAGAACGAAAAAAAGGAGGAGGAGGGATAAAAAAATTCGCTTGTTATAAAGTTGGATCTTATACTTCTACTGGACGTGTGCCTTCAGAACATTGAAGGTTTTCTTCCAGAAAGATAAGAAAATGAAAAACTAAACTTGATGAAAATGCAGCTGGGAAGCTATTCGTACATTCGAAGGCTCACTCCAAGCTTGGTGTTACATTATTTTAAGTTAATCTGGAGTTTGTTTAGCTTGCTGAAGCATTTGTTTAATGCAAAGTTAATAAACATGAACCTTATCCTGGCATATAAAAGCTGGCCCTCTAATAGAAAACGAAAGAAAAAAAAAGGGGGGGGGGAGTGAAATAGTGTGCTGTGCGTCAGGGGAATTACATAATATGTGGCTGTTTAGCTTTAACACTACGAGTTGTAAGCGTTAGAACATTCCTTGGAATATGTTTATAGTGTATTCGCGTGTCTTACGGTGCAAGGGCGGTGGCAGGGGCAAAAATGCACATATATTTTCAAGACGGCCGCAGCCTCCTCCTCCTCCGCGACAGCCGACGCTCTGGGGAACTCGGCTAAATGCTCGTGGCTCGTTGAAGCTGCCGTTCGCCCGAGGCTCGGCTCACGACTCGAAGGCATACGTCAACCTGTTGTCAGGCATTAACAGCGCGCATCGCGCGCGTAGCCTCTCCCCCGAAGGATCCTCGGGCGGCGGCGAGCGCCGAAGTTTTTTGAGAAGAGCCGCTCGTATCGGCGCTGGCTTCGGGTCCCGCGTCGGAATCCATAGGCGCGCTGCTGCTCTCTCCGCTGCCGCTGCGCTCTTGGCGGCTGTGTGGCGCGCGCGGCGATGTCGTTGACCCCGGTGAGGCAGTCGGCCGCATTTCGGGCCGCGCGCGCGTAGAGAATGGCGCATCCCGTGGTGCGGTGTCGCTCACTGGGATCTCTCGGCCTGCTGATGCAGACACGGCCGTGCTCCCGTTCTGGTCATTCCGCCGCGGAAGGCAGCGTGACTTTGCCCATTTGACTGATATGAGAGGACATTATGTCTTCTGCGCGCCGCAGCTGGTTGCGGGGTCAGGCAGGGAGAGTCGTCGCACACCGGCTTTTTTTTGATGAAGCAATCGTTACCTAGGCGGGCGTTCACCGTTAAAGGAACCGGCAGTTCACAGACTCTTGATTGGATAGTGCGGTGCGAGACTCTTGGGGTTTCTCGTTGGGGCATCGCGAATACGATGGCATTTGGACGGGGCGCAGGGTGCATATTGAAGTTCATTGCTTGCGTACAGCTGTGGGCCGGGCGCTCTTCGCACTGTTCGTGGTTGCTATGGAACGTGTAGCATCCCACCTTTTATTAGTCCTGCTAGGAAGGAACGCTAGCTGCAAGCGAGATTTACGACCGGTCGCTTACCCGACACCCGGGTGCTGCGTTCTCGGAAAGCACGCAGATGTCAGCGCTCGGTATTTCATAGCATATGGCGTCGCCCTTGAACGGGAACCGAAGACAATGCCATAGTCAGGTGAGGCATGATCTCTTCTTCTTGATAACATTTAACATTTAAGAACCACTGTTTAACTTGCGATTGAACTTCTTTCTGTATTCTTTAAATTAGAAAGGCAGCTGTTATCTAAACGACACTGGTTCGCCCGATTGTTTGAAGGAGCCGGGTTACACGAGACGAGAGATGTTTAACTGCGGCCGCGAAGACGCTTGTGGTTCGCATAGGCCTGCTGGATGAACTTCTGCACGAGGGAGCGCTGCGCGATTTCTGTAGCCAGTAACTCGAGCGGTCGGTTTCGTACTGAGCGATTCCGGGGGGACAGCCGGCAATCTAGCTGACCCTTGCGTGGCCCATCTTCACCGGTGGCGCAGAGGCCAGAAAGTAAAAGAAAAGAAAATAATAACAACAAAGAAACCGAAACGATAGGGTGCAAGGGGTGAGGGGCGCCGCCTTGGGCTTCGCGCGGCGGACGCGGCGGCCGGCGACTCCGTCGTCGCTGGGTCGACTGAGTTCACTCACCCCAGCGCTCGCGGGCGCCGTTCGCGGCCGCTGCACGCCAGCCGAGCGCGCCAACGACGTCGCCGTGACACGCAGTGCTGGGTGCCGGGGGGCGCCATCGTGTCATGACGGGCCATGTTGAGCGCCTGCCGCCCCGCCGGGCGCTGTGGCCGTACCGTTTTGATGCCGACCGGCTCGCGGGTTCGACTCCCGACCGTCGCATTCCGACAGATCCGTATTGCTAGGACCGTGTCAGGAGGCCAGTGACCTCGGAAGAAATTTAAAAAAAAAGAACGTGCGCGCGGAGTGCTGGGATTTTGACTCCGCGTGCTATAGGGAAGATCCAAATTTGCATTGGGAAGGCTTTAGACGGCCCCAACGTCTATGCTGGATATAAGTGTTCCGCGAGATGCTCAACCAGGAAGCCATTTGGTACATATTTAGCTGTCACGTAGGAAATTGGACATCACGAGTAATTGGTGCTGGTTAACAAACTGGAGGTCCCTCTCGTATTGTTCGTGAGGATACATTAAGGAAGCTGAGGTAATTAACCCGGTCGCCTTCACTACAGCATCCCAGCTCTGGCTTTGCCTGACCACAGATTGCGTTGGTCAATAAATAAATAAATAAACGAACCCGTGACCTCGCGAACTCGTGCGTGTAGCGTCTGTACCACTGCTGGGACCTAAATTCGTGTTCGAGTCTCATCTAGTGGCACCACCTACAGTGATGGAATGACGAGCGCGTTTATTCCGAAACTTTAGACTTGGAAGCGTGCAAGAAGGGAGGGTGGTTTGGGGTGGGGGTCTTAGAGTTCCTGCACTGCTGGTAAAGCAAGGTGGGCTGGTAGAGGTCGCCATGAAGACTCTGCAGCCCTTGGTACCAGGCCCTTTTCTTAATTAAGTATGATTTACGTGCATTCGCCGAAATTCAACCGTACGACCGCGCTCCGTGCAGTTGTCAACGTCAAAGGCAAAGCGACCCTGGCAGTTCTGCGCACTACACACGTAAGTGAGCGTAGCCAAGCGGCTAGCGTAAGGCATTCTTTAGGAACACTATTTCAATTCCTTTAGCTAGGGGTGAAAAAAGAAAATGAGGTCTTATATCATCGGAGAAAACGGAGGCCGAATTTCCCTTCTTTCAGTTTGGCGCCCAAACCTCAGCTCTGTTACGTCAGTGTGACACCGCGGATTTGAAACTACATTCTCCTGTTTTGGCCGTTATCGCGCAAGATAAGAGTTGTCGGAGCTCTGTAGGTGGAGTCTTTGTTTCCTTTAGAACGCAGTGGGCATTCCTTCTTTACCGGTAAACAACTAACTAGACCCGAACAGAGGCTGCCAAAATCGATTATGTCATGGCGAGCCGGTGCGGGAACTACGAGGCGACGTCGCCAGCCGTCTTTTGGTTCCTGCCTCTTATCTGGCTTTTGTTTGTGGCCTCTTTGTTACAACAGAAGCGTAATTTCCCTGGCACAGCTGTAAGCACTATACACTCTCGGGAATGCAACGCAGCCTGGGCGCCTTTCGTCGTGCGGGATTGTTATACATCCAGAGAGAGAGAGAGAAAGCAAGGACATCCAGGACAGTAAGTAATCCGATGACGTCGGTTTGCAGCAGTTTCAACAGACAGCGCGCGCCCTTCGGAAGGCTCCGCGGGTGGCTCTGAACCTTATCTCTGAATGAGATCGCGCCTGCGTTATCGGCGGGCTGACGAGCTCCTACCGAGCCGTGGCTACCTGCCTGACTGTCTTGGTGAACGAGGGGTATGCGTTCTGTGTGGAGTAAGGCGCCATAGTTGTGTTTATCACCACTGTAGCGTACTGATCCCCTTCAGACCGTGTGGGATCTGGTGTAGTAACAACAGTATCAGTGGTGGTGGTGCTAGCTTGGGGCAGATCCAGAGCAACCTCAAGGGGGGTGTCTCATTTAAACATACGACACCAAGACCGCTGGGAAGGAAAAAGGAGAGAGGGGGAATGTACTTTACTGCGCTCTCAATTTTGTCAGCGCTGAAGTACCGGCATGTCTCGGGAAGAGGAGGGGGGGGGGGGGGTCCTCGAGGCACTCTTCACCTTATTTTTTTCTTTTCTTTGCATCCCCCAGTCATAATAGTGTTAGCAGTCATATTATTGTTTGTGGTGGTAGTAGTGCCTGTAATTACGAGTAGTAGTAGTTTTAGTATATTCCCGTATGTCCGTAGTTGGCACGTACCGCTTTGGGGGACTGTGATACTTTGTGCTTTACTTTGATTTCCTCCCGTTGCCCTCCTTCGCCTTCTCCTCTCCCAGCGGATGGGCACGGTGTTCCTTTCAGAAGCCGTGCTCCCTAAAGGGTCGCATAAAATAGCGCCTCTTCCTTTCCACAATCACTCTCTTTCAAAAGACACTTGCTAGCCTGCCTTATTTCCTTCTCTTTTGTGCGGCGTTTATAGGCTCCCACGCAAATACTACTAATAATAGTAATATTGGGCTATGGACATTATTTGAACGAACGCTTCCTTCAAAGCCTACGTATTCACAGCGTAATATTATCGATGACGATCGACTTATTTTTTGAAGCTATTGCGAAAGAAAAGCATTGTGGACTCGTCCCAGTTCCCTTTCCATTTATTTATCACTTTATGTGGAGTAAAGCGTTTAAAGGGGATCGATAAAATTTCGAATATATGCTAAAGTTGAAGTGTGGTTGAGTTTGTATGTGGCATACTTGCTACTGGAAATCGCGTTTGCGCTGCCTAGCCCTCTCTGTTCGTTACTCTTTTGTGTGGCATTATCAAATGTGCTTTCCACTAGCAAATATTCGGAAAAGTGCTCTGACACTCAGAACACCACTGTTGACTCCCACGACGAGGAGTTGGTGGCGAGGGCGAGAGTTTAGCGAACTCATTCTACTGCCCGCCCCTTGTTATACTCCATGGACGCTATACAACGATGGCGATGTATTCCCACGAATCCCTTTAAGGACTGCGAGAATTCATTTGCTAGAACTGCCACAGCTGGCATTGCTCTAGCCTTTCAAGTGTCTTCAGTGGTAAATACGAACGACTCTGTTCCCTTCTCACCGTTCGTGGAAACATCTAGCATTCCGAAAAACGCAGGGCCCCCGTTCCCGAATGCTAAGGGTTGAGGCCCGTGTTCCCCGGAGGACATGTAGAAACAGCACCTCCGCCCCACTTCCCGTACATCCCCCCCCCTTCTCCATTTCGTTCGCAAACACACATACTCGCGCGCGCCTAATAATTAAACGTTGTCCACGTCTCTATGTTGTCTATGTTGTAAAGGTTGTCTATGCGCACATTCAGAAAGTGCAGATTTGCGATAGGAGAGAGAAAGGCTGCTCTATGGGGCGCAGTGTGCACTTTAATGTTTACCCACGTGTCAAAAGGCAGGGCACTTGCTGTGCAGAAATTTTTCGACCTTCGCAGCCCGACGTGTGTTGCCCCATGTCTCTGATATTTACGACCGCGCCTGCTTTGACGGTTGCGTCCGCTTAGCGACAGCTGCCTGCTGGAACAAGTAAAAATTTATTTGCCTTACACGATACAGGGCGGCTACCCTGCACAATACTCGGCTCTCTTGCAACCGCACACGTTCTCAATCCTTTCATAGCGCTAGGCATAGCACGACGACGATGACGATGACGGCGACGACGACGACGACGACGATGATGATGATGATGATGATGATGATGATGATGTCTGAAGTTTTGTGGCGCAAAGTCCAATGATGGTCAAAGTGCGCCAATCAATGGTATAATGTAGTCGATGATGTGGTCAATGACAAATGTATAGATGTAGCGTGGCTGTATAGAGGCCTGAAAACTGTCTCTCTAACGTGGGTAAAGTATATAGGTGTTAAAATAATTACAATATCTGGTGAGGTGTCCTATTGACATGAAAGATATGGTTTGAATTGATTGATATACTGAAAAGTGTAACTGTCAGTATCACTACTGCCTCGTCAAGGCCGCCACGACCGGGTATCGAACCCGTGTCCCCGCTGCTGGGTCATCAGCGGTCGCTTCATGAAAGGCGGAGGTGGCGCAGAGAGAGAGAGAGAGAGAGAGAGGTTTCCCAGTGCACTTCCGTGCTTCTTCGACTTAATATCGCGTACCGCGGGACGGCCTAAGCGCACTATTGTGGCGTCACGCATCGTGCTGTGGTAATTCGGGGTCCGTAATGGGATTCCGGCTGGATTTCTGTATCTGCCGTTCTAGAACGGCGGGACCACCGCGAGAATGACGGTTCCGCTACTGTGGTCGGCCTTGCAGCGTGTATATATATACGCGAGCCCACCCCGCAAAATGATTATTACGCGCGCGCGCGCGCGCTCTTTCGAATGGACGCAGGTCGAGCCGAGGGAATCGAAGAAGGGCGCGGCCACGCCTGCTCCGCAACGAGGCAGGCACCGAGTCGCGGGCGTGGCGCGCTCCCACTCGGTGCCCGCGGGAATCGTATTCGATACGGAAACTCGCGCTGATCGTCTGCACGAGTCTCGCGTAGCGCTTCCCAGTGGGTTAACAGAGCAGCACGGAGAGTTCAAAGCGCTCGATCCTGTTCCGACAGGAGTGTTCATGATGCTCATGAGGAGGGCCGACGTGACCGCGCGACGTCGTTGAGCTCAGTGCAAGCCCTCGCGAGAAGATGCTTTACCCGGGCAGCTGTGACAAGGAACGTCACCGCTTTCGGTGGTGCTGCTGAGGGGGTTCCTGATATTCCTGACCCGGAAGACCGACCACCTGGGAAGACCCACTGCTTGTGGCTACTCTGCTGCCGCTGAATGGATCGTGTTCTCCACGCAAAATGTCCCCGTCTCCCTTTGCTTAACAAACTCTATTATTTCGTTCGAGTGGCGTCGGTTTTTGTCTGTAGGTGGTTTACTCCGTGACCTTCCACGCGAAACACGTTGGAAGCCCTCTCCCGAGTCGGTCTCGCATATCAGCACTACAGAATAGTCAGCCCTGCGTCGATGGCTCGTCAATGCGTATAGATTCCGGTAGCTTCGGAAGCACTCTTTGTGCACCTGGGGTAGCCGAAAATCTTTATTCGATGGGAGCGGGCGTCGGGCCTTCGGTGCTATTATAGACGTCATCATACTCGCAATCTTGTCATCTCTGGCTGGCTCACAGGGCGGCTACGATGTCTGTCACTGGCTCGAAATACGCCTCCTTTACGCGTGACCTGTATGCATAGTAGATGTTAGACCGGCTGCTAGCTTTTACGGTATCTGTCCAAGCAGTGTTTTGCACACGTCGTTTTGGATTCTTGAACAAACTGTGTCTGCTCCGTTAAAAAAAAGGAAAAAGAAGAACAGCAACATGGCTGGACTCGACAGCAGGGCGGTAGTAAATGCGTACGCACCTCTATGCCTACCCAAAGAGTAAACGTAAGACGATATCGCTTTCAAAATATGCCCGCATCAGCGAGCGAATTGACCTTTGTGCTGCCTCTCGCTTCAACCTAAACTAAGCGGCGAGAACACAGCGCACACGAAGCTATCAGCGCTCGGCGAACTCTGTCCCTATCGCAGATCGCTTTCAAGACTGTGCTCGCGCATGCGCAGCCGCCGCCGGAGCACGGTTGATCACGGTTGATAATGGTTTGACTCGGATGGATAAGACGCTAAAGAGCGATAACGGCTTATAATGATTGGAGCGTCATCAACACACCTGGCGCCACCACCTGCAGTAGCTTGCTTGCCTCAACAATTCACCTTGCGCCGCCGTCCGCAGCAGTTCGTGTCACCGCAGCGCTGTCGTTTATGCATGTCGGATCAAGTTTCATAACATGTATAATGACACCGTGCTGTGTGGACGTGAGCAAGTGGCAGAATGCTTACGCGTACTTAGGCAACGCCCAGAGGAGTTTCTGCGTGATTTTTTTTTCGCATTGTCGATATGTTCCCTAATCGATTCATTAAGTTTAATGTACCAAGACGACACAGATGCTATGAGAGAAGTTCCCTAGTGGAGCGCTCCGGTTTAATTTTGACCGCCTCTTTCTCTCTCCTTTTGTTATCTTTATTTTGTTTGTATGGTTTTTACGTCCCGTCCCCGTCGGTGCACAATCGCCATGGCAGTGAACGGAACGCCCGACTGAGCCAACGGGCCGGGTAATACCTGCCAGGTTTCCCCAGGACCCTCTTATTTGTTTACTCTGCATTTTTAGTCCATTGCAGGCTCGAGTCTGTAGATTCTCGAGTCACGCGTACTGTGTAGCAACTGACGGGTTTTTCAAAAAAGGCTTTACGATCGACGGTAAACTAACAGGCATAACGCGCTTGAAAAGACGAGAACGAATTAAGAAGGGTACCTGCTGTGTTCTCTTTATTCGTCCGTGGTCTTTTCAAGCGTTTCATGCCTGTTTCTTCAACAAATGCCAGTCAACCAATTGATGGCACTTGAAGGAAAATATCGAGTTATTCTGGAATGCAAAACGATGACATATAGGGTGTATATTTAGCATGCTCCAGCAAACGATGCAGAGGCCATGAAGGCAAGTGGCGACGCCGTTGACGTCAACTTCGAATTTATTTTCATGCGTATACCATGACGGCGTGTGTCGCGGTGACGTCTGGCCGGGGCTCAGCAATTGTCACCGAGGCTGCAGTGACGTCATCGAGGTTGCAATGACGTCATCGAGGCTGCGGTTTATGCCCGAAAGTCCAGAGAGGAAATTTTTGTTTTTTGTTTTGGTAATTGACAGGCGTTCAGTATGGAGCAGAGTGCCGAACGAGTTCAGAAAAGAACTGATTTACTGCTCTATATACAGGGTCACTTTAAAGGTGTTTTACAAAACATTTTGCTGACGTCAGAAATTATGAAGCCCGTGCTGCGCCCACGGTACTTAGCCACTGAGCACGACACTTATTTATTACACCATATTTATTTATTTATTTATTAAGGCGAATATCTTTCTTTGGTGGTTGGTCTGTGGTTAGCGGTCCGTAGTTGGACTCGACTTGGAATACGTTTGTTCCTTCTCTCGCTCGCTTTGTCGTTCATTCGCTCAATCGTTCGTTCGTTCGTTAGTTTGGGCTATTCGCATACGTTGACAATCACCTTCCGCGATTTCAACAAAATTATTTGTTTATTTACTGTGAGTCTGCCGTTCCTTTTCTCTATCTCTCTAACGTTGCTCGCTTGCTAAGATGGAGGGGGGTGAGAGAGAGAACCTCGGACGACAGTTTGTTTGCGCACAGATTAATCAGGGTTAACGCATTCTACCGTCACCTTGTCATCCTATCGAACAGATTCAGAAGCCTTTGCCGGTAAGGCCAGTTATGTCGGGAATGCGTTCATCCGGAGTGGATCACGAAGAAATCGTTAAGCGCGATGTTTTTTTGGGTCTCGTTTCTGGCCCGTGTATATATCGCCTTATACAAACAGGAAATGCGAGCGGAATGTCAGCGCTTCTAAACGACATTCTCCCGGGAAGAGAGGTGTCAAAAGCAAACTTTCGGATTTCGTGTTGCATTTGCTGGGACCCCGAATCTGTCTTAACCCCATCCGTTCGCCGTCCTCCGCACTTTCCGTTCATATTTCCCCCTTTCCCCTCCTCCCTGTTTATGGCGGTCGCAAAGTTGTCCTTCGTTTCGCCCGCCCACTGGGCGTATATATAT
Organism: Dermacentor albipictus; assembly: GCF_038994185.2. Classification (NCBI taxonomy): domain Eukaryota; kingdom Metazoa; phylum Arthropoda; class Arachnida; order Ixodida; family Ixodidae; genus Dermacentor; species Dermacentor albipictus. Next base: position 34,844,254 of record NC_091823.1, on the reverse strand, counting down.
ATATATATATATATATATATATATATATATATATATATATATATATATATATATATGGCGGCCAACTGCTCCGTGGACATTCTTCGCACCGCCTCTGGGCGGTTTTTACGGGAAGGCGTCGGGAAAGCCCCCTTGGGGACGTTTTGTGACTCCTGCGGGAGACGGAAGAACGCCGTAGCTGAAAGTTTTATCTATACATATTTTGCCTGTTGGCAAAAAGTTTTGTCTTCATATATTCTGTCTGTCCGCCTCTTGATTTTGTTTTATGCCCTCACCCTTCGCGGCCCTCTTCACTGCTTTTTCTCGACGAGCAGCAGATCGGTGCTGCGGTGGCAGCGTGGTGCAAAAATGAGAAGTTCCCCTTCCTCCTCCTCCTCTGAGCAGCCAGCGGGAGAAGCGGCGGGTGCAGCAGCAGCAGCAGCGCGGCCGGGCGGCGCTGATCGGGCGAGGTCGATGAACCGAGCGCCGCTGGCCTCCGCTCCGTCGCCGCTCTCTCGGCGGAGAGCGAGTGATAGCGGCCTCGTCCTCTCCAAGGCGATGCTGCTGTGCTTCAGCGGCCAGGGATGATGCGTTACCTTCGGACTGCGCGCGCGGCAGGATGGGTGTATTAGGATGCGTGAATGGATGTTCTGGGCACCCCTTTGAAACTCGTGTCACCAAGTTATTTCGGATAGATAGATAGATAGATATATAGATAGATAGATAGATAGATAGATAGATAGATAGATAGATAGATAGATAGATAGATAGATAGATAGATAGACAGACAGACAGACAGACAGACAGACAGACAGACAGACAGACAGACAGATAGATAGATAGATAGATAGATAGATAGATAGATAGATAGATAGATAGATAGATAGATAGATAGATGTCCAACGTTCCACAATTGGCTGGACCCTGCTCTTACGAACATTTCTAGTGTTAAAACATTTTTGTTAATGCAAGCCCCGTCCTCTAGCGGTTACAATCTGGTGGGGTCTATAGACGGAACTACAGCGTGTGACGTCACAGAAGGTGCCGCAGAACTGCTGTCGCACACTTCCTGCAGGCATAGAATGAACTTATTTTTCTTAGAACGCCGTATGTTGATAGTCGCGGCCAGATTTACCTGGCGAAAGTTGTTGCTCAAACGTTGTCGTCTGCTCTCTTTATCTGCGCTCTGACCTGTTGGTTACAAACGTCTATTATCGGACATCGAGATCCGTCGTCATCCTGTGTTTTCTAGGGTGTTGGCCTGCTAAGCACGAGGTCGTGGGATCAAATCCCGGCCGCGGCGGACGCACTTCGATGAGGGCGAAATGCCAAAACACCCGTGTACTTAGATTTAGGTTCACGTTAAAGAACTCCCGGCGGTCCAAATTATTCCGGAGTCCCTCACTACGGCATGCCTCATAATCAGACCGCGGTTTTGTCACGAGAAACCCCACAACTAAATTTTAATTCTTTCTTTTCTTTGTATACCTTTACGTCACCGCCTGTTAATGTACATTGTCTACTACATGTTCTACTATACTTAAAGGCCAGGACCTCGCACGGTGAGTTCATTTACTTCTGGATTGATACAGCGACATTGATGCCACTCACGGCCGCCGCATCCTGGGAACGCGGGATGCGTCCGTGCACAGAGTGGGCGCGGGAGTGGCGGGGTATCGCCAACATCCTCTAACACGCGCGGATGTGACGCCGGCCGTCGCTCCAAATGCGTGCATTGTCAGGGAAGCTGTAAAGCAGGCGCCACGTAATCGGTAGCGCAGTTCGCGGACCCGCCTGCGCTTGCATAGTGTACATTTTAGCGCCATTATGGGTGTTTGGCTAGTTACATATGGCCAACAAGGGGGTAGGTCGAATGTTTTTTGCGGCTGTTGAGACAAGTCAACATGACGACATGAAAACTGCATGAAATAACTTTTATTAGCTGTCGCTTTAGAATGTACTTTAGCTGTCCTTTAGAATGTATTTAGGTAGGTCGAATGTTCTTGCGGCTGTTTAGACAAGTCAACATGACGACACGAAAACTGCATGAAATAAATTTTATTAGCTGTCGCTTTAGAATGTACTTGTCTTGTAACGCACATCTTGCCCAGTATGGATCACCTATTGTCGCTCTAGAAGCTGCGCGTTAAAATTGCTCTTGAGTTCCGTTACCTTTGTCGCCGTCTGCGTCGTCTGCTTTCCTTCTGCTGACTTTTGCAAAACAATATACAACATGTGTACAGCTCTTACACAGTCGTGGAGAGTCGATCCGCTTATCGGCGCCACGTTTCGTCGTAGAAGTTTGCAGAAGTCCGTGCGAAAGTTGCACAAGTTCGGCTTTCGAGCGACCTTGACTTTTGGCCAACCGCAGTCCATCGACCGATCACGGAGGCGCTTAACCCGTCGCTGACAGATGGCCGTTGACGGGTGCTTGATCCCCACGCCGGTCGCCGTCATTCTACCGGCTCATCCGCCTCCGCTGCTTCAGCCAATGGGAGCGCGCTCGTTTAGGGTCTATCACCGCGCGTGTGTACAGCGAGTGACTCAGGGCCGAATTCATAAAGTTCCTCGTTCGTAAGAAGAACTGCCGGCCGCCTTCGCTAATTTTATGCGTCCAATGTGCCCTATTGGGTGGCGCCAGTTTCTTTAGCGTAAGAACTGCATTGTGAATGCGTGCCCCGATTGGCCGACGGCATCCGTTCGTGCCGCCGTATATACGCTGCGCGGTCCCGCTTAGTCACAACATACGCTCTTCTAAAAGAAAGGCCGCAGTCCCCGTCCTTTGCGCATTTCTCGACAAACAGCCAGCCCCTCCCCCTCTCAGCCCTTGTTCCCGTGCACGCTCGTGCGCATGCGCGGAAATGTTTTCTCTGGCGTCTCGAGTGACCTCTTTTACACCGCGTCCAGAGAAGCGAACAGCTTTCCGCTGTTCCTCGAAGTGCATGCTCGGTACATTTCAGAGGTGTCAGGGAACACTCGCATGATGGACTCCCTTGTCAGGACGAGCAGCAAGGTAGACGCGAGCGGAGGCTCTCACGCGAAGGGAAAATGGCGTGGCCCCGATGCGTCGTCAGCTGGACGGCCGTGCTCGCGCCACCTGTCAACAAGCTAAACGCGGACTGGAACGATGTTCTTCGTTCCGGGAGCTGAATAGAACGCGCGGATAAAGCTCGAGTTACGTGCACTATGGGCACGCGACGACGACAGAGAAAATCATGGGCAGAACTGACGTTCTTAAGTGCTGCTTGCTATTGGCCAGCGATACGTTCGTTAATGATGCGTCCAACACCACGATTGGTTGGTGTCTGCTCTTACGAACAGTTCTTGCGTAAGAATCTTTTTTTTTTTTCTGAATGCGGGTCCATGACCCGTACTCACAGAAAAGGGAAAAAGCAAAGAAGAGATCTTACGCTAGAATTGATTGTAAGAGAAAAATATGAGGCAATTCTGATGCTTTGCCACTGCTGGCGGCCGGCCAGCGTCAAAGAGTGCTTACTAAGGAGAATCGCTCTGCTTCCGCATCCGAGAAATTAAATATACGCGCATTTTCATGTGCGGTGCTACGTAACAGCTGGTAAAGCAACAGGAAAAATTACAACTATTACAACTGTTACAGAAACACGAGAGAAAATATATTAAGATATGAAGGTATACCCTACTGAAAAATCCATATGACCCATAATTCCTATAAAAAATAATTCGAAATAAACATATGTGATCCCATACAAAACCCTGTTTCTCCTATATGTTCAGAACTAAAAGCTTTAGGCCAATTCTCCCAAAGAACATCCGCGTTGAAGGCCTTACTCGCGCTATTAAGGTTCTTGCGGTCTACGGGGCTTCACGACAGACTCTAAGAATGCCGCCCCCTACCGCTATGTAGTGTACGCGCTTTGTTCGTGCTTGTCTCCCTTTCTTTCTATCTCCCCTTTCCACTCTGTTTCTCTTTTTATACCTCTTAACCCTTCCCCCTGCGCAGGGTAGCCAACCGGAACTACCTCTGGTTAACCTCCTTGCCTTTCTCGGCATTATTTTATCTCTCTCTCTGGATATAGGAGTTGTGGGGAATGCGGTTTTATTTTTTTTTAGTAGGGTAGGTTATGCTTGTGCAGCTGGAAACGGGTCAGCCTTTTTGTGAGCCGGGAAAAAAAAACGCCCTAAATATGAAAGCCAAGTGGCGACACCACCCTGAAGTTTCCGCAACCGCCACCCGTGACGTCATAGATATTGATAGCATATTCTCGGGCCTTGTGGCTCGGTGGCAGAAAAAAAAAATGCTTTCTTTTATTGCATTCCAAGAAACTTAGCCTATAGCAGACTTCGTAGAGTATTTCTGGACCAAAACGCATAAATCCGCGGAATTGGCATGAAATCTGCTGCGTCGCATTGACGTTTAGAAATAGAACTTTAGAAATAGAAGCTTGGCTTTAGTTCCTTCGATAATAATAATAATAATAATAATAATAATAATAATAATAATAATAATAGAAGAGACCGTTTTCCTTCGGAAGAAATGCAGGTAACATTTTTTACAGAATAAACAACCCGTTTTTGTTAACTCGCTGAGCGTTCGCACGTTGTGCCAAAATATGTTGACACATTCGACCACGGTCGCAAAATTACAGTCGACAGCTACCAAGAAAGGCACAAGAAAACAAAGAAAGACAACAAGTTGTAATGCGCTTAAGAGAAACAGAGTTGACGTAAAGGCCGACACCGGACGCTATGCAGCCGAGAGAAGAGCGTGATAAAAATTTCGCGGAGGTGAATGCGCTCTTCCAGATTGCAAATCTGGGCAGTTAAAATTCAAGAGCGACCTTAAATGCGCACGACTGAGTCGTGTGTGTTTCGGCGGGAGCTAGCAACGCGTAATGTTAGAAGTTGCTGTTAACCACTGGGCGAAAATCTTACGGCGATGCTTCGTGTGGATCTTGTTTGTGTGTTTATCTCCAGCATATCATTAAAGCTTGTATTTCTTTATATTCTGGGTGTACAAACGGCGGTTACTATAGCAAAGCTATATCGTTGGAATCGATCGTGTGCATCGCTAATGCGGATAAATGTCTTCCAATCATACTTATTGTCGGCTTGTTTCTAAAACACATCTACTTACCTCTGACATCATTTTCGCATCCGGAGCTGCCGATAAACTGCGACAACCGTGTACACTCATCTCTGACTGAGCCCCCGCACCGAACAGCATAATCGACATCGTTACTAAAGGGAAGGCTGAAGTAGAGCCAGTGAGGCAGGGAAAAGACTATGAGGGAGTGCCACGTGTCAATTATGGTTCCTAGTCGTAACAAACATGAAAAAGATCGAAGGATCATGTGCAATCGGCCTTCAGCACGTGATAGGACCCGTAATTTCTATTTGCCGAGCGCGCGAAGTGTGGCGTTGAGTGGAGCGATAGAACGGGTGGTTATCAAGGCCCAATCATAGCGAGGGCATAGATCTAAGCGATAACAAGAACCAAGCGATGCCTTAACATGTCCGGCAACCATGTAAGGCCTACTTCCCTGCACATGATTTACGGTGCTGGTGTGCAGTATGGCACACTGGTAAAGGCAACACGTACTTAGTGTAGACTTTGCTTTCGATTGTGCACTGAGATGCGACATACGAAGCCACAGATTAGTATTTTATGTGCAAATGAACGTTCGATGGGTCATATCAGCCATGCACTTCTTTCAGGTAAAGGTAACCAAATGTTTCTGTTATATATTGGATGCACTGCTAGTTAGGTGTTCAATTAACCGTGTACCGTACTGTACAACGAGTAACTGGTGGGTGTAGATGAAGACAGGATGTTCTTTCGCGTGGACATCTGAAACGGACGGGCCGGTCCCTCGAGAGTCGTTAGATTACACGTATGATTAGAGATCGCTAGGAGAGGCCTTCGTCTTGCAGCGTACATAAAGATGATGATGATGATGATTATCATTATTATTATTATTTATAATTCTGTGTTAGTAAGTGCGCGAACGCGTGTTTGAACTCGCTGCGATTTCAGCGATAGCGTTTTGGGGAGTCGGGAAAGAAGTCAATTAACGCACAACGAATTGGCAAGAAGTGACTTTCGCTGTTTAATGCGCACGTACTTTGCTAAAACACGTTGCCGGGCTATACAGTTGATTCGCGATTCAAGCTTAAAAATAGCACCGGAAAGACACGAGCAAGAAGGACACGACAGGGCGCTATCCTCCAACTGAATTTATTGCAGGAACCTGCAGCGAGCTATGCGCGTACATATATTGAGCATGCCCACACGCGCCGTCCTGTCCTTCTCGTCCGGTCTTTCTTTCTCTCTTTCTTTTTTTTTTTTAACACTCTTTGCGAGCTTTGCCATATGTTGCGCGGTTGAGGTGTCCTCTGCTGAGAGACAGTTACTGCGCTGCACTTTACCCCCAACCTTTCCTTCCCATCAAGAATCTCCTTCTCTCTTTGCGAGCTTTGCCATATGTTTGCGCGGATCTGCGAAAGTTTTTCTCGTATCTCAACGTTGCATCGCCCACTCGTGCCCGTGCGACGGCCGTGATAACCATCTTCGCGAGCGGACGCCGCGCGTTGCCAGCCTCGCACCAGTCGTCCACACCGCGTTGCGGCCGAATCTATATCGGGTCCCCGCCCCCATCCGCGAGCGTTACGGCAGTTGTCCGCCCTGTGACGTTGATTGCGTGCAGCAACCGGTGGCGCGGTTCTCTTCTCTCGAGGTCCCCGAAGTGGGACGCTTCGGCGCGGCGTCGCACGCACCACAGCGCCCGCTATTATTCCTCCCCCCGCGCGTTTTGCGAGCGCCGGGCCGAAGCTGCACCACCGCCATCGCTGCCGCGGCGGAGCTTTCGACACAGGGGCTGTTTTAAAATAGCAGCGACCCGACCTGGATTTCTGAGCGGCCGTCCTCTCTCGCATGCGCGGCCACTTTCTCCGAGCCACCTGTTGCTCGGGGCACTTTCGCCCGCTCCCGTAGCATGCCAGCGAGCGGCGTTGGCGATACACGGAGAGGGTACACAGTGTGCTGGTGGGGAAGGCCCCGTTTCGGAGTTTATGCGACTCCCTCCTCGTGGCAGACGTGCGCTCCGAGTGGAAGAGGAACGCTGAGGAGAACGGTAGATAGGGCTTGTTAGTAGAGAGTTTTAGATTAGGGGGACGTAAGCGTTTGGGGCCCCCTAGCGCTTGGGGCCCCTAATCTAAAGCACTCTAAAAATTCGCACTTAGGCCCGAAAGGCGAAGCACCGATTGCGACAGCAAATTAGTAGATAGCTGTACGAAGTGAGAATAGTAGTTTTATCGGCTGTATAAACGTGTAAACATTCGCTTACTAACTAAATTAACAATGATAGAATGTGCAAGCGTGACTCAACGAGGACGTAGAAAGAAACAGGCACACAGAGACAGCGCTGTCTTTGTGTGTCTGTTTCTTTCTGCGTCCTTGTTAAGTTGCGCTTACGCATTCTATCATGGATTCAAACCAACTAGCCCGTCAACGTGTATTAATTAAATTAACCAGCAGGGTGTCACGCGCACATAGGTAAACACGAACACATCTCGCTCGATGACAGCGGAAACTGTCTGCGAAAACGCTAGAATTAGGAATCGCGGCAGCAGCCACGAGCCAATTGACCTCCGTGCATCTGTCGCTTCAACGCGAATGAAACGCCGAAAGCACAGCGCATACGAAGCTACCGGCACCACGCGTACTCTGCAAACATCGCAGATCGCTTTGAAGATGAGGCTCGCGCGGGCGCGCACTTTGGCCTCGTGACGATGACGGTGATCTAAAGAAAGGAAAGACGCTTGATTCTGATTGGTCTCGTCGCAGATCTCTTTCAAGGCACACGAGTGCCGGCAAAGCGTCCCTACGGCGTCCGCCAAGGGTGTCCCCTACGGCGTCCGCGTTTCGCGTGGCCAACGCCGCAGTAAACGCCGCGGTTGTCTCCACTCTGTACGGAGCGGCGGGCGAGGAGGACATCGATGCATCCTAGCAGCCGTCGGAGAAGAACGCCCCTCCTCCCTCGCCTGACCCCCCTGTCTCGCGCGCCACAGGAGAGGGCACGCATCTGGGCGGCGTTCCTCGCTCGCGCACGCGAGATTCCACCGCGTTCGCCCGCTCACCCTCAAACGCTTTCACTCATATGGAACCTCATGGCGACGGTGACGGCAGTAATGTGCCTGGAGTGTCCATACAATTGTTATCACAACAATAATAGTTCACTGAGGCTTCAGCATGGGCTTGTGTTGGTACGACAGCGTTCGGTTTACTGCGCTGGTGTTTCGCGCAAGAGACAATCACAATGTTTGTCCTTTTCCTCGTCGACGTCTTTTGTCTGAAATATCGTGGTAAGCCGGATGGTGATAATAGTTTATTGACTAAAAAAATAAATTTGTGGGGGATGATATGCCGAAACTGCGCAGCGGGTTTATGAGGGACGCTAACTTTGACCTACTAGGGTTATTTAACGTGCTTCCATATGTCAGTACACGGGCGTTCTTTTCTTTTCTGCCCCCCATCCGAATGCAGCCGCCACTGGTCGGGAGTCGAACGTCATAGCCACTGCGACGTGACAGTTCTAACGCGAGAACTGTTCGTAAGAACAGGCGTCATTCGTGATGTCAAACTTACAATTAGTGAAGTTGGCCTGCCATTGACAATGAACACTTACGAACGACATTGTTCGTGAATTCGATTCTTGAACTGACTGACCCGCGGCCACGTACGAGACACAGAATAACAGAAGTAACACAGAGACGATGGAGACAACAAAGTTGCAATAAATGTGGTCGTACTTATGAAATCTTTGCCCGGCACGAATTACTTTCATTGGTGGTGGCCCGTCGGGAAGCGTTTCCTTGCCCGCGATTAACCGAGGCATGTATGCAAGGACGCCAGGCCGGCACTTCCCACAGGGCAGCGCGGCTTTATTAAGTGAGGGGGAAACCGCCTGGGTGGCTTCGTTCAGACCGACGCTTCTGGGAACTCGTTCTTCGGAGAAAGCGCGAGACCTTTCACATGTTCTCTGCCTTGAAGAGGCCGCCGCTCGTCGGCTCCGTGCCGCTCTGAGGGGGCGTGGGAGACGGGGAGTCGTGTCATCTGCCCCTCTAGCCACATGCACGGCTGTGACGGTGATCGCGAGGACCTCGTATTTGACACTTGGAGAGCTCTAACCCGCGTGGCGCGTGTCCGTGTCGGCGCTGCTCAAAAATCGTCGCCGCGTCCTTTTTTGGCTGGTCAATACGGTTGCGTCGATATATTGTATTGCGCCGGCGTACTGAACCAGCTATAGTACATTAGCTGTCGACCAGGCAGAAGTATTCAAATAGCCACGAGGAGGACAACGTCTTCTTCATACAAGAAGGGTTGTGGATAGAGAGGGGGGAGGGAGGTTGTTAGGCGGTAACAAACACGGGCATCATCACATCATTGCCCTTACTTTGTCTTGAGCGCCATGTTGTATCATGCATCGAAAGTCATGCGAATTTGCTTTTCGTGTTGCCTTTTCAAATTTGAAATTTATTTCAGGTTTGATGCATACTTCACGAAAACATCTTCCGGGATCCAACAGAAAGTTCGAAGACCAAAATAACTAAATAAGCATAAAGAAAATGGTAGCAACACTCACAGCAATTAGTAAGAGAAACTATTCTAGTACAGTATGTGGTTAATAAGTGTTTACGGACTATAGGAATGTACTAATGAACTCACTGCATTGTTTTCAAATGGATGCATTTTCATTGGATGCCCATATCATCTGTTTCTTTTCCATAGTTCTACTTTAGTCTTTGTTATATGACATCTTGTTCTTTCTTTCCTCTTGCCTTCCTGTCTTAAACTTGTTTGTATCCCACAATTTCTGAAGATAGGCAACCATTGTGCCCCTTCGGGTGGCAGTTGTCAGCCTGCTTCTTCCCTTCTTCTCCCTGTCAATTGTGTATGTTTCCATTAATAATAATAATAATAATAATAATAATAATAATAATAATAATAATAATAATAATAATAATAATAATAATAATAATAATCAAGTGGAACAGCGCTGTCAACGCGGCATCCCCATTCACGTAAACGAGCTCTGCAAACGCTGGGCAATCAAAGCAGCTCTCTCTTTCTCTCTCTCTCTTCACGTAAGTCGGAGGATTTGAAAACCAAATCTTGCTTCTCACTGTCTCTATTACAAGGGCAGCTGCTAAAGATACTTTAGCCTCATCTCAAGTACCTTTAAGTAAGGTGTGCGTCGCAAGTATCATCATTATGTTTATCATGACCTTTATACAATGATTCCTAACTAGCGCTAAAATAAGAAGTAAGTACAGACATAAGAACACAGGGCGCTACTTAAGATCTCACTTAGGATCCCAGTATACGGCGTTCCAACTAGCCCGAATGATGCCCTCATCACCTTCTTTCCTTGGCAGACATGAGGACGTGGGAAAAGAAATATCCGTTTCGTCTCATCGTCTATGGTTCAAACTCTTGTCCACGACGTCGTATCGTCTTTGGAGTTGCCGTCGTTGTCCTTTAAACCGTCTCCATTGTACCGTTGGCATCGTTCTAGCTACGTTGTTTATATAGGGTGGTACTTATATACGGTTTCATTTGGAGCGGTCCACAACATCTATCTATCTATCTATCTATCTATCTATCTATCTATCTATCTATCTATCTATCTATCTATCTATCTATCTATCTATCTATCTATCTATCTATCTATCTATCTATCTATCATACGTACGTACGTACGTACGTATGTACGTGCGTATACGTTCCCTGCAAAGGCCCTGTTCTCCGCGGCGGGGCCGTCTTATTAGCGTTAAAACGCCACTCCTCGTTTTAATTGTCTCCGCTTCGTCCGGCTGCCGCACTTCTGCAGCCGTTACGCGCACAGGTCGTATGTATACGCGCCCGTTGCGTCACGGCCTCCCTTCCTCGCGCGCAGCCGAAAGCGGCCGGCCGGCCACAATGGCCGCGCTTTCCTCGGCCGGTGGTGGGCCGGAAACTTCCGTTTTGCCGCCGAGTCCGCTCGCTCGCGGCGCGGCACTTCCTTCCTCGGTGTGCCTGCTCGCCGCGAGCGCCCTTCCTGCGCCGCGCTGACGCAAGCTGTGGCCGTAACCGGACGGCCGACCGGCCGGGCTCTGCATCCGCCAATGGGGCTGTGGCGGCGTCCTCGCAATGGCGTCGGTCGCCGCGCTTCTGCCGTGCGATAAATAGATCACCCGACTTGAGAGAGGCATTAGTGCAAAACGCATGCGTGTACTACATACATACATACATACATACATACATACATACATACATACATACATACATACATACATACATACATACATACACACACACACACACACACACACACACACACACACATATATATATATATATCATTCGATTCATTGTGCGACGAGGCGTACCCACAACCAAGCTTTAAAATTTTGAAACACGTTGCACAATAGTTCCAAAATAGCCTGAACAGCCACATTTCCGGCGCGTCGTCCAACGCTTTGAGGACTGTAGTCGTTTCAATAAATTTTCACCGAGAGGTCAACAGATTTCAACATGCCCCAACGACGTTAGCAGACACATCGCAATTGGTTCCTGTCCCTGTGGTAACGGCAACGCAACAAACTCCGTTTGGTGGGAAACGTGTGCGTCCGAAGCCGTCCGCTCTGTCGTAAGGCGTGTCGGAATGATGGCTGCCGGGTTTGTTAGCTTGTTGGAAACTCGTAGTTATTGGGGCGCGACTGGTCATACGTTAGATGGTATGGTTTCTGCGCGCACATGTTTCCGACTCTAAACGGGAGACGCGGCATATACGATTCTGCGTACCAGTCGTACCAACAGGCTTATCCTAAAATGTTTCATCGAGTTCTAACACGTTCCAACAACGGGAGCAGCCATCTTTCTGCCACGCCGCGCGTCGTATGTACCCCGTCGTAACGTCTGTGTATACACGGCGGTAGCGTGTTTCCATACTCATACTTAGGCCCTGCCACAACAGCGCGTACATTGCCCAACACATAAACGAAGCTTTGTAGGCAGCCGTATCGTACCGATGCAACGGTTAAGATACATCTTACTGTCGTGTTTTCATCATCGTCCGCCTATTTATGTCCACTGCAGAAGAAAGGCCTCTCTTCCGTCACATGACCACTCACAAATCTTTGAGGACAGTGCCGATTTGTAGGCAAGTGTTACAAGCTCCTTTGCAACATTGTCCTCCTAATTTGCAACATTTTTCGCTACGATGTATTTGGAATTCCTTTGTTACGGATTAGGCGGGACATGGAAATTCAAGACGATGAGCAATACGAGAACAAGGTAAACGCGGGAGCCAACGTTTCGACAAGCGGACTCGTCTTTTCAAGGCGACATATGGCGGAGATATGTCGCCTTGAACAAGACAAAGACAAATCTACCTGTCGAAACGTTGGCTCCCGCTTTTACCTTGTTCTCGTATTGCTCATCGCCTTTATTAGGGATTGTTATTCGCGCGACGCTTTCAGAATTCAGACTTCACTGCCGAAATTAAAAGGAAACAGTCAACTGCTCCAGATTATGGGATGCGCAGAGCCGTTAACCAAGAATGTATTATTAAGGTTAACAGTGCATGGTATCAGACCAGGAAATCAGCCAGAGTGATGGCACTAGGAAATATTCAGGTAGGCGGGTGGCGCAGGGCACGGGTAATTGTAAACGTGGTTGGAGCATCTTGCCCTGCAGGGGCCTCAGTTCGGCTGCTGTTGGTGCTGGCGATGACGATGATGGCTAAGAGAGGGACGGGTATACTCCTCGTCAAGATAGCAGTCGGTGCGACGGTTTGTCGTCTCGTCAACGGGCATTTTCGTGTTTCCCATGTTCTGAAATATCGTGCTGTGGAGCCTTCTATACAACAAACACGAGCGCCCCTGAGATAGTTCCTGAGACATTTTAGAAAATTGGACAAGGGGAACGGGCTGAGAAGAGACAGGCCTCCGTCTGAAGGTGTTGGCTTCGAGCCAACTAGACCAAGTTCATACACTAGGGCCTATAACGAGTCTGGTAAGGTTATGCTTATAAGTCGTGTGTTTAGCCGTCACGCCCGCAGTGACATCCTTGCGTTTGTTTTCCCTTGCCGCAGAGCGCCGCTCCGCGTCTTTTGTCCTCGTCAGTTACAAGGCGACCACGCACCGTGCCCGCCAACTTCATCGCCTCCGCGCTGCGGTAGACACCTGTCGTTTGTCTATCGTTAGCGCACCAGTGAAACGCTGTCAGTGCGACAGCAGTGATTCGCGGCGCTTCTCCAATGGGTGCACAACGGTGAACCACGTAATTGGCGGGCGTGTATACGGTGATGCGTGGGTTTTTTAGCAGTTTTCAATGTTGGTGGTCTTCAGGCTTTTGGAAGACATGTCGCGGAAGAAAGCTCTCCAACCGTATTTGCCATTCTTTCTTCTTCACTGTTTTGTATTATCTTTTCTATGCAGCGCGAAAGCTTCCACAGAGAGCACAAGGACGAAATTATGGGCTACACTAAAAAAAAAAAATAAAAGCCGAAGAATATATAGTTGGTTCTCTTCACAGATCCGAAGTGGTACTCCTTCCTTATATATATATATATATATATATATATCCCGGCCCCGGCGGCCGCATTTCGATGGGGGCGAAGTGCGAAAACATCCGTGGTACCTAGATTTAGGTGCGCGTTAAAGAACCCCAGGTGGTCGAAATTCGCACTAGTGCCACTAGTCCCCCACTACGGCGTGCCTCATAGTCAGAAAGTGGTTTTGGCACGTAAAACCCCACATTTATGTTCATATATATATATATATATATATATATATATATATATATATATATATATATATATATATATATAGTAAGAAAAAGAGGAAATTGCCTAACGTGTGTCTTAAGTACTCGGTGAAATTACCTGCGCAATTTCGCCAACTAGAGAAGATAAATCTGCGCAAAATATATGTAGAGCGCACGTCCTCCGAGACATCAGGGGCGCGCGGGTTCATTGACCTGGCGCCAACGTGCGACGACTCGCCAGGGGGGTTGAAGCTGGCAGTCGAACCGGCGACCCCCTTCTCAAGCTTGATCGCGGCGGCTGCATAGCGTCGCACTATTAACACATCCTGAGGCAGCTTTCCACGGCAAGGCATGCAGCCATCGACTTCCCAGTGAGCGGGGAGAAGACGACGTCGTCGTGTGCCGTGCCACGTGACCACACCGGCAGGCGCGCGAGGAGGTTGGTTCTTCGTTCCTGGTTCACGAAAGTGGGACAATGTCCTCTCGGTGGCCCGGGCTAAACTTAGCGCGAGCGCACACACACGCACACACACACCACTTTCTCCGCTCAACAGGTGCCGGCGGCCCTTTCGCCCGAAACGAGGACGGCCCCTTCTTCGCGAGAAATGCAGGCACACACACACACGGACGCACACGGTGCTGGAAGGAGGTTGGCCGGCGCTAAAGACCATCCAGTACACAGTCCGCGCGGAATGGCCCTTTTACGTGGCCGCCGCACTTTCGCGAGGGAGAGATCTGCGTGCAGCGCAAAGTCGGGCGGCGAGAGCCGCCTTTTTCCGAGTGCCCCTTTATGCCCCCCCCCCCCGCACACATGCACACACACCCCCGTCATTTTCTTATTTCTGCCACGAGCCTCTTAATCTCGACGAGTTGAACCGCGGGATCTTTGCTCCCGCAAAGCTATACGCAGAAGGGTCGGCGGTGGAACGCTGGATCTTGTGCCAGCAAGCGACCAGGACCAGTTAAGTGCCTGACAGGGAAATGGCGCCTTCACTTGAGTCCCGACCGCCTCCTTGTTCTTCGCAGTGCGAGTAACCGCGTTCGTGAGAACGTGTCTCTACGTGCAGCTCCCTCAAACCCAGGGGCCTGAAACCAGGGTCCCAGATCCACAGAGATACTAAAACAATTATTCTTAACAGTTTCCAGCCGCCGCATCACACATACATCTTGAACGGAGTAACGCTTTACCATACGTGGCAAGTCAGCGGCGTCTACTGGAGGTCGCTGTTTTATCTGACGTTACTGCTATAGTCGTATGCTGTCTGTCCTCTGAACAGCCAAGGCGGCCGCTTCAGTGGCCGGTGCGTGGTAAAGCTTGCCTTCGGCTTACAACTTGGCGACTGCTGAGATTCAGCTGGTGTAAGGTGGCGTCGCCGTCAGTTAAAGGGAGTCGCCGACGAGGCCCGAACATCTCTGTAAGCCGACTCAGTATCTTCACTCAGTAGCCCTAGAATATGAGAACCTAAAGTGGTGTTAGTGGATGCTGTACCCTCCGCCAGCGCGGCCGTATGTGGCGCTCGAATGCGACGTCTCCGTCGTATATAAGGCCGGCGTCAACAGCTGCGTAGGTGCCGCTACATATAATCCGCAACCACCTGCGGTGCCTCTTTAAAGCTAGGCTTTGATGCTGATGTTCAATCAATGCGCAACCAAGTGCTGGTCTGTGGCAGAAGCTGCGTCCTCCGTGAATAGCCTTCGCACCATCGACTCTCTCACTCTGCGCATGGGATTGGCTGCATATCGAGGGTGCACGAAGGCGAAGATGGCGCCGATAAGTATAGCGTCGCGGTATGGATGCTCGACGTGCGTGGTTCAAGGACAAAAGCATAGCGAGGAACCGCGCTAATCGGTCGCCAGATAAGCGCCCCCCTCGTTTTCCTCTGCGACCATCGTGGCGCATTCGCCCACTTGTGGGACACCACGATAAGCGGCCCGTTTCTGGCGTTTGGCGGCTTTCAATATTAGGCAATATTGAGAACAGACAGCGAGCGCTCTGCGCTTCTGTAAATAGAGGCGACAAAAAAAAAGATAAAGAAAAACAAAGCAAGACAGACGATTGATAGCGGAGATAGCGCTGCCAAGTTCAGCCACTGGTCGGCAGAAGGCGAAAGTGCCCTGGGCGGTGTCGCTGCAGCAGCGGCTGAGCCAACGCCGGCGATCCCCGACGAGGTCGCGAGGTCAATGGCCGCGGCAGCAGCACGACCGCGCGCCTTGGTTTCGGGGCTCGCTGGCGGGGCCGGTCCAAATTAATCTCGTCCCTGGGCAGCGGAGAGAAATCGCTTCGCCGCCCACTGGCGAGGTCGCCGGTTCGACTGTAGGCCACCGCCGCCGCAACTCGATCGAAACGACGTGTTAAAACAAGCCTGAAGAAATGCCCTCACGAGCAGCTAGATATGGGCTTCTGTCACATACGAGGCGCTGCTTCAAGGCGCCCTGCGCATTTATAGGTTAAAGATGAAGCCGAGTGTTTGTGAATCTACACAGCGCGAAATTGAGCTCTGCAACTCAATTCGATGTTTATTTTTTTAGAAATGCTTTCACTATCCTGTATAGCTACCTCAAAGTCAAGCTTATTTTCCTGCAGCTTCTCTCTCTCTCTCTCTCTCTCACTTCATAGTTACATACTAACGACATATGAGAGTGACAACCGATGCGTGACAATCTTCGTCCCAGTAACGCAACCTGTAACTATCACAAGGCCATTGCCTAACAGCGACTCAAAATATCCCGCGCAGCCATTTGCATACACCGAACGTCTCATCTCGATGCAGGAAGTCTTAGGGCAATACATCTCTTCCTCCTCCCGCTTGCAGTGCTTGTGCTCACGCAACCGTCAGCTATAATAGCCGGTGAATGAACGAAACGGCGCCTTCTGCTTTCGTGAGAGTGCACAAGAACCTGCATAGCACTGCCCAAGTGCGGCTATGACGTCCCTTAGTTCACTTAGCTTCGGAGATTTGAAGAGGCACCAGCTGCTTCATCCATATACGGAGTTCGGAGAAAGCGCGCCGAAAGAAACCTGATCACGAGCCTGTTTGAATCAAGGAAGTTGAACTGTGCTTGAGGTTGTCGTTGGACTTAAAACTTTGCATGTGTTGCTGGCTGATGATACTATTGCTACTCGTTTGTGACTGCTAGATCAGCTTGTTTGCGCATAATTACTTTAGACCGACAAAAAAGCAGAGACACAGCCGGTCGCACTGTGCAATATTGCGCTTCGTCGAGTCCATTACGTCCCCGTCGGCCTTCTACGGAAGTGCGTTCTACAAAAGTCCGAGAGGACGTGATGGCCCCATGAGCCAGCCAGAATGGGCACAGTTAATAAATTCAACATGTAGCGTCCAAATCCGTGACCAAAATGTCCGGAATAGGGCCCCTATATCGCATCCCGTGACATGTACCCTGTTAACCTTAATGGATTCAAAGCACCGCGGGCTTTAGCTGCGTCTTTACGTCCGGCTTGGTCCGGATTCAACCACAGTGCTGAGCGAGGACGGAGTTATGGGGGCGTGAATTCCGCCGGAATAGCCCGTGTCCAGAGCCTCTCTGCTTGGCCCCCATTCTTCTCTCGGCTCAAAGGTGCTGCGCGGGCCAACGACCCTTCAGCCCAGGCGCAGTCATTAAAGCTATTACAAAGAGCGAAACTACTAAGAATGCCAGCCGACAGCAGGAGTGCTCGGACTGCTCTATAGAGGGAGACGTCAACAACCCATCATCTTGCACTCTATAGAACGTCACGTGGGACATCACTCGCTGTCGATCGGAAACACTAGTGAGGCGCGAAATAACGGCGCGTCCGCGAACGCTCCGCGAAGCCGCTTCGTCGACGCGATGTGCCAGAATTGAATGGAGGAGGCGGGCGGCAGGGAAGGGGGGGGTGGGGGGTGGATAAGGTGCAGCTCCCGACGGCGGCGGCAAATTGCCGCCGCCCGCCATCGTGTTGGTGGTGGCGGCTGCATTTCGCCCACGAGGAAAACTCGGACGCGCGCGCTCGCCTTGTTGCGTAACTGTTGCCGACTTTCTCCGACGGCGCCCCAGGGGAAGCGGAAGAACCCGGAACTGCACTTCCTTCCTTCCTTCCTTCCTTCCTCTCGCGCGGCCCCTGCCGCAGACGACGACGATCACGTCTGGCGCTCTCGGCGAAGAAGCCGAGGAACGAAGAGCGCCCCGCGATGGTGGTGACCAACCACCACGGCCTGCGCGGTGGTTGCGGCCCGCTCTGCTGTATACCGCCACTTGGTAGCGCATCTGCCTCGTACAGAGAGGATGGATACACCTGCGCAGCTACACAGAACGAGAAAAACAAAAACGTTTGCGATTGGGGCAGTCTATACCAGCGACGTCTCGTTCGCTGTATCTGAGGCAAGAATCGGAAGTGGACCGAATGACATAACCTGTCTCCAATGGCGCCTTGTGACTGCACTCTGTACGTTGGCGTTACAACGGCGTGCCGTGGTGGGGAAGCGCTGTTAGCAACCAGCATTTGTGCTTTCGGACAAGAACGGGTGCAGCCGAGACTCCTCATTTTTATTCGCTAAGGCAATCATGCAAGTGGAAGAGACATCAAGTTGGAGACACTGAAGAGCCTCACAAAATTAATTTAAACTGGTGGAGTATTCTTTCAGGAGTCTACCTTTCCATCTGTTTGGGATTCTTCTTCAATAAGGGTAACCGACAAAAATTAAGAAGGCTAAATGTCCTTCAAGCCGCTTCTGAGGTCTATCTCCTTGGCCTCCTCCTATGTATATGGAAATAAAACGTAATCTATAAAAGAAAAATACACTGGATCACTTTAATAAACCACACTTTTGCGAGGCACAAATACTTGGTTCTGCGATGCAATCGCATACCTGGGTTGCGTAATTAAATTCCTGCAAACGAGTGTACGATTCTCAACAGTCAATCATTCCTCCCTTCCCCCCCTTTCCTTGAAAAGAAGCCTTGCCACCTGCAAACTTTCGGCCATCTGTCAAGAGGTCAGATAGGATACTTCACATTCCTGCATTCCTTGCACTGTCCGTGATTGGCACAGGTCATCGAGCGTATAGCTTCTATAACTGCAATTCGACTTGCTCCAGATCTGGTAACCACGCGCAACGCCATCGACCTCAAGCGTCCGGAAAACTACGAGCATAATGGATTGCTAGTCCGCGTTATTATACATTGCAGCCTTCCCCCGTTACACCTAAGCTGCCAGTCTCATTATACGGTCAGCTCTTCTTATGCTTCAGCCTTTCTCCCTCTCAATGTAGGACGGTCATACGCTTGTAACTACCCTCTCTTTTTCTTTTCGTTTATTTTGCACTCCGTGTTGTACGGTCATTTATCGTTTTTTAATGCCTCTTTCTTTCAGCCTCTTTATTTTATTATTGCTCTATTACCGTTACATTTAGTGTATTTAATTCAGCGGACAGCACACTTGCCGTTATTTCGGAGGCTCACTTCCACCCGGAAGTTATTTGATTGTAGAAACTACATGGAGAGATAGAGAGAGATAGAGAAGTAGAAGGGAGGAAAGGCGGGGAGGTTAGCCAGACGCACGTCTAGTTTGCTACCCTGCACTGGGGTAAGGGGATAAAGGGATGAAATGAAAGAGAGAGGAGAGGGAGAGAGTGCACCGTTCCACGCACATTTGAAGGTACGCACTGAGTCTACAAACGGTCGCCGAGGCCTGTCGACAGAAACGATTGAACACATGTCTCTGTCCCCGGTACGACGTCGAGCGCGAACCTCTCCGAACAGTATTGAACCGGCTGGACTCTATAGACCGTTTTCGGAAATGAAGATCCTTGGACTACGACCGTGCGCATCGATGGCTCTGAAAGCCACGAAAGCGTTATTGCAGTACCTCAAGTCCAGCTAATGTTTAGTTTAATTACCTTAGGAGTCCCCCGCAGGGGCATCACCTAAGGGGTGGGTTTTTATGAAATACCAAAAAAAAAGTGAGAAATAATCAATTAACAAAATGATCGGTTACAAGTTCTGTAAACGAAGGTGGACAAGTGGTAGTAGCGGTGTTGGAGCGAAGACCGTTCCAGTCTGTGGCGGTTCGGAAGGAAAAAGGAGGCGGTGAAGGCGGCTGTCCGAGCACGCGGGCGCGTTATACTTAAAGTGGATATGCTGGTGAGATGAGATATGCGTGCTGCTGCTGTGATGTAAGGCTCTTGGTTAACGGAAGAAAAGAAGAACTTATGGTACAGGAAAAGACTGGAAATGTGACGTCGACATGAAAGCATTGACAAGCCTGATTCTGATTTCAGAGATGAAACGCTGACGTCGTACGAGTATGAATGAATCTAACAGCACGATTTTGAACTGATTCTAATGCGTTGGCGAGATATGCTTTATGCGGGTTCCAGATGGCTGACGCGTATTCTAGTTTCTGCCTGACAAGTGATTTATATGCTAGTAATTTTACATCTAGTGGGACGTTCCGTAGATTTTGTTTTAGGAAACCTAAGGTTATGTTAGCTGCGGAGATAATGCAACCGAAATAGCTTAAGTCGAGGGAGCGAAAGAGAGAGATTTAATGTTGGAAAGGCGGTGAAGTCAACCTGAAGGACATGCTTGTGACTTTCCACACCACATGAAGGGAAGGGCAAAACAGGACAGATCGGGGCAGAAGAAGTAGCTGATGTCAAGGGGCGAAGCTGATGATCAAACATAACGATGACACACAGGTGCGGTAAACATGCTTTAGGCTAATGGAGAACAGCCACCATCGTCTCCGCAGCCTGCATTATTTGCACGGCTGTTTTAGCCACGGGCGTGTTCAACCCGGCGAGTAGCTGCTGCAAGGCTCTAATCATTTGCTTCTTTGCCTGTATGAATGTCTACAGTCCGTGAGAATGATACCACGAAGCTTGGTTGGCTTGGTTTGTGGTGGTATAGATTTGAGCGCCGCTGGTCGCCGCCGCTCTCACCAGTCCGTGCCGCTCGCCTTCTGCTCGGCGCAGTTGATGCCTTTCGTTGTTGGCCTCGATACCTGGATACATCGTCGCCATTGCAACGGCAACACTTGCTCTAGAGCATCCGCACGATTAGGTGGACGTTAACGCTTCCGAGAGGCACAGCAGGCAAGCAGGCGACGAACCCTATAGTGCATAGGGGGACTATAGAAGTGATATCACATGCTCTTGTGCTTTTCCCATGATTCCTCCTTTTTCTATTTCTTTATGACAGGCTTCAAGATTGTCACGTGAACTCCTTCCCTCCCTCCCTGTATTTGTATTTTTTCTTTCTCGTTTATCGGACCACTGGAAGACGGAGACTTGAAGCGATCAACAGGCCAAGTAAGGGAACGCATGACGAAGATAAGTCTCACTTGTCGAAACGTTGACTCCAGGCTGGGGCTTCCTTTGTTCGCCCACTGTGCATCACTTTCTGACCAAGGTGGTTGGTCGATCAAGCATACTTTTCGCTAACGATAAGAGACCTTGTGAATTTGATCCGGAGGCCAGAATTCGTGAAGCAGTTTGCCTAGTTAAAGCACTGCGTGAGGATAAGCACCGGCCAATCGTGACAGCAAGCATTTTAATGAATGCGGCTGGTCAATACCGAACAGGTAAAAGGTTTCTTCAAGGGTCACCAAAGAGAAACAATTTTAGCTGTATTCGTCAGTTATCCTTCTACAATATCAAAAAAATAATGCAGCTTATCCAATGAGTTGGAATCATATATAGCGAAGCTTTATGTGTGTGTGCATAAAGAGCCGAAACACGAGTTTTGTGTTTATTGAATGTCCGCCCAAAGTGACACGGAACACTTTGTTCAGGCATTGTAGGGAGGTTAATGCAATGGCGCCGGCGCTGCCGCGTATGCGCTGAGGCGAGCGCCATCTGGTGGTGGTGCAAGGAACTCAGCGGCGCGCGCTCTCCGCCGTGATTGGTCGGCCTATTCGATTAGAGAGCAGCCGGGCCGCAGCACTCACGGTGACGAAACGCCGCGTTTCTGCGCCTCGCGGCACCCGTATAATTGTTATCGCTATAAAAGGCCACTTCTACCGGCAGAGGAGGCTTGGATAGGCCAGAAATGGAGTTAAAGTAAAATTGAGCCTACACTGTAGCCAGAAAAAAATGCAAAGAACGATAGACGGGTGGTCGACGCCGCCTTGAAGCCTTCACACCCAGGGGGGGTGGGGCAGGGTGGCTATTCTGAACATTGTCGAATTCCGCCACGTTGTCAACTGTGGTAATGACGTCATTTTGAACCTTCAGAGAGGCCGTAGCTGCCCTCTTGCCCTGCTCTGGCCAGTGAGAGCTGACGAGATGGTTGATTCTACAATATGGCGGATTTTCTCAATTAGTCAGCACCCCACTTCGAAGCGACATCCCGGATTGTGATGGCACTTGCTCGGGCCCAGTTAATCTTTTATCGCCATGGACGGTCTGCATTGCATTCTGAAGGAGACAGACTGTACTGGGCAAGTTTCAGGAACATTTACTTAGCCACAACGGTCCCCATAGGGAATATGAGATCAGTGACGTCACACTTCAAGTATCGGCGCTGCAATGATTTCGGCGCGAAAAAAAAAGGGGGGGGAGGAATTTTGACCTACAACTTTTTATTCCAGTGCTATCTGTACATTAGTTACACTATCAGTTCCTGTACTATCTCAAAGTTAACGAAAATGGAGTTTAACGAAAGGAGTTCTTTACTTTAGCAGCATAAACATGATTTATTCGTTTCTCTTTATCGTCCCTTTCAGTCGGCCGCCGGTTTCTTTACTAATCCTCCGTGGCATGATGCAGCGCGAATCTATATAGCCACTGACCCACTCTACGGCGCATATATGCATACACTTTCACGTGAGAAAAGAATGCTCGGTGGCTTATCCTAGCCAGAACTGGGCTACGCGACTCTGCCCAATGTGTTCCCGAGTCTTCCTTTGTGCCCATTGTTTACCGTTCATTCGCAGTGTCGGACGCACTTACACTGGACGATCTCGTTGCGTTTAAAAATACTAGGTGGGCTGTCTAAAATGGGTAGGCTACATCAGGGAGAAAGAGCTACGGCAAGAAAAAAAAAGAAAGGCAAAAGAGGCAGACAACCCCCCCACGGTATTACACCGCAGTCTTCTAGCTCGACAAGCGAACGAGCGAGCGAGCGAGCGAATGCTATTTTTAAGTAATGGGCGCAGGCGCAACAAACCGGCTCTGTCTACCTGAATTCTTCCTTTGTTTCTCGCGTGGCTGCGCTTTTGTGTGTGCGTTTTTACGTCACTTTCGGGACGCGTTTGCACGCACGCGAGAGACGGGAGAGCGCTGCGCGGCCCCCGTCGAAAGGAGGGCTGCGCTCACGCGAAACCAGATTTTGCTCGTGCGACGGTTTATGTGTGTGTGTGCGTCTGGGATGCACGCGATCGAGGAAATAGCACGCACCTATCAAGTCGGAACAGTTGTGGCCTGTGTGTATGGCGTTGCCAGTCGAATGATTTTCTTTCGTTGTTGTTTTTTTAATGCGAAGAACTTCTTGACGTCTCCCCGCAGAGACTTGCATACTGTCGCGTATAAGAACTAACGCTGTGGGACTTAGAAACCAATTTGGTAGCTTTCTGGCGCTTCGTATTAGCTGAAGTAGGCTGAAACCTGGAGGATATAACTAAGAAAGCGCAGAAGAAACACTAAGGAGGGCACGAAGAGCGATTGAACGAGAGAAAACGAGAAGGGACGTGTAGCGTTTAAGAAGCAGGAAGAGGGGCGTTTGAATTAGAGAGCAGACGGGTATACGGCTGTTCTCGGTTGAGATTAAGAAGCAGAATTGGGAATTGGGCAGATGATTTAATACGCAGAAAAGATTACCAGCATTCTTTAGAGTAACAGAAGGGATAACATTTAGAAGGGTATTTTTGGGGGGTTAGTTGGTGAGGCATATTTGACAACGATGAAGTGCAAAACACGGGACCAAAGGAAGGCGAGACGGGCAGGACAAGCGCTTGTCCCGTTCGTTCCGCCTTCCTTTGATGCCGTGTATGCCAAAAAGGATAAGCTGTGAGCACACTCGAGATGCGATGGGAGTAAATTGGTTGACTTCGGATCTGTATTCGGCTTACGCAGGACAAGGGCAGTGGGAGATCGCTACGAGAACCATCGTCCCCCAGTGGACATGAACATTGGCGGTGGCGGTAGGTGATGGTGGCGAAATACTAGGAGAGTTGTGGGCAAGTGGAAAAGGAAAAAAAAAACATGGAAAAACCGCGGTAACTGCCTCGCGCACTGCTGAGACACCTTAGCCGCCGCGGTGGGAGAGCAAAGAAGGGGGAAGGATACGAAGCATTGCTGTGGTTGCAGCGAGTTCCCTGCCGTGGACACCGTTACTGCGACACTCAAAGCAGACACCTCAGGTCTATCACAACTTCCCGACACAAGAAGGGAGCCACCAGTGCACGATGGCCTCGAGGTGCCATCTGTGCCAAGTACTGGCGCCAAGCACAAGGCTGCATATATGCTTCGCCGGTGATCTGACGAAGCGCAGCGTCGTCAGCATGGCGTGGCGGATGCTTTCGTTATTGTTGGTTCGTTTTTTGTTGTCCTCTTTGGACGCCGAGAAAGTACGTTCACCCGTTTTACGAAGTACATTCAACCGCAGTACATTCACCCGTGTAAGTGACGAGCACCACTGCGTCAAAGAAAGTGAAATGAAACGAGACACTGACCCCAAACATTTGTGGTCGGTATTTTGTAAGTATGCTTTCGTACGTTCTTCGATAGGCTACCGAATGTATACTTCGTATTGTTCTCTAGCTCTTTTCCTTTCCTTTCCTTTCCTTTCCTTTTGTTTCTTCTTCTCCTTCTTTCTTTCTACTTTTTTTTGCATTTTCAGCATCAATGCAAGATTACATTCAAGCTGTTGACTCTTATGGCAAAATATAAGATATAAAAATAAAGGGGAGGGGGGCGGGGCAGTCAGCAGCGTGTTAGAGCATCGGAAGCGGACAAATGTAATATGCGAATCTACAAATTTTGGGAACCAGAAGAGGTTTATAGCGCCGAAAAAACACAACACACAGCAAGCGAGACGGGACAGGCGCTCTTCTGGAAACATGCACCAACTAGCCCCCCAACAAGTATTACTCAATTTTGGGAAATTTTTATCATTTATGCATGGCTTTTGCAAAAGTTCCACTCACGGATATACATACATATATATATATATATATATATATATATATATATATATCGAGAACTAGCAAATGGCGGATGATGGACGGGTCAGAGTATAGACATAACGTGCCATAACATATTTCATTCGCAATTCTCGCACCAACTAACTAAACCGTTTGTCTGTGTGACTATAGCGAGGTAGACGAAAATGGTATGCGCGGTTTGCATTCGTGCGTTAGCCCTAACGCATACACGCGCGAGAACTACAGAATAGTGCCAATAAATAAATAAATAAATAAATAAATAAATAAATAAATAAATAAATAAAGAAAACTAGCTCACGTACAGAGAAGGAAACATGTGCGACAAGTATCGGCGCAGAGTTTCATTTTTACTGCAAGTCTGTGCCGGTTTGTGTCTTCACGCGATTCCTTTCCGTTCCGTGTTAGTTTCAAAACTAGCACAACCCGCCCTTCTTCGAGTGATAGAATATATAACCCATAAAGAAACGAATATGACACCCGATTAGAAAAACCACGATATCGAACGAGAGCGCGCACAGTGAGAGCACCGGAAACACCTCCGCCCGTACTCTCGAGAGTTCTTAACGCTAAGGCTGTTCGGAAGAGCAGGCGTCAGCCAATCGGGATATCGTACATATCGCCGTCGTACCTAACCCAAACACGCCTCGAGGGCACATTTGCTTCTCCGACGGTGGATGCTGGGGGCGTCTGGTTGGGGTACCTTGAACGGTGCTATAGTTCAACGCGTCTTCCTTTAAAATCATTTAATTTTTACTTATTACTAAACCGCTGTAGATGTCTCTCAATTACTCGGGTCAAGTCTGACGGCGATACACATTGCTAGCGAAGACGGCCGGCCAGTGGAAAACAGCTTCAATGGTCAGAAAAATTTGTGAATTTGGCCTCTCGCTTTTTAAAAAAAACAACTCGCGGACCGTGAGGCTACATTACAGATGTAGCGCCGCGCGCGCGCGCTTCCAGGGCTTGTAGTACGTACGGCGACGCAGTGCAACTTGGGTGGCCGCGTGTATTCCTCGGGCAAGATGCACGCAGGCAAGGCGCACGACACGTATCCGCACAACGCTAGCTGAAGAGGAGCACCCGCCGGGCGAGCCGCGTGCACGCGCGCTTGGTTCGAGCCGGGGTCGCGCACTGGAGCCGGGGCCCTGAACCGTCCAGTGGCTCGCCGGTGCGCCACCAGAGGGCGCGACGCGTCGCCGCCGCATTTCGCCTCCGCTCTCTTCCGCGTTCTCCGTCAGACTTACTAAGCAGGAGCGCCGTTCCTCGCAACTCGGTTCTTGTTTGGCGAGCCACCAGGCGCTACACTTAAACGCCAGCCGCAACGCTTGTGTAAATACCCGGCGTATGCGTTTTACAACGAGGTGTGTCTCCTCTCTGTTTGTACGCGTACGTGGCTTCTTGGCCGCGCGGAGTTTTGTTTATGTGGGCAGAGGTGTAGAAATGAATTGCTTTTCGATTCGGGTGTAGCAGAGACTAGAGCTGAGACATTAATAAATGCGTTCAACAGGCGGCGTGTTGGCGGGACGGCTGAGGTGGGAGAAGAGGGGGCAACGTTCTAAGGCACAGATGTCTATTCCGACGCTCCCTTTAGGCATTTTTCCTCCATCAGGAAAGCGATTGTGAGACTCGTATTAACAACAATCGTTATCTCAGTCCTGGGCTTCCTGCATCTCGACCTTACGCTTAAAAAAGAGAAGGAAAGTTCATAAGCCATTCCACTCTATGAAGGTGGATGACCTGCGAAACTATTTACGCACGACACATAGGTGACCCAGGATATTGAACCAAGGTACAAACATATGAATTGTCCTAACCTGTGGTCATTGTGGCGATGTAGGTACGCACATACATTCGCGTATCACGTCTGTTATTAAATGTGTACGTCACTAAGACCTCCGTAAACGCGGCGATGACGGAGGTGACATTCTATGCATGAGTGATGAGCGACAACGGAGTCAGCTGTGGAAGACCATGACGCTCGAGCCATTGCTGATGATGATAACTTTTTGCACAACGTAGCCAGCTGGGGAAAAAAACGACGACAACGAACCGGCGAGCATTGGGGCTTGCGCGGTTGGCGCCGAGAATTTTTTAATATTCCTTTTTGAAAGAGTTGCACAAAACGTTTCTCCAAAAACATCTGTTCTTACCCTTGTACCTGGGACCTCCTTGGCCCCACGTGTGACAAGAATAGCTCAAGCGCGCGTTACAGGTCCCCGAGCCCACAGGAGCATGTGCCATTGAGCATGTACGCTTTCTGCACTGTCACCAAGATTGGCCCACATGATGATTTGTTTTTGGCAACATCTGGGACACAGTTCTTTGCAGATCCTAGCCATAGTCAGCGTCGCTGTGTAAAAAAAGAAAGCTGCTGGTTTTCACGCGTGTAACCTCCTCCTTGGCAAGATAACAGGCTTATTTATGTTATATTGTGAAACCTCCATCACTTGTGAGATAGACCCTTTTATTATCAGACCTTCGAGATAAATGAAGACAATGCGCCCTATGGTGATGGGTAATGGGCAATGGTGCACAAAGATGAATATGAGGAAAGAGTCACATTTTCGCAGGACAACAACAACAGGAACAACAAATGTAATTGACAGTGCCAAATATTGATATATTTGTTTACGTGGTTGCAGCGTGGCATGCCCCCCCCCGTGTGTTTGTTTGTGTGTGTGTGTGTTTGTGTGTGTGTGTGTGTGTGTGTGTGTGTGTGTGTGTGTGTGTGTGTGTGTGTGTGTGTGTGTGTGTGTGTGTGTGTGTGTGTGTGGGCCCAGCAATACATTTTCCTTAAACATGAGGACACACTGGAGTGAATGCGAGTCTTCAAGTGAAAGTTTCTACTCAGCTGGGTTGGTGTCGATAACAATGCCCTGCCTATCGCTGCATTACTAATTACTAGCTTTTCTTTTCTTTTTACCTTCTTTCCGCGATGCACTTACGGCAACCCTTCAAGGTTGGCGTGTGACAAAGGGGCGCCAAAGGAGCGGTGACAGGTCGGGCGGGACGCGTTAACAACCGCCACTTCTCCGTTTGATAGAAGGGGTGTGGATGCGTGCGCGAGCTTTCCCTCCGTAGTAACTCATGGTCATGAACAATCACACAACGGCTGGCGCCTATGGGCTGTCGCGCTGCCTACGACGTCATTGACGAGTACAATATAGGAGAGGGCCTCGAAAACCGCTGGAGAGAGCCAGCGATATTCAATGCGATATTGTGGGCTCCTTGCTGCATTCCGCAAATAATATTTGGTTCGCAAGTTCGTGGCAGCATCGCCTACAGATCGCGAACGTTTCCTTAAAATGTTCGAGAAACTGTTGCGGTGCCTCTTTATCGTTTCTGTGAGAATGAAATGGCTGTGCAAACGCGTGGACTCCGTATCGTCTCCTGCAATCGCGTCCGAGCACCTTCTCGTACCGAGCCGGATGCGGCAGGCGCTGCTTAGCTCGACGCTCTGCGCAGTGCACCGTTGCAATGTATGGCTGCGCGATAAGACGAGAAAAGTGTCCCGCGGGATGGCATCTCTTCGCCGGGAAGGCACAATACGAGGCAAGCAGCGGGAGTGGGTGCTGCAAGCAGCTGCGGGAGTGGACGCCGCAGCTGTGGTCGCCAGCCGCGGAGGCATCGCGGCTTGCGATCAGCGCGGGCCAGCCGCGCTCGTGGTCCCGAAATAGCGGCCGCGGTGACAGAGAGATTGCGTCAGCCTTTCTCTGCGCCGTGAATGGCCATTTGTGCGCGGATGGCGACCGCACTTCCGCCTCTCTGCAGCACCGCCGAAGGGAAGGAAGAAGAGCAGCGCCGGGCAGCCATGGGACGTTTCCTCTTCCAGCACCACGTAACGACCGGTGTGCGTGAAGAGAAAAGGAAGCACCGTTACGCGACATAACGGAACTCGCGCCGTTCGGACAAAAGCTCGTTGGTATAGTATTTTTCTTCGACTGAAAGAATGCGGTGACCTTCCATGGCAGCAGTGCTAGTCAGTTCCATGGCCACGGTACTATTCAGTTGATAGTCAGAGGCTCTGTCTCGTGTTAGTCGATGCGTTGTGCTACCTTTGCGCTGGAAATAGCGCAAGAATGGCCGACGTTGGCCACGGATGACTCGTCCTTGCGCCTCACCACTGCTGGTCCGCGGTGAAATGGAGTTCATGCCCAAGAAGCAGGGAAAAGAGGCGGAAATGTTCGCTCAAGATAGGATCATATTGACATTACATCGGACAACGCTGGGCAAGTGGAGGCTCAATACATAGCGAATTGCTCCCCAACTGTCGCGCCCCAACAATTGAATCTGCTAGGGCTTGTTGCAGTGTTACAGCGGCAGCTGTTGAAAGTACTTAGTCTAACTTTTGTGGTGTCTGTCTGTAAGTGCCGTATACGAATCACAGGCATGATCCTATGACAGAAGAAGCCACCAGGAATTCTTTGTTTCCGTTTTTGTCTTCAGCAAGGGTTCGGCCCTGGGCCGATTGCGTGTGAGCCGTCGTTCTCGTTCAGGCAGCTACCCCTGTTTCTCGGTGAATTCCCTTTGAGGGCCTTTCTATACGTGTCCTCCACTATTGCGTGCATTGCTGTCACTCACCGTGGTGCCTATCGCCGAGCTCGATGTCGAAGGTTCGATCACCAACCAAGCGGCTTCCTCATTCCAACGAGGGCTATAGCCGTGTGTTGCAATCTTGGTGCACGGTTTAAACAAGCCTATGTGTTTTCAAAGTGAATCCATAGCTGGGTGTAGCTTCGGGACGTCTAACATCGTGAATTTTTATCTATGATGTGATGACAGCCATTTTAACCTATATATTCATCCTTACGGGTGTCACTGCAGCGGGCTTAATTACCAAAGTGATCGCACATGTACTGCAAGTATGATTTTCAAGGGGCCATACAGTGCAGTATAAGCAAGCAGTCGTCCTTGTTTTGTATTCGTGGTACAGCTCAGTAAGCTGCCTTTGTTCTGATCTTGTCCCGTATCATCGCAAATTATATTTGGGATTTGTCAAAGAACATCAACTCAGTTGATTGAGTTCATAAGAGTCCGTGTGATATATTCGATGGGGATACAGTGCGTAATAAAATTAGATACAAACAATACAAGACATATGTATGCCGGATAGTGAGAGCCTTTCTGCTTCCTACAGGTGACGGCTTGCTCGAACTACGTGTAAAAGGCATCTCTCGAACTAACAGAGATGCACTGTATAAGTATGAAGATGTACGCCTTGCCTCCCGGACAAGCGCGGTTCCAGCTTGTAGGCACAAGCTTCTTGACATTGCAAAAGAGCTCTGTGCTGATCAGTACGGGTCCGTACGTCGTTGATGAGAGAACGGAATATCGTTAGTACCTTTCGGGCCGACAAGCACTTAATGTGCATCTTGGCGCTAACATCATTCTAGAGCCTGGCGCTATGCCGTTTGAAGGCGCCACTTGTAGCAACAAAATAGAGAAGCTGTCATCTGCGCAAAACTTTCTTCCCACTGAGCTGGCGGAGCAGCCGCAGGGAGAATTCACTGACACCGCTCCCCGCAAGCGGTCCCCGCAACAGTGCTGGGCCCACGGTGGCTAGCCGCAGAAGCGCTCCCCGCGTGACGTCACTGGAGGAGGCCGCGTGACGTCAGATGCAGTCAGCCGGTTGCCCTGAGCGGGCGAACCAGGAAGAGCGCGCGGGAACTGGGACAACGTCCCCCCGTGGCCCCCGCGCGCGGCAGGCTGGTGGGGCGCCGCTATTTTGGTCGCGCGAGCCCCCCCCCCCTTCGCCCGGCTGGCTGACCACCACCTCAGGATTGCGCGCGCGCGCGCCCCTGCCTGCCCGCACTGCGTCGCAGGACGGCGAAAAGAAACTCGCGCACCTTGCACACACACACTCTCGCACGCAAGCGAGCGCTGGACGAAAATAGCCGGGCCCGTCTTGGTCCGCGACCTGTTACCTGTGGCCAGAGCCTGGCGAAGGAGCCGCGTAATCAGGCGTCCCTGCTGGCATGCCTGCCGCTGCAGTGCACGCGATGCGACGCACAGCTGCTGGCGAGGAGGCTGCGCCACCAACCCTTGGAAGCGGTTGGGACGCGCGCTCTTGACGCTCGAGCCCTACTGCAGTGCCCGGCTGTGCCGAGTGAACCCGTGCGCGGACCAGTTTGCAAAGGACGCGAATATAGCGCTGCCCATCGGGGGTGATTAGGCTGTCATCTGTATGCGAGAGGCGACGCGGAGGCCCTTTCCGTCGAGAATGAATCGCCACGTGTCAAGAGGGGGCTCCGAGAAGTGGGCGTCCCGAATATTCCCGGCCTGTGCTTCGAAATACCTGGGCGAAGGCTGGGTCTGAGGGGGCAAAAAAGAGAAAAAGAAAAAAAGCGAACGTGCCGTGACACTCAAAGACAGGCCACGACAGAGCGCGGAATTACCGCGCGCGTAGTTGGCGAATCGGCTCGCGGTCTTGCAGTGTGCCATTGCGCAGTATAACCTCAGGAGTAGTCGACAACAGCGTTGCGCAGCTAAGCTTCCTACTCTTATTCACTTGAAGAACAAGTATAACGTAGATACACGAATGGCTATGGTTGTCAAAGGCGCCTGATATGTAAATTGTTGAACGAGCGTCTGTTTCCATAGCTGCGTGAGCAAGGCCTATGCATATATCGACGGTGGACTGTGTCAGAGACAGGAACCGGGAGGGCAAGGGCCTTGATGCAGTTACCAAAGGACCTATCGAAAACAGAGCGCAGCCCGCCGAATGAGGATATAAATCCGGATTCGTTCGGCCGACAATTAATAAAAGTCCGGGACCGTGCCATGACTGATCCGCTCTACTGGTTATGCGTGAAAGAAATTCGCGTATGAACTGGACCAGGATCGGGTGCAGTCTTGGGGAGAAATTGACCGCGCCTATAATTAGGACACTGACAAGGAACTCGTTGTCCTGAACCGTGTCGCGCAGTGTAGCCGAACGTGTATCCTTTGCTAAAGAAGCGTTCTCGCTCAAGGCAGACATCTGAAGTATTCCGTGAAATAACGCGATCCATCAGCACTGTGTTATCCCGGGCGGTCTTGCCTTCCTAGCACTGTCGAGCCCCGTGCCGCTTCGCTTCGGTGATCTGACGGGAACCGACGTATTCTGCACGACATGGTCGATGATCGCCATATGTATACCGTAAAATGGCTAAACGTGCAGGAGCGTATGCATGCCCAAAAGTGGCAGGTGGTAAAGAATAGCGTAGCGAATATAGAAACCGAATAATCTCTAAGGTTCAGCGACCTTTGAAGCTTCGTATGTAGAAATAACATTTTACCTTCAGCCACCACGAAAAGGGAACTTGTTTAGTTGTAAGAGGAGAGAGAGGAAACGGAGAAACCGAAGGCCTCGATTTTTTTTTTTTTCAATCGTAGGAAGCAAACAGACAATGAAGCTAGAGGAAGTACTGCGTAAATTAACTGCTATCTTTAACTGAAATGGAAGAATAGTGAAGAAAAGGGAAATTGACGAAAATAAAGCTTGCCGCAGATGGGAACCAAACCCACATTCTTCCGTATTACGCGTATGGTTCGTCACCATTAAGCTCCTGCGGCGGCCGTCGTCCCGTTATGTTTTTTGGGCACATATGTATGTGCATAAAATTAGCCCGCGTAGTGATGGCCAGCGCCACTCACGGCTATGGCGGCGGATGCGCAAGTAATACGAGCATGGCCTCCGAGATCTGGCAGCGCACACTGCCGGATCTCGGAGGCTATGCGTCAAGAGACGCGCATGACCAGTGAATGGATGGAAAGGCAAGACAATGGAAAGCTTTAGGTTAGGGA
Organism: Dermacentor albipictus; assembly: GCF_038994185.2. NCBI lineage: Eukaryota > Metazoa > Arthropoda > Arachnida > Ixodida > Ixodidae > Dermacentor > Dermacentor albipictus. The sequence continues at coordinate 34,811,558 of NC_091823.1, read as the reverse complement.
ACGCTTGCCTCTTCTAATCTAAAACTATCTTATAAACACCGTGCGTTCATCGTGTCTGTGACATATGGCCCAATCGTTCCGTCGCAGTGGTATCGACATCTTTGGAGTGGCGTCGCTGTAGAGGACACGAATTTCGGGTTTATTCTGTGGAGGGAAAAACCAGAGGAGGAGGGTGGGTGGGGGCGGCAAGTAAAGATAGTAAAAGCGCTATTAAACAGAAGCCACTGCAACGTGCTACGTTTGTGCAAAATCAGTGGTTTCAGAATTAAAGTCAGTGGTTTGGCCAGAAGTGTCCAGGCGACGGCTCTCTTCGAGCAAGATCTCAACGGCCACGCTTTCGCTGATCGCATGCGCCGAAAGTGATTATGGAACCAGAAACACGTCATAAACATAATGTTTTGGGCGCCATCCGTCTATGCAACATTGAGTAGATTGACCTGGACGGCGTGCACAGGCTGGCAAGTGAGGTGCAGTATCAATCTCTCATGTCCGGCGCACGGGTGCCTGAGGTTACACCTCAGATGCTGCCAGCAAAGGTCCTCGCTAGGGAATCTGGCAAGCTAGTTATGGGCACGTTGAAGAGTCGTGTCGACGACGCAGTTCTGGCTGATTACCCGTTTGCTCGTGCGGTGCTAATGTTCACGTGCTTCGTCATACCGCACATGGCTGTAGGCTGAACGTGCATTTTTTTTAATATTTGGGGTTTTACGTGCCAAAACCACTTTCTGATTATGAGGCATGCCGTAGTGGAGGACTCCGGAAATTTTGACCACCTGGGGTTCTTTAACGTGCACCTAAATCTAAGTACACGGGTGTTTTCGCATTTCGCCCCCATCGAAATGCGGCCGCCGTGGCCGGGATTCGATCCCGCGACCTCGTGCTCAGCAGCCCAACGCCATAGCCACTGAGCAACCACGGCGGGTGCTGAACGTGCATCAACGAGGACGAAGCCGCAGAAGGTGATGAATGTCCGCCCTAGGCGCCCAGGACGCGAGCATCTGATGTTACGGGCACCGAAACTTTCCTGGGACCTATTTCCTTTGTCCTGCAAAAATATCGTAGGTGGAAGATGTAATCAAGATATTGAATACGGCTGAAATACCAAATAAGCCTTAGGATCGTAATGCTCTCCCACGGGAATGAGTCAAACGATACTTTTTTTTTTAATCCCTTTGAATTTGGTTTTAGCTTACATTCTGCGTTTGGCGCAAGATAACTGTTTTGGCGCCCGGAAATCCCAGACTACAACAGCGACGAAAATAAAAAATAAATAAAAAGCAGCGAAGTGCATTCAGCTTCATTCAAAATTATGATGATGATGATTATGATGATGATATCTTTTGTGCCATAACAGATACACTCAGTTATTATCAGGCCTTTGTAAGCCAACAAGGGCTTGTGGGACATGGCCCTGCAGATTTGGCTAGGATTTAGCAAGAAAATACATAAAAAAATTATAACAATAAGATTAAAAGGGAATGGCAAGCCAAAAATACTTGACAGGTGCCTTCCACTTTAGCCGCGTTTCTCTTTCTTGCACATCATCTTACGACAGGGCAACATAACAATAACGTAGATATTGTGTTACATTCTTGTATGCAGAGAAAAGAACGGGGCAAGAGAAAGAATTAAGGAAAGGTAAAGAAGGAAGAAAACAAAGGAAAGTACGAGGACAGGCAGGAAAGCGCGCTAAGGAAACGTCGGAAACTTCCGCAACAAAACTCGCCGCGTTCCCGGCGGTCCCGTTACTCGTCCATATATACGATTACGGGGAAACTGTCGCAATGCGTCCTCGCGCAAGGAAGAGCGCGCGTCAATGTCGTAACTACATCGCGAGCACGTTAAGGAAGCGTCGGAAAACTTCCGCACAAAGGCCGCTTTCCTGACGGTCCCGTTACCTCTGCGATTACGGGGCAAACGTAGAAGGCAGGGAGAATGGTGAAGGTTGAGGAAGAAAGAGTGCGGCTTCGATGCCGCAACTAGACTTCCTCTTTTCTTTTGTTCCGTTCGTCTCTCAGTTTCGAGAGCGGCGAGGCAGCGCGATTGAATTTGCCTTGGGCTACAGGGAAACGCTTATGTGAACTGGAGGCTCCAGCGTCGAACCTTGACAGGGGGCCGTGGCGACTCAACGGCCAAGAAGGCGCTCTGCGCGTGAAACGCGAGTTTGCTTCGACGGTGTCGGTGCTTTGATTTGATTGATTGATTGATTGATTGATTGATTGATTGATTGATTGATTGATTGATTGATTGATTGATTGATTGACAGTGCGCTCAGGCCTGGGTATATGCGCAAGCAGGGTGCCGGAACGAAATGTTTTTCGTTCTGGTTTTAGTTTCGTTCCACTGAATAACGTTCCGTTCCGGTTCTGCTCCAGAACGGAAAAAAAAGAAAAGAAAAAAAATTATCCGTAACGGTTTATATTGGTTTTTGTTCGCATTCAAAAATTTTCGAGGCAACGTGACGATAAAAACATACTATTAATTTTTCTCAATAAGTGAATTACGCATTCTGAGACCATGCTCAGCGCCTTGAGTTAAGTAAGTCAGCATGATTTTAGAAGCAGCTCGTCATTGAGTGTACTCGCCGAAATGCGAGATCGCTGTTCCGATAAAATGAACTAAAAACGAACAGAAACGAACGATAAAACTTCGGTAACAAGGCGTTGTGCCCGTAGAATATAAAACGACAAGCTCTTCAGCGCGCAAGCCCTGGGTTTTGCTACGATGCCGATCTCGTAGTGCACCGAGTGGTAGGCTTAGATTAATGAATCGCCCGAGCAACTATCACTCGCACTATCCCTTCCTGAGGTACGCGCTTATGCAGACCCCTGAGATACGAGTTAATTCTGAAGTTACCTAACGTTGATTGTTTCGGATTGCCGACTTTCTCCTTGGACCGGAAACTGATCAAAAATATTTCGGTTTCACTCGGAAACAAGATAATAATTAACGTTTCAGTCACGTTTGCGTTCCGATAAGAAACATAGCTTTTTCTCTTTTTTCGTTTTTGTTTTCGTTCCATTCCGGCACACTGCGCGCAAGGTTAGCGGTACGAGTATATATATACAGAACGCAATCGATGAATCGAGCATACTTCGGATGAATCAAATGCACACCGACTGTTTCGCTGAAAAGGAGCGGTGGTCTGCTGACTGCCAAGACGATGATTGATGCATTGTCCGGTGGTAAAGCGAACTTACAGTTGCCATATACGCAAACTATCTTTAAGCTGGTCTAGCAACCCCGCTTGGTCCAAACTAAGCACGGAGTTATTCACTGTTATCAGCCATTCATCAGCTTTCCTAGCTGACGCGATAAGAAGCGAGAAAATGAAACTATCTGTTTTATACCTATCTATCGTGTTTTTTCTCTCGCACTCCTAGCTTGCTTGAAACTGCAATCGTTGTCGGTGTGATTACTTGAACCGCAGCGAGTCGGCACGCTGACGGCGATTTGCTTCAATTTGATGTGCAGCGCTTCAGCTAGAGTCATTAAGTCGTCTCAGATCTCTTGGAGATTAGATACATTTGCACAAACCACTCACAGCGACGTTATTTTGCTGCAGATGGCTTCACAGACGCTCGCCTCGGGAGATGGCTGCAATGACTCGCGTTTTTCTGGCGTATAGTCCGCGAAAATAAAATAAATTATATGCGAAATATTACAAGCGTGATTTCCCACAGTTTATGGTATCTTAGGCAAGGTGCCCGACTTCACGCTGGGGGTCGCTTGCAAATACCGAAGAGAATGGAAAGGGAATGACGGCACCACTTCGTGCACCCACGATGTGTGGAGAAGCGCACTTGCGGAACTTCGCTTACGGTTGCTTTGTGAAACGTTTCATTCCTGAAAATAATGATAAAAGCTGTGGCACCGGCATCGGAACCTGTACAAGGAGTTGGAGCTGGCGTATTTCTTCCGTGGACGATGGGAAGGACACGTAATAGGAACCTATGGGTTGATTCTATCTAGGCTTCTCGCACCTCCCCGTTGTTGTGCTCTTTGCCGCGTTGAGGACGGGTTCAGACTTGCACGCGTGTTGTGCCGAATTTCTCTGCGGAAAGGGCCAAGCCGTGTGGGCTCGTTGATGAAGATTCACTTATTTGACGGCGCAATCGTCAGCGCCGTGTGCACCTTCTCTTATTGTGTTTTCGGTCCCGTACCCCTCGCTCTTCGGAGCGTGGAATGTCTTCGCCCTTAACACTGGTAGCGCGCTGACACGAGTGTGGCGCCCCTCCTCCTCCTGCAGGGTTCCTGCCCCGGTCGGCGTGCTGCATAGCAGTGGCCGTCGCCTGCGGACGTCCAGCGGGACCTTCCGGAGCGGCTGCTCGCTCAGAGACCCGAGTACCGGTCATCGCTGAGCCACCTGGCCGTCGTCTACCCACCCCATCTTGTACCGCGCACGGTGAGCCCCCTTTGCGACGCCGCCGCGTTCCGTTGTGTCGAGTGCTACACGAGCGCCAGAATTTCGTGGCGCGAAGCCAGTCCTGTGAAAAGTTCGCGCTCTTATTCCCAGGTTCACGAAACACGCCTCGACTGAGAACTCTCTCGTCGTGTACTTCGCCTCTTCTTTCTGGCTTCACCCAAACGCGTCATTATCCCCTTTCTTTCCGCTTTCCCTCAGCGCGCAGAGCGGTATTAGTGCATTCGATTCGCCCTATGCTTCGCAGAACTGTTTCGTGTTAGTTCAGTGTCATTTCTTGGTCGTGCAGAACCGCCCTGGACAAGCCCTGCACAGTCTCGGTGGTGAGTGCAGGGAATGCTGCGGACTCGTCTATCGCGGAGCATTGGCTGGGCGAAACACGTGGCGACCTTTAAGAGGCCGCCACGTTGAAATGGCAGTGAAACGAATTTCGCAAAGCGCAGCATCTCTTTATCCATAGATCGCGGAATGCAAATTAAACGAGTGGACCTCAGATGAATTCGCCTCGTGTTGACCTCTATGCCCTTTCTTATGTACAAGTTCTCTCTCTCTCTCTCCACCGAGTTCAACGCCGCCCGACGACAGAACTATAAATATATAGTCACTTCGTTTCGGCAACGCTCCCCTGCGATTCGCGCGATTAAGGAATTGCTTTGAGAAACACACATCCCTTTCGGTGAACCTCGAGTATACGCTGAAGTTGCCTGATTACAGCGCAGGAATCGTAGAGAAGAGTAATTAAGGAGTAGTGACTACTCCACTCGGTCGGCGCTGCCCAGCGCTGATGTACGCGTGGTTGTAAGTTAAGCAAAGATCGGTGGGCCGATTGGCATTGGAGGCTCACGGTAAAACCGCAGATGAGGCAGTGCACGGTTGACATGGATTGGATCTCTTTTGAAGTGCGAGCCTGCACGGAGCAAAATTAGTTTTGAAGTAAGACTCGAGAACATAGACGAAAAAGAAAGAAGGGCGGCTAAAACGCACAAGTATCTGCACCTCAAAAGCGTGGACACTGAATGGAAAAAGCGATCAATAAAGTTGGCAACCAAGTACTGGGTCATTGAAAGTGCAAACAGACGGCCCGGAGTCATCAAAAAGTAAGTGAGAGAAACAGAAACGGTAAATTGGATGCAAATTGTGGGGGGAGGGTGGGAGGAGGGGTTGACTGTAGAGATTTACAATACGTGAAGAAAGAAATCAGGAGGGAAAATCTGTGCAATAACAGAAAGAGCAGTGCCTTGCTATTTGAGGCCCGATCTGGCTGCCTGAGGACAAAATTACACTCGTAGCGTGTAGGAGCATTAACCGGTCGGCAGTCGAGATGAGATACGTTTAGGGTATTGGTGGGGTAAAAGCAAAAAGGAAAAAAGAAAGAGAAAGAACAGCAGGGGAGAGATTGATAGAACCGGAGTCGTTACAGGCATAGACAACTGTACAACAATATAAAGATGGAGGTTTTAATCATGAGAGAAGAGACGAAGGAACGATAGGCAAAATGATAGACTGCTACGCATGCTTATAATACGAGATTGTCTCAACCAGTCCGGGCGGTTATTTGTCGGCCCTCCCCGTTTCGAAGGGGAGTGCAATAGAAATCATCATCATCACTAGCAGCACAGAAACCAGAGAAAGGAGTGAGCATTTCTTAATTAAGGCGTAATGCCTTTCAGTCAAAGATAAACGAGGTGAGTGCAGAGATCCAGCAGCATCGGGATTTAGAAGCACCCACGAGTCTTAGGATTAATATGCAAAAGGTAAACAAAGGAAACGAAAGAAGACTGGAGGATTGGCGGTGAAGGATGGCAGAATACACCTGTCATCAACCTGAAAGAAGCGTAATTAGGTTTTATAGGTAAGATGACACGTGCGCATCACCACCCATTGTTGCGAATGCTGAGGTATGCGTGGCCTGCAGGAGGTCTGGACCCCACTTCACTTAGTCAAGGACGAGGAGAAATTTCTCGGCGAATTCTTAAGACAATAGTACATGTTAATTGTGATGGTTACAACGAGAAAGTAACACAGCAGCTGCGAGCTGCTTAAATAACACCGTTACATCCCCAGATTCCCCAAGGTGTCCCTGCGGACGAAACAAAGGTGAGAGAGAGAGAGAGAGAGAGAGAGAGAGAGAGAGAGAGAGAGAGTTGTGGCGCGTTCATGAATACGGGGTTCTACGCCGTCAATAAATAACTCGCGGGCAACACCTGCGTGGTGTACACGGCTGTATCGAAGGAAGAGCGCGCCGTAGTGCACGTGCACTGTCTTTGCAGGCACGGCGCATACGGGGCCAGGTCATGGCATGGGGCCCGAGGTGAGCCCGACGGAAAGCCGTCGACGTCTGTCAGTGCCCTGTTCGCATGCGGAAAGCGGCCGCAGCGTAGTTGAAACGCTGCAGGGCCCAAGAGCGCACGGTGGCCGGTTCGATTAGAGGCGTAAGTGCTGGGATTTGCTATAGCGAGTGCCGATGGCCAACCAAGGAGTGCATTTATGTGCACGAAGTCTGCTGCTCACGCCGCTGTCGGAGACGCCGTAGAGACTGCGGTGCGATCGCAATGGAATTCTCCACCAGCCTGATGTTTTGCTTCCCAACCGGGATGATTTGCCATTACATGTGTTCGCGGCGAATGAGCACTCGCAGGAAAATAATGCATACGCGTGATTTGTTCTGATGACTGCGAATTGAAAAGAGAGAAAGAGAGACCTTAGATAATGCCTCTTCACTTCTATTTCTTCAGAGCGATCGCTCTGAAGAAATAGAAGTGAAGAGTTTCATATTTAAAAAAATCATAATATGAAAGCATTGTATGCCCCATTGAGCGAAAATCTGTCGTAGTCGGCGTCACCGAAAGATAGTACCAAAAATGTCCGACAGGGCAAAGAGTAAAAACACGTCGAGAAGTGCTCGTATTGACGTCAAAATTTTCAGGGAGGTTCCTGTAAACAAAATAAATTAATGTACTCGAAAATAAAATTTGGTAAATTTCGGTTTCAGTGGGTATCGAACCTGGATCTCTGGGGTGCTAGACGAGCACGGTTCGCCGACGCAACGGCGTCTCCACGGTTCTGGCTGACTGTGTGTGCCTAGTGCGTGCGTCATCGCACGCGTCACGTCGCAGTTATCTGCCTGACTAAACGGGTGGCCTAGTGCGCGCGTCATTGGGCACGTGACGGCGCAGCCAATCGGGAGGAGGTGGCGCCACGTCATGAGTGTATAAAATGAGCGCGTTCATGACGTTCCGAGGTCTACAAACGGCACAATTCTTCCGCGTTCCCCACACGTAAGCAGTCTTAAGTGTCTGCCGAATTTCTTTTTTGAGGTGAACGATTATCTCTCCGTCGCCGCTTTCGTCAAGTCTCGCCTCTTCTCTATTCTCCATCGAGAACGCTGCGAGGGCGAGACGCGAAAGGAACTCGGACTGGCCCTAGAAGTGCCACGACATCGAAACGTAAAGAAAGGAACAAAAAATGGCGTCAAAAGCGAAACGAGGGTGGCACGACGGCGTCACCGAGCGAGACAGGAGTGTGCTCATGCGCGGCGCGGCGCCCTTTCCCTTCGGAAAAGGACGCATCCAATTGCGGCAGAGCTCCTTCTAGGAAGTGCCGCTGCGGCCGCGGGACTTTCGCGCTGCTCAGCTCGGCTCGGCATACTACTGCCGCTGCTCCGGAGAGCGTGGCGATGGCCTGCCTCTCCGGTGTGATGAGGGGAGAGTGGAGCGCGGGGTGGGGGTCACTGGCCGAAACTGACCCAGATCGGGCCGGCCGGACGGGCGAGGAGGCCGAGAAGGACGGGACAGCCCACCACACTACCACCGCTGCGGGCCGCCAAGTTCACCACTCGTCGTCGCGGACGGTCGAGCTAGCCGACTAACAACGCCCGGAGGTCTGCAGCGCGCGGCGAAGCCGCGCAAAGCAGCCCCGCGCACTGTTCGACGGCGACGCTGCCGTATGCAAGCCCCTCGGTTGCGGTGCTTGCCTACTACTTTAAGCCAGCCGACTTCAGCGATTCCCGTTAACTCCTTTTATGCGACGGCAGCAGGTTTTTGCCGCGGTTACTGTCATCTTACCGGGGAAACCACTGCGTTTCGTGGTTATTGTATGCACGATCCTCTCCTTCCTGACCTCCTCCTCCGCCTCCTCCTCCTCATAATTTTCTATCACTTTTTTGTCCCCCTTTCCTCCTTTCCACTTTGCTGGGTAGAAGGCCGGAGCACCCTAGCTCAGAGCGACCTCTCTGCCTATACTACGAAATATTCTCCTCCTACCAAGAACAAACTCTCTGGCCATGCGCCCACAGTCGTCTTCGTCCGTCACAGTTTTTCCTCCTTTCGCCTCCGAAATACACGCACAGACGCACCACTCTCGGAGTATGTGTGTCGCACAATTTACCAAGAGGTGCAAATGTCGCGCCATATAGCTGAGTAGTTGGCACGTCGGGCTCCGAATTTCACGTAGCCCGGGGGCTCCGAATTTTGATGCCCTGTGGCGGTGGTGATCAAAGTTTCGAATTATATGCCATGTTTTGAGGTCGAAGCTGAGGATGAGAGCGGGAGCCTGACGACACGGCAACGGCATACATGACGTCGACGGCCGTTATATAGGTGGACGCATGGAGGAAGTAAATAATCTAGGAGGCAAGATGGGGTCACGCAGCAAGCCTTAGCAAGTCAAGTTTCCGTGAGACCATTTCCTTCGTATTGTTGCCTCGAAAAATCGGCCCAGCACGTGACGCCTGCGACTCGGAATGTGTTGGCAAAGAATATTTTGGTTTCCGGCAGTTTTTATTCGATGTGCACTTGTTCGGCTGCCATATCGCAGCTCTACCTGTAGATAGGGTGCACTAAAACCTGTCACGGTCTCTGACGTGACGATAACTTGTTGGGCCAACTTGTTTGGCTGCCATCGTGTCGCGCAATAGTCCATCGTAGTTCTTTTTCTCCTACATGGGTGAGTGGGATGGACGGTCGCAGTAAACCCAGCTTGGGGCACTTCTGTCGTAGTTAAAAGAAAAAAAGAAGTCACAGTTTCGCCCGAAAGGCGAAGCATCGATTGCGCTAGCAAATTAGTGGCCATCTATACGAAGTAAGGATAGTAGTTTTATCCACCGTATAAACTTGTAAACATAGGCACACTAACTAAATTAACAAGCATGGTGTCACGCGCGCACAAGCAAACACGGACACATCTGACTCGATGAGCGCGGGAACTGGCTGTCAAAACGCTGGGGTGAGGAAACGCGGCAGCAGCAGCGAGCGAAGTGACGTTCGCGCTGTCTGTAGCTTCAACGAAAAGTGAGCGCCGAGAACACACAGCACGCACAAAGCTACGAGCCGCCGACGCGCCTCGACTCTGCCCCCAACGCAGTTCGCTCTCAAAGTACGGCCGGGCGACCGCGCGCAGCCGCGCCACATGCGCAGTTGCAACCGGAGTAGAACGCCGCGCCCCCCTCTCTCTCTCTCCTCGCCCCGGCGCCTCGCAGCGTTGGGTGCCCCGCGCACGACGGCAGACGTCGCGCTTCTTGCCCGCTGTCGTCCCGATCGCGCGGGCGAAATTGAGACGCGATCGTCGGCTCCCCTCGCGCGCCTTCACTCGCACGTACAGTGCTCACGGAATGAAACGCGTCAATTTAGGGCTAAGTAATGCGCATACTTTCGTTTCCACCGGCTGCAGTTCGTGTCACATCGACGCAATTTCGGCGCGTACACCTACACCGGAGCCCTCGTTACCCTTGGCGACCGAATTCCTTGCAACATGGCATGGTGTTCTCGCGTACTTCGCATATATGCAGGGTTCTACTAAATACTCCGTGTCCCGTTTCATTCCGCGAGCACTGTACAGCGCAGGAGGCGCGGCGACGGTGTTATCGCCCTTGGACTTTATACGGAGCCTCACGGCGACGCCGACGGTGGAAGTGCGCTTGGAGTGGCCATATAATTTCTATCGCAATAAAAACGAACAAACATTAGACAGTCTATAGATTGGTCGGGTTGCGTCTGGCGTTGCTATCCTGCTTTAAGCTATATAGATTGCCTGCAGGTCTATTACGAACAGATTCGCCTTCTCACAGATTTTGTTCTTTTTGGATAAATCAATACACTGCGGTATCTCTAGACAGAAGTCGCTGGCGAGTCTATTTGCTTGGGTCTGCTGTGATCCACGAGCTTCTCAAGCTCGTATATGAGTATCTTGTATGACATTAGTTTAGAAAGTGTCGGGCTATAAGTTCGCAGGCAATTTATAGAACTCACGGAAAAGCTTCCGTGAACTTTGTACTTAAACTATTGTAATTTTTGTGAGGGTAGCCACACTACTGCGGTCGATGATTTCTTTTCCTCCATGTTCAAGTACTTCACTGGCAGTCCTGGTAGTGATGTGGGTGATAAGAACGTGCGCTAAACAGAAGCAGTAACTGCAGCGCTTGAGCATTAACTCCACCGCTGTAGAGTAATTTCAACTGGCGGGGTTTACTGCTCCTGAAACTGCATACTGGGCACTGCACACACACGTAGCGGAGGGCTATTGACTAATTTCGACCGCGTGTAGTTAATTAATGATCGCCTAAATATGAGCATTAGGAAATTTCTTTGTACTGCCCTCGGCGGAAAGCACCACCACAGCTGAGAGCGGAAGCCACGATCCCTTGCTCACTCATCAGCACAACGTACTCGACACTAAGCCACTGCGGGGAGAAATCAATCAATCAATCAATCCTGCGTAATCGACTCTCTGAACGCAATACACGCTCTGGAGAGCTTCAGACGGATTCGCAACTTGTAAGCTCTGTCGTCGTTCTTTTAAATATACATTGACACCTCAAGCGGGGCTTTCAAATTTCAATACTCTTTGTTGCCGTGAAACTGGGCAACGAACAAAACAACAACACCAAAGTAATATGATTACGCGATTCGGAAGCCAACGGTTGGAAACTGTTCGCTGTTGTCCTGATACGAAGAGAGAGAGCGTAAATCGATGCACATCATGACACTGTGCAAATGCGACCGATTACACAACTACTAGACTCGTTTATCACGGTGTGCACGCGCAGAAAAAAAAAAGCCTGATGGAACGGTGCACGGTGCGGCCTGCGAAACGCTGCGTTCTTAAGGACGTGTATAAGTTATACGACTACAAACCGCTAGCGCGGCGTGAGGTTAGCTTCACGTAATAACGCTTGGCAAGCATGTAACAAGCTGGTTAGCTCTTAAGAAAGAAAGAAAGACTAAATTATACACTCTAGCGAGAGTCAATATAGAGCGCAGGTTGTGTAGTGTGCAGCAAGGGAGCGCGCCGTCGCTGTTCGACAGACCGGAACGGCCCTGGCGCGGAAGTGTGAAGTCCGGCGTTCGTGTTTTTGCCACTTTGGACTCGCCGACGGCGCGATTTATGCGTCACGATGCGCGACGCGGGCGGCGCGCGCTGAAACCGAAGAGTGAGTTGAAGCGTAAGGAAGGATTGACCGCGTCAGTCGCGTGCAACCGCAATGCGCTTCGCTTTCGGCAGCCGATAGGAGCAGTAATTGTTTGTTCATTAAAAAGAAACTGGCTGTGGCTTAGCTAAGGTTAAGCCCAGGATGCGAAGCATACTAGCCTTTATTTTAACGCGACAGCGTTAAGGAGCTCGTGTCGCAGAAAAGCCGCTGTCGTCGGCGTCGGCTCAGGCGTGCGGCGCTGCTCAGGCGCACATTTCGTTGTCGTGCCGAACGCTGCGTTGCTCGACCCTCACCGCGTCCGATGCGGGGCGCGTAGTCGCTGCGCCGTAGCAAAGCCACCTAGAAACAGTCTTTGTAGCACGCCGCAACCTTCGCTTCTCATTCCAACGAGCAGCTCTGTCTCCAGGAGGCATCTTACCTCGTGAGTGTCTAGCAGAGGCAAGCGCAGCTGCTTATATACCGCCGCGACGCCGCGAGCGACGGCGCGAGTTGGAGCCCCGTTTCTCCTCTGTCGTGACGTCACGGTGTCACGTGGTCAGCCTTGAAGGCGACGCGGCGAGCGACGGCGCGAGTTGGAGCCCCGTTTCTCCTCTGTCGTGACGTCACGGTGTCACGTGGTATTGAAGGCGACACCGCCGCGCCTGAGGAGCTGGGTTGAGCTCTAGTAATATGCTTCGCATAATAAACAAATAGAAGGAGAAGGGAAGCAAATTCTTGCTGGCAACAACGAAGGCGGCTGTGAAGCGTTAAAGGCCGACTTCGACAATATGTTGAACCGCGTAAGAAGCCTAGTTTCAGATGAGTGTGGACACAAAGGAGTCTTCATGAGAAAATTTTACGTCTGTAATGCGAGCGGATGCGTCATGAAAAGCTCGCAAGAACAGACGAATGAACTCGCACGGTGAAAAAGATTCGCTTTATGGCGTCTGCACGTGTCCCGGATATATTTAGCGGAAGCTGCAATATATTGTTGGATTTGATGGAAGTGGAGAAATCGTCCAGGCTGGAAGAAACTCCTTGCTCGGGGTGGTCATCCTTCACCGCTTGTGTTCTTCCAAACGCATCAGAAAGACACCAAATATAAACTATAATTAAATGATTACAGACTTTTAAAGTATTTGAAAATCTAATTTTCATCCATTTCACAGAATAAGGTTGGTTAGTAGTGGAGGAAATGAAGGCCGAAGTAGCCCTTTCTCGAAATTTCGCGCCGGAAAACTATGCCTCGTTACGTCAGTGTGACGACACAGATTTCAAGGAATCCTCTAGCATTTGGGCCGTTTTAGAGCAGCAGGAAAAGCTCTTGGAATGCGCAAAGTTTTGCTAGGCACGCGTTCAGCTAAGCTGAATCAAATGGTTGAATCAAACAGGGAACGGCTAAACCTGCATTCAATGGGCTCGGCAAAAGATATATGCCAAACAGGAGTGTATCAGAAGAGAAATATCCGGCAGGAACTCTTCTTTGTGGTACAAGTTCGAAATTAATCCACGCATCGCAAATCATCGTTGATTGCAAACGAACTCTGTGAGATGTTGAATGATGACCGATTGATTGATATAGACTGACTGAACTCAGTCTTTGCTCTCGGCTTTTCATAGCTGTACATCTGTTCTGGTGAACTACGCAGCCGGCATTTAATAGCTGGTTACTCGACGACCTAAATTAAGTGTAGCAAATGAAAACAGCGACGCAGAGTGGCAGAAACACGCTTTTACGTCGCCATATAGGTGACACGTTTCCCATGACATAACCTCCTTAACCTTTAAAGCAATTGGTGGAGTTCTTATCCACCGAAATGGTAATACCAAAACACGCATGACGGCAGTGCCTCTTGACTGATGCGGTATCTGTACCACGTTACAGGTATCAGAAACTCTATATTAATCGAACAATTAGGCGTTCTCATTTGTCGCCTCGCACTCGCTGGGCGAGGAAAAAAAAAGTAATAAGAACATCCCGCCTAGAGTGAAAATGCGGAAGGAATTCACGGTAACAGTGGCATGACTCAGTATTGCCACACAGCTGACTTCACGAAGTTATGTCAGGTAAGCGTTTTCTCTACATTTAATACAGGGTCCTCGCTGCATATGCGGAAAACGTGACAAATGTAGTCCATGTTCTGTCAGCCAGGAAGAGAATGACGCGGGAGGGGGCAAAAAGACACGCAGCACGCAGCTGTCTATGAATTAAAAAAAAAAAAAGGAGAGCGTATATCTGTCTCCTTGTTGCGCCATGTTGCTTCAGCGTGACAGTCGTATCGATGCGGAAAACGGCAACAGCGCATAGCTTCTCCGCGGTCCGCCATCCTGCGGGTGACTCCATCAGAGACGACTGTATACACGAAGTGGTTTGTTGAGACCACGACCAGGACACTCTGATTCCGCCATATCGTCGGATTCCTCACCCTGCTTCGTCTTGGAATGCCAACGTTACACGTAGACGACGAAGACGTGTCCGGAGGTTAAAGGACGCGGTACCGATCACCCACGTTCATTAGCGCGCCAGCAGACGAAAGACTGGCGAGAGAGACGGACACAAGTGCTTGGAGACTTTGAGACAAACTAAAATCTTAATTTCGAGAAGCACATTGACATTGACTCATCATCACATCACTCATCACTTTATTTTCCTTAAAGGGCCCCCTCACCTGGTCTGGCCGTTTTGGGCTGACAAGCGCAGAGCATACAATGTGCGCCAACAGGTTTGCAAAGTATTGCATCGCTACGCGCCGCGGAAAGGCTTGAAATTTCAATCCGAACGCCGTTTTCCCTTCTCCTCGCGGCCGCTGCGCTCCAAACCGGACGGTGACGTACTCGCATCCCTGCGCCTACGTACTCGAGTCCGCAGTGTGACGTCGCTCGTGGTGACACGTGAATTCGATAATTATTCAAGGCACCATCTATTATTTGTGTGATATCTGTTGCTTGAATTGACGAATTGAAGTTTGGAGAAATAATAAAACATACAAATGGAATGTCTGCGTGTTTTTTTGTTTTACTTCGCACCGAAGCAAGCGAGATGTACTTCCGCTTCATCTGCTTGTTCCCACGGTGGTGCAGTCACGTGCGCAGGTACCGAAACTATGCCATTTTCTACCGTGTTCCAGCGCGTGATCATGCTCTGCGATCCGCTTGTTCTGCCTCAGTATTCGTGTAGCACTGAATTATACCGGTAGTCACGTGTCCTTGTGCACAGCGCGCAAAATCGTGCGCTGCGCGAACGAGACAACAGCTCGCGCGCGACGCTGTCAGCGGAAGCGCGTAGCGCCGAAAAAAAAAAGCGAGGAGAAAAAAAAAAGAAGGCGGGGCCTGTGACGTATGCGCACGCGATCCTCGAGGTCCGGTATGGGAGAACGCAGGGAAGGAATTTCGCTTGCGAAGGCTAGACGGGGCGAGTGGAGAGGGAGTCTCGCTATGCAGTGTAGCCCGCCTGCTGAAATCATGGGTTCGCGGCACTGAAATATTTCTATCTCGGCTATTAACCAGCCGACTTGAAAACTTTTTGCGGCAGAACGCTCCCTAGAGGACACGTAGCAACTTCCAGCGTATAACCAAAATTTGCTATGGGGCTTGGTGAGGGGCCGTTTAAGGGCCCCCTTGTCGCAGAAAATTCGGCGTCGGGGTCCCGCAGCGACCGTCGTTTCGATAACAGACATTTCGAACCAACCACGACGTACCCAATCAATGCAGGCCCTCCGTGTAGCACAAAGGAGTTATTGAACTATGTGAATTTCTCAAAGTAAAATGCGTCAGAAATATTGTAAAGTACGACTTACACACAACTTACAGACATGACAGCGTCGGATTGTAATCTGAATATACGAGAAAACATAGTTCTATTGCGTGGGAACTCAAATTCAAACCCATTTTAACGCGATAGCGTTTTCCAGATGCCGTTTGAGGTCTGTCTCACGGCAGCCTCGGTCCCTTGCACACCATCAAAGAAAAAACCACAAAGCTCGCCTTCGTGCATAGCGTTCGCCGCCAGAGCTTCCCAATGAACATAAAGCTTACAAAAGCTGCAGTTGCCGGGAAACATGAGAAGCACTCAAGGATCTTTGAATGCTATCATGTTCCACGCTTAAAGGCGAAGCTTAAGCGTCCTCCATTCTTTTTTTTTTTTTGTACACACGGATAACAGCGGGTGTTCAGATTATCATGTCACAATTTTTGTTTTCTTCTTTATGCTCAGTAAGGCAAATGCACTCTCGCACAAGGTAAGTAAATATAACGTAAATACGTATATCGACAAGACATAAAGAAGCAACAAACGTGGATAAGCTATGCAAGTGATTACTCAGGTTTCGACGTATTAATTCCCAGAATATGTGACGAAATACATTGGTGCTCGATTTAAGTTTGTTTCGATGCATTAAACGGCGTTCTCGTTAAAAAGAAAATATAAACGGAGCAACAGTGCATCTTTATAGCAATTAGTCGCTTCTGAGCTGGCAAGGCCTGTTGCGGCTCGAGGTGGCGTTTGGGCCAAGAATCCATCAAGCCCATCGACGAATACGTCCGGTAGTAGGAATGAAAGAAAAAGGGTTTATTTTACATTAGTTACACTGGCTCCAGATACGGAAGCGCACTCCGTTTAGGAGCGTGTTAAACGTCCGAGTTCACATCAGGACTCGACAGCACTCTTACTTGAATGAAAGGTCTACGCTTTTACTACCGTCGTCTTCGCTGGGCGACTAGACTAGGGAATCGTATGCCTATATCGCGACTAGTCACAATCGTCGAATCGGTCGCAATATCCTGCCCGTGATATCGCACCGCTCCGCCGAACTACGCCTCCGATGGTGCTGAATATGCCCCCGCATATTTAGCAAGCGCGAAGCAATCTGGGAATCCGAGCTCGAAGACGTTCCCACTGTAGCATTCGTCGTTGGCCCTTTTCATCAATAGTTCAAGCTGTCAGAGGGGCCTTTTGTGGACCCGTCAACCGTCGGTGTCAACGCAGCTTTGACTTCGGTATAGGCGCCGATGAGTGGGTGGGATTGTCTTGTGGTAGTCGTCTAATTAAGACCCTTGGTCGTGAGACGTAACAGACACCGCCGCCGCCAGGAGATTCGCCCCGAGGGTGACCAGCTGTCAGGTTGCCCGAAGCGTCGATGTTCGGTCGCTACATCGGGGGATTGTTCTAGAAGTGACAGCTGGTGTCACACAACAGCTCAAGGGCCCAGCCCTCGCTTCGTTGTGGGTTTCTCCCTGGGAATACGCAGGCGTACACACACACTTTTCGGCGTTCCCGGGCGACACGCCTACCGGACGCTATGATCCACGCATCGCTTTACAAATCTCTCTCTCTCTCTCTCTTGTCGTGGTAAGCTCTCGGCAAAACATAAATAAGGTGCCTATCTCAATAACATCGATAGTGTTACGTACAAAGCACGTTCTTGAAAGATACTCCGAGTTTGATGCCTAATATCCCCGACTTAGCCCCGTCTGCATTCTTATTCTGGCTCCGTTCCCTATACTTGACCTCGAAATTGTATTCTTGCCAAATGAGACTATCTCAGCAGCCTCTCCCCCCCCCCCCCCATTTGCTTCAGCCATGCAAGAGGGAAACGGTCACTCTCGACCTTTGAGTTTCCTGCCTTGAATATAGCGTCCTAGCTTTTGAATGGTCCATACTATGCGCAAAACACAGTTTATCCGAGGCGCTAAACGCCTCTTATCGTGGTGTCAGTTTTCGACTGAGGTACAGCACGGGATGCTCTCTACCGCTTTCGTTAAGGCGGGCAAGGGCGACACCTAGACCACGGTTGCTGGCGTCACGCTAGAGAATGAATTCTCTGCAAAGGTCTGGCGAGACAGGCACATGCAGTGAAGACACAGCTTTCCTCTCGAAACAATCCACATATTCCGAATAAGGCTCTGCAAATCTTCCACTTTTGTGCGACTCACGCACTCAGAGTTTCTCTTGTCCACGAAGGACCGGCACTAAAGAAAAAAAAAATCTTGCGTAAATTACGTGCCCGAAGCTACACGAGGATTCGAGTTCGAGCTTACTTCTAAATACTTTCACGCACGCTCTAAGCGATACTGAAAACGCTGCCGTCTTGTGAATACCCCTACGAGACACGCACCAACACTTTCAATTGCTTCTCTGCGCCCGAGCAAGACACGCTTTATAGGAACGTCACAAACACCTTCTAAAATTTTGCGTTTGAACAAAGGCTTCTTTAAATAACGCGTTTTATTTTCAAAGAAAAATCTCGCGAACTTTCCGGAAAGTAAACTGACACTCAAGCGCGCCACTACAGGCTTCTAGCAAATAACTTAGACTTGGCGGTGCAAGCGTATCTCCCCCCTCCCCCCCCCCCAAAAAGAAGCCTATCTGCTTAAAGAAAGACTGACATACCGAAAAAACAGTTTCAATAACCTATGCGCAGGAAAACCATCTCTTTCAGTATATCAGAGAGCTTCCAAAACAAACAATCCAAACAAAGCTCAAAACTTGCTTATCGAAACGAGTTCTAGTCTCAAAACGTTTAACCAGACTCTACAAATAAAGGAACAAACAAACTGTTCTTCCCACAAAACCTCTATCGCAGTTATTCATTCCGAACAGCCGACGGTTGTATCACCTCTTTAAGCCGTACTCGAGGCGGGCGCGGTCTGAAAGCTAGCTCTCGTGGCGCTTGTCAACCAGGGAATACAAAGGGCACGTAGCCCCCCTCCTCCACCCCCCCATTCCCGTCGCTACAGATCCCCCGATACCTTACGTACTGTCAACCTGCCTCTTGGGCATTGCACTTCGAATTCACTGCTTGGTATGACCACTTTGCGTCGCCTTAGCGCCGCGCTCTGCCGTGTCATACGACGTTGACTTCGGGATAAGCGCCGATGAATGGGTGGGGTTGCCTCGTGGTAATCCTCTAATTAAGGCCCTTGGTCGTGCGAGACGTAACAGTCTATATAATCGCCCCAAGAATCAGGCTACGAAAAATTGGTCAACAATTGTATTAGTATGTCCTTTCTGGATAAGTCTTGCCCGAAAATTGGCGCAAGCTAAATATCGTAAGATTATTGGTGTCAATACAATAATCATAAAGAACTGAAAAAATCGGGGCGTTTTTACGACAAAATCGTAAAGGTTGGCAGGTATGAATCGATGGCATCGCAGCAGAAAACACGAGTCACTGCGACAAGCAATATTTATAAAGCAAGTATAGAGGCTATAAAATTAATCAAACAGATCATTCGGGCAATGATACCTGCACATAAGCTTCTTTCGCATCACTGTCGATTTAAATGCAAACGGAGAAACGTAAGAAAGAGCCGCTACTTCACTTATATGTATGTCAGCACCTGCTGCGGCGTCTATTTGGTGATGCAGTACGTTGTTGACGCAGGGCTGAATCACAAGTCAAAGACAGCTAGCTCTAGACGTTCTTTTATTTATTTCGCCACTGCTTTTCCGTACTCGTTCTTGAAGGTATAGCTGCATATATTACGGATGTCCAATAGGAAAATGCCAAGCGCCCTCAGAGTCGAAAGTGTTTGCGAACTGAAAACAACCGGTTTCCGAAAAACACAAAAAACAATTCACGTTTCGTCTGCGTTTATTTATTGACACTGCTGCAGCGCGGCTATACATAGCTTTTGTGAAAAAAAAAAAAAAAAAAACGCGTGGGGGCGTGCGTATATTCCAGACATCGTAATTGCGCCCCGAGTCGCGCACTGTAGCGGTCAGAATCTTGAAGAAACTTCAAGTGAAGACTCGACTGCGACTACATCTCCGACGTCGCGTGCTGTTTCAAGTTTTAAATGTTTCTGCATATGCACAGACGACGATCTGCATTTTTGCGAGGAACTTTTTTGCAGAAGATCGCTTCAGTCTAGGCGCACGCAACAAGAAAGGCGTGACAATGGCACGCACTTACTTCTCGTGCTTCCATATTGGCGACTGAAGTTGTCCTCCTCAGGAGGCTTGTGAGATAGCTCTGCGTGTTTCCCGTGACGTTAACCTTTTGCAGTTAGCTTTGAAGAAACTATATTTCCATGCTTCGGGAGCTCTGGACTGAAATTTCCACAACCATCGGGCATAACCGGAGAGGGGACGCTCCGTACAATTCGCGAGCGTGAAGTCCTTACTGCAGGCAAGCTTCTCTACCTTGCAGCAAGCCGTCACGTGCACAAAATTATAGTACCTTCACAACACAATCATCACTATCACCACGCAGCGTTTGCAAGTCGGCTCCCAAGTCTGAAAAGCAATGCGTTTCTACGGCACAGAGTTCCATACGAAGGTGTCTGCACTCAGTGACAAGCTGAGAAATCTGCACAAGCTCCTCCCACAAACACAAAACCGCACAACCCGCACTGCGCACGTCTTCTAAGGCTCGGCGCTCCAAGACTTTGTTTCCGAAAGACGCCGATGTAGTGAAAGAAGTTCGTCTCCACCACGGCGTCAAATAAATACGTATAATTGGATGGTGCATCAGTGCAAATCATCTTGAGGTGGGCTGCAGCGGTGTATTTGGCACTGCGCTGCGTCAACAAATACAGAACGAAGTCCGTAGTTATAGCACGGATGCCGCCACGGTGGCCCTGCGGAATTCGAAGGGCGAGACGACCTCCGGTTTCGCCGGCTTCGTTCGCGTCCCACGGCCGGCCACCAGGAGGGCGAACGGTGGTGACCGAAAGCACAGGCGCACTGCGGGCCACCGCGGGTCCTCTTCTTCAGGGAGCGTTTCCCAAGTGCGAGAGCGCGATGCGGTCCACGAAGGGTGTCGGAATTCGGGCACCGGTGTCACACGGGGAAACCGCGCGGTCGTTTGTTGCCGGCAGTGATGGGGATGCAGCCAGCGCCCGTCGTGGCCGCTGTGGTCGAGAACAAGCAGAGAGCTATTTTTTTTTCTTTTTTTGTCGTCGCGTTCGTACACGTAACGACATAACGGCCGGTTCTTGGTGGAACGTGAATAAAACAGCTCAAAATACCTCGACGAAGTCGAGAGTAAGTAAATCCGGCGCTGACTGAACCAACCTTTATTACGCCCTGATATATAGGCAGCAAGATCACTGCATGCAACGGAACACGAGAACGGTGCGGTGTCACGATCGATGGCATTTGTAACTGTTTGACGGTTTTCGTTTTGCTTCCATGTATTATTGATAGCGCTCTACAATACCGTCGTCAAGACACAGTAGAGGTAACTTGTTAGTCAACTCTGTGCTTGTCTATTCTCGACTTGGTCCGTGGCCTTTTGTGCTGTTTCCTTCACGCTTCGCAATCTACCAACCGGCCGAAGTCGATACGCTTCTGGGCTCTTCTTTGTACTTAACGGGACCGCCAGGCGCAGGAAACGACGGTAGTTGTCTCGCCGTCAAACGTGCTGGCCAACTCCGCAGATCCGCCGGGTTGCATGCACCTGGACACGATCTGCCCGTACGAAGGACTAGTACGATGTGCCATCTTTGGGGGAAAAAAACGCCCTAGGACGGGGGCGAGAGTTCCGACCCGCGCAGTCAGACGGGCATCAGGGCGACGGAGACGACGTTCTCGCCCCGCACGAACAGCTGGTTGACGTGCCTCGTCCGCGGCGCCAGGGTCGGGGCGGCGGCGCGACGTCGGGCCCGACCGGTCCTCGCGGGCCGCTTCCTCTGAGCCGCGGGCGTCGTCGTCGGCTCTGCCGCGGGGGGTCTCGGGTCGGTCGGTCGTTCGGCCGGCTCATCTTTCTCTGCAAATAATAATAATAATAATAATAATAATAATAATAATAATAATAATAATAATAATAATAATAATAATAATAATAATACAATGTATTTGCCGCGTGCCGTGCGGAAGTGGGGCGTTATTTTAAACATAGTCAAATTCCTACAGTTGGTCTTTTTGAGCCAATCGTGGAGGTCGC
Organism: Dermacentor albipictus; assembly: GCF_038994185.2. Taxonomy (NCBI): domain Eukaryota; kingdom Metazoa; phylum Arthropoda; class Arachnida; order Ixodida; family Ixodidae; genus Dermacentor; species Dermacentor albipictus. The sequence goes on along the minus strand of NC_091823.1, from coordinate 34,789,843 downwards.
AGCAGCCCTGTGAGCCAATCAGACCTCAGGTGTCGCGCCGTCATGCGCGCATAAACTGAGTGCACAAAACATAGAAAGCATTAATGTCCAATTGAACGCCGCTGAGCGGTCCTTCAAGTTGTGAACTCCTCGCGGGCAAGGGAGCGCGTTGAGACGTTTGGCGCGTTTTCATTTGGCCTTACCGAGGCGCATTAGAAAAAAAAAAAAAAAAAAACGCAGGGGAGAGCTTGCTCGGACAAGGAACGCGCAGAAAAAAAAAAAATAATCAAGGCGAAAGCATCATGCTTTCTCCCACACGTAAGCAGTCTTAAGTGTCTCTACCGACTTTCTTTTCTTTGTTTTTTTTTGTCCGTTGCCCGTCGCTAGCCTTCCTGTGCGCAACAGACGCCGGACAGAAGGATTACCGACGACGAATTGGCGGCTGTAAATTGCAGCGCGAACTAGACAGGAACGGAGAATCAACACGTACAGACACGCACACATAGTCGCCCTTGTTTGAGAGAGAGAGAGAGAGAGAGAGAGAGAGCCCTTTAATGAATTGCAGAGATTTTAGCCGGCTTACAGACATCGCTGACGAGACGTGGCAGGCATGCAGCCGATTCTCGTCCGTGCTTGACTGGAAGAGACCCGAATTTGTGAGACGGAGTTCTCTCTCTCTCTCTCTCTCTCGCCCCCTGCTACGCTTCCCTTCTCTTGGAATCCAGTCCGTAACCCTTAATGACCATCGGTTATCTTCTCTCCTCGTTACATGCCCTGCCCATGCCCATTTCTTTTTCTTGATTTCAACTATGATGTCAGACGCGCTCACCGGTCTCCGGCTGAGCATCAAGCGAGTCCAACGGGATGCAGGCGGCCTTGCGGCGCGGACTCCCCCTCCTCGGCCGCAACTCGGACGACGAAGTGTCGCCGCTGGTCGTTGCGCTGAAAACAGACAGCCAGGGACAGAGGTAAGGGCTCGGACGCCCAAGTTTCGCTCGCTAGCTGTTCCGCATATCATAAGGCAACTGGCGTAAGAATGACCTCACTTTACATCAAATGGGCCGTTTATTGCTACGTTACTTGCATGACTTTTCTAGGAACCTGGCTACGCGCCATGCGAAGTCAGCCACACAAAGCGTATACAGGGCCCATTATGAAAGTAATTAATGCGCACGATTTTATTATGACGCGACTATCCATGGCAGCGCGGTAAAACCGGTCGGGAAACGTGTCGAGGGTTGAGCCCTGCCAACACAGCCGGTCGCCAGTTTACTCCGAGCAGTGTGAGCGGATAACACAGCGCGATGGAGCGTTCGCTTGAACAGCGATACGCTATCAAGTTTTGCGTGGAACTTGGAAAGAATACATCCGGAACATTCTAGATGCTTCAAGAGCCCTTCACGGACGACTACATTTCAAGGTCACAGCCCGGGAGGTGGCACAAGGACGTCGCCGACGAACCCCGTTCTGGACGTCCAACAACCACCGGAACACGACGAAAACGTGGTTCGTGTGCGCGAAGTTTTGCGTTCCGACCGTTGGTTGAGCGTCCAGCAAATTGCTGATACCCTATACATTGTCCATGTTTGCGGTACATGGTATAATGACCGAGGATCTGCAAATGCGCAAGGTCTGCGTGAAGCTTGTGCCGAAAGTGTGGACGGAAGATCAGAGCGAGGGATCAGAAGAGTTTTGAGCTGTCAAGAATTGTTGGGTTTGATTCAATATGCGCCGAATTTTCTTAACTCTGTCGTAACCGGAGACGAATCTTGGACGTTCAAGTACGACTCAGAATCGAAAAGGCAGAGCAGCGAGTGGCATACAAAATCATCCCCCCGCTCCAAGAAAGTGCGAATGAGCAAGTCTCGCATCAAAACGATGCTCATTGTCTTCTTTGACGCCCGAGGAATCGTCCATTTTGAGTTTGTACCGCAAGAAAAAACTGTAAACTCAGCCTTTCACCCGGAGGTTCTCAATAGATTGGAACGCCGGGTCTGACGCGCGAGGACTGACATGAAAGACACGGTCAAGCTCTACCATAACAATGACCCCAGCCACACGTTCTTAATCGTTACCAACTTCCTGGCCGGAGCAACACCCCGGTGGTCCCCCATCCCGCTCCCCTCACAGTCCCGACTTGACTCCGTGCGACAATTTTTTTGTTTTTGTTTCTCCGACTGAATAGAGCACTGAAAGGAAAACATTGTGAGACAGTGGAAAACATCCAAAAGCATGTTACAGCCTTACTGAGAGACATTCCCGTCGAGGACTTTCAGGCTGCTTTCCAGGCGTGGCAGACACGTCTCCGAAAGTTTGTTGATGCAGGGGGAGAGCATTTTGAAGAATTTTAACCATTTGTACAGGTACGGTCAATAAATATTTTTTCCCCCAGAAAATGCGCATTACTTTCATAATGGACCTTGTACTTCAACACTGGCATAAACACAAACACTGCCTCTAGCAGAACCCAACACGGAGCCCACCAATACGGCGTCTCTCACAGTACCCGGCGCACCCTCCGGTTGTTTCAATCGCTCAACACAATGCACGAACGTCCCAGGCGAGAGATGCAAGGCCCGGTAACTATCGCTCGTTGTTGTCTTTTAGACACCCAGAACGTGCACAAATAAGCGAGCGAGGGACCCACGTCGGAGTAGGGCAGCCAGATGAAGGTTCTTCCTCCTCAGGCACCGTGTCTGTGCTGCTCGACGTAGTCGCCCACGCTGGAAGCGGGAGCATGGTAGGCGTGGCAGCGAGGGCGCTCGGCTTGGCCGCCTCCTCCTCTTCTTGCTGCGCCAGCTACGACGATGCCAGAACGGGTTACCAGACGAAAACAATACGCGGCTATGAATGCTTTCTGAAAAGTATAACGCGAGGAAAGACACGGATAAGGGGAAGAAGCAGACGGGACAGATGCTCTGGTCCCGTCTGGGTCTCCGCTTTGACCGCATCATCCCTCTATCCGTTTCCTTCAGCGTAAGGTAGCAGACCGGATGTGCGCCTGGTTAACGTCCCTGCACTTTGTTTTTTCGCCCTCTCGCTCTTGACGTTGTCTCTGCGCTGCTTATCGCAAAAGCTGTGTATAAATTATCTCGGCACTCTGTGCTATGACTTCACCTGCGGTTTGGTATAGGCAGCGCATGAAAAATGAGGGCACAAGGGGAAGACGGGAACACGTAGCGCTTTCCTAGTCCCTCGCTTTTGTCCTCGCTTTTTCCAGCGTACCCATGCACACTAGTTCATGCAGCGCCAACTCGCCCAGGCCGCTACGGTTGTCGTCCCTGTTAACCGGACACCGCTGTTCTTTATCTGCGGCGTCTTGTGGCGGAACATCGCTTCAAAACTGAGGCGACCGCCAGCGTGTCCAAAAGAACGCATTCAACGGCGAGTCCCGAACGGGGAGTCCCTTGCCAGAAGGAAATAAGTCGCGCACCTGGGTCGGCACCGGTGCAGGCGCACTGCTGGTCGCCGCTGTTGCCTGCGCTGTCGCCGTGGGTAGAGATGGCGGCGGCGGCAGCAGCAGCACCTCGTCGACGTCGGCCAGCGCAAGGTTGACGTGCCGGTCGTAAGCGTGCACGAAGCCCATCAGGATGCTGCGAACCCGCGTGTGGCTACGCGTCCAAACCTGCGCCGAGAAGCGTCGCCCTCATGACATGCAATGTCAAAGTCAACGAGTTTATTCAGACAACGTGGTACAGTTGCCTAGGGCGCAGACCAAAAGGCAAGTGATTGCCTGACAAGGAGTCTGTGCCCTTGCTCCCATTCGAGAGCACAAGACATTCAGCGCATAAAACCAACACTAAACAAGATGTAAATACAGAGTGGTTGGTAACATTGAGACGAGAGTTATTTCATATTGAATATTTATGTACAATTGGGAAAAATTGATGTAAGAGATAACAGAACAAAAACTAAACAATGTTGACGGTTCTCCGTGGCTATCGGCTATTTCATGCCGAATACGAAGGTCCTTGTAAGATCATCGAAGGTGAGCTTCACTGTGCTTAGTTAGCACAGTACTAGGGATACGGACCTGCAGTCACATCATGTATTGATTGTTTCTAAACCTTCTGCCGCGGAATCGTTGTCGACATCGCGCGCCTCAGCAACGGTCCCCCTAACAATAATATAAACAAATCGGGAAGGCCACGTTTTGCCGCACTGCAAGCGACCGATGACGTCATGGCAGCCATAATCTGTCTGCCTACAGTTCCGCGTGCAGTTCAGGTGGTTCAGGTGTTCGTCGCGCGTGCAGAGACAGGGCGTCCACATCAAACACTTCCATTTTCATCTCATGTGAAAGCCGTCCGTTCGTTTGTACGCGTTAGTTCACATGCTTTGCATATGTACGTGCATAATTTCTGCATACGCAACAGTTTTACCTGGCATACGAGACCGCCGCATTTTGCTGTTGAAGCAGTCCAGCATGTCAGAATCTCAAATTCCATTGCTTCAATATGCGTCACCGTTTGTCGTCAGACAATAAGCGCAACGTGCAGCGCGCGAGCTGCAATGCACTGCAAGAACCGAACTCGTTCTGCTGCGTTACATTCATATAGTAAAAGGCGAGGCTGGCTGGACAAGAGCGAACTCCTCAGACGCCCGTAACTTTATCGCTTTCTCGGGGCAAGGATAGGCAACGGCAAGCGCCGGAAACTGTCGACGAAGTGTCCAGTCCAGTATCATGTCCTGGACGCTGTCTACGCCAACGGTTTACACCAACCTTGTTTCCTTCTCTGTCTTATAGCTTCCCTTGCATCCTTACGTGCTTACTTTGCTTGCTTACGCGCCATGCTTCCGTCGTTTCTCAATATGGCGACCTCGCACCGTTCCGCTTCACAGCGCGCCTCCAGGCAGCGAGGAAGGAAGTGAGTGAGTGAGAGATAGAGAGAAAGGGTTCAAAGGTTCTGCGCCTTACCTTGACGCGTAGCCGGTCCCGCACTGCTCGGTAGAGGATGCTCAGGGGCCCCTTGGTGTGCATGCCTCCCATCATGCTGCGCTCCACCACGCTGGCCATGGTGCGCGGTCCACGCCGAAGGCGGCCGCTGCGTTCCTCGGGCTCCTCCGGCTGCATGTTGCCGCGTCGACGCACCGTGTGCGACGTCAAAGAAACGAACTTAAAACACCCACGCGACGGCTAGCGTGACGTCACAAACATGCGGTGGCGCTGCCGACGCATTCCCCGCGGGCAAATGGTAATGACATTAACTATAATATTAAATTTCACTTGCGCGAATATTCGGAGGGCAAGGTTAACAGACAAGTCACGTTTTCAAAAGTTACTTAGCTAGCAAAGGTTACTGTTAACAGCGACGAACAGGCAAGGCCAGAAGTGCGCTTAACGTAGTCGTCTGGTCTTTATGATTGCACTATGTCAATTTGTTAACGATTGTGCGTCTTTACCGTTGACAAAACGCGCTATAGCACGCTTCTTCTCTTACAGCAAAAGATGGAAGCGTTTATTCGCGTCTTTAAAGTTGTATGTACACGGCTTCATGAAAAAGCCATTTTGGTGCCGCCTTGTTCGAGGGTGGACATTGGCGGCTTGGTTGTACTCGAACAAGAAACAGTTGCACGAGGCGTTTGCACTTGTATGCCGTAGTATGCACGGAGAGGCGGGATTCCTTGGCGCAGTGTCTGCGAATCATGTGGCTTATGAGGAAACTCGAAATGTATGGTGTCAAGGCCGGATAGCGAACAGCAGAGCACGTGAAGTTCCCTAAGCAGGGATGGTGGTACCACTCCACACCGCCCGACGCGTTATTTACGATTCTATAGCCTTCGGTTAGGTCTGCCATTTCGGTTAGGTCAGACAAATATGTGCGGGGAATCCAAGCGCACTTCCGAATTTTGCGTGTCGTCTGCTGTAGCCGCGCACTTGCACGTAGGGCGTTAAAGCCTACCGTTGGTTCCCTTAACGCGACCGCGCGCGCAAGAAATGAGCTAATGTTCGCAAGGATGACGGCAAACCCTTAAAAACGCCCACCTACCACATTTTTTTTTCGTTTTCGAGACCCTGAAAGGACGTTTTTTTTCACGAGGTGCTCAAGAATCCTTGAAGTTCATTTTAGGCTGAAGTGCTTATCGGCTTTTTGTTTGGACATCTGCCCACATTAGGTGCGATTGGTGCAATCGAAGAAGTCAACTATATGCGATCTATAGTCGGCAGCTTTGTGGCGCTTGACGATCGTTTTAGGCAGACGATAACGATTGTCTATGCAATCCTCAGGTTTATGCATTTGCAGCAATTAAAGGTGAGAAAGAAAGAAGGACCCTAGAATTATGTTTCGACTAGCTCGTTTTCTCTCTCTCTCTCTCTCACACACACACATACACACACACGCACACACACACACACACACACACACACACACACACACACACAGCCATCGTGATGTCTGACGTATTATAATGAGAAGTCATTCGGCCAATGGAAAACATCATTTACGAACGCAAAGGTATGTGAATCCCCTCCATACCTTTCTTTTTTTCTTTTTCCTACAATATGACTGCTGCTAACTGAGTGTTCTAGTTCTCGAAAAAAATATTTGTAAAAAAACTGTTTCGTTCGTAAGTGCTGTTTGCCACTGGCCGACCACGACTGGCTATAACATCTGCTCTTAGGAACAATCACTAGACGGGCGCGTATGCGTTCACGTATCAGCAGCTGCAGCGTTTTCGAAACGATGGCGCGTGTACACACACGGATCAAGCGCGAAAACGGTTCGTATACGGACGGTCGCATCGCCGACACCCACCGGCACCGCGCGACCGGTCGCCGGCGCTCGGTGACACGACCGCCGTAGCAGCAGCATCTGCGGCGGCGGCGGCGGCGGTGGGGGTCGCTGACCAGCGGCGACCTCGCGTGCTTCTGCGGCCGACGGGACGTCCGACTCGGGCACGGGCGCGCGGTCGACCCGCTGGCGCCTGTGCAGGCCCCCGCATATTCCCCCCGACCGCCTATCAGACGTGTGCTGTGCCACTTGTGCGCAAGGGGGATTCGCCATCACCGGAGGATCGGCGGTACGTTATCGGCACCGTGCGCCGTTGTAGGCTGCGAAATTGATGAACAACTTCTGACTGGCAAAATTGCGGGAGAAGCAAATCGAATACTGACACTCCGTTGCAGTCTTTGCGACCCTGGTCTACATATAATTTCTAACCAACTACTGTGCGTTGAACTGGTGCGGTTACCGAAACTCGAAAGAAAAAAAGAAGAAAAATATGCTGACAAGAACCGCGTTCGTATTCTGACTAGCGTCCCGCGAGTACACATTGTTTTTTTTAAATATGTTATTGTTAGGATAGGTTATTAAAACGGGCATGCCCGTGGATCTCGGGAAAAGCCGCAACGCAGGTGCAACCTTATGCGCGCAGTTCCTTTGAGAGTACTGGCCTAGCCCCTTTTATTCTGACCGCGGACGTTTACGTAGTCTATCAAGCACTGCGCAAATCACTTCTTTTGCTACAGGCTGAACTTGTAGCATGGGGCCGTACGTTGGCCCCTGAGGGGCAGACAACTTAGAAAAGTGTTGACCTGACGGGCGGCATCAATCAATCTAAATTCTTTCTCGGACATTCTGTATAAGTATCTTGTACATGTAAGTGAAAGGTCTCAGCAAAGTGTCGCAGACATGGTGCATTCCTGTACACCACCTGCCGCTTCAGGCATATATATATATATATATATATATATATATATATATATATATATATATATATATATATATATATATATATATATATATATATATATATATATATATATATATATATATATATAAATAAAGAAGAAAAGAAAAGGAAATTTGCCGCCAGGCACTATGGTGGCAGCGTGGGCTAGATTACCGGCGACCGCCGCACTCACGAGCTAATTTCAGCACGCGTTAGAGTATCCTAGGTAGTCAACTTGGGGTCATTGCAGTACTACGTCCTTCGTAGGCGAAGGACAACCTTCGGACGCGAAACAAGGCCAGCCAGCAACAAAAACTGTTATGATCTTTGTTTTTTGTCACAATGGATAGTCACAAATATAGGCAAGAAGATGAAGGGAAACGTCGCTCTTAATGCCAAGACGTTCAAAGAAAAGTATGGGAGTATTGGTTTTTATCCCCAAGTTATGATTCAACAAAACAGGGGCTGCAGTGACAAAGCTGTTTGTTGGTAAGTGCAGTTTGCCACCGCCCTGTTACTTTCGAAAATAACGTGTCCGAAATCGCGATTAGCTGGCATCTGCTCTTACCAAGAGGTTTAGCGTATGAACACAAGCATGGGGGGGGGGGGGGGGTATATTCCCGTCGCAAAATATAGAATGAAGTGATACAGGTACTGTACAGAAAGCAGCCTACGGAAGAATGATTCTGCCTTCCAAACAAATGTACCTGTGTTGATACATTTAATAATCTATTTAAAGCAAATGTACCTATTGTCGGTTGCTACATCACGTTCGACTGTACCACAAGATGGAACTTTCTTCACTCTCGTAGGGGAAGAGAAGCGGACAGCGGCTATTTGGGTAGATATTGCAACATGAATCTGCATCATTCTACACATGAATCAGGCTACAACAAACACCAAGCATGCGTTAGAGGAAAACGCGAAGTGCATAAGAACAGGTGTTTTCACATTTGTAAGCAAGCTCGCATTAACCACGTTCGTCACACAAGTTTGTCAGACGGCTTCAGTCGAGCCAAACAGAAGCGATCTCCCGCCAGTGTTCGCACGGTTGCCGCAAGGTTTACATAAGCGCACAATCACTTCGACAGACGGATACAAAAAAAAAAAGAAGAACCGTCTGGCGAGCAGACGCAAAATTGCGACGGTAATGAAATAATCCGTTTCACAAGATCGCTGTTGCAATGAGTGTTTTCAAAACGGCGCGTCCGTTTGTTTACCTGAACCTCCTGAACTTCCGGCGCTGTCTCCGCTTCGACCATCGCCTTTTTATCGCGCAGGTACTTGTCAGCAAACTCCTCAAGACTGGAGAGAGGCTGGGCATCCGGGAAAGGCGTGAGCACATCTTCGTCATAGAAAACGACGTAAGGATCACGCAATTCTTTCGTCAATTCTATAGCGTCCGCGCCGCGACGATCACCTTTGCTGGGCGCCGCCATATTGGCGGACTGAATTCGAGGGAGGCGCAGCTTCGTATTCGCATCGCGAAGTACAGCGGAGAGTTTCCGCTTGTTCATGGTGTCAGTTTCGTATCTGAAGCGCGCAGTTTCGGTTTCGTTTGCTTGAGTGTCGCGCTTGCAATAGTGGCGTTGGGATAAGTAGCCTCCTGAAAATAATTACAACGCTCAAAAAGATAATTACATCAGTCGACCGATATGCAAGGATGGCTCATCCACCTGATCGGGGCCAGACAACTGTTGCAAAATATAAAAATATCCGAAATTCTTCGCTATCGGTTGCGAGCACGGTCTAATCGTGCTACTTCTGAGGATGAAGTTGATGTAAATTCGGGTGCCTTCATTTAAAAAGCTCTTCAACACTTACGAGATAGATTGATAGACAGAAGTGTATTTATATTAAATTCTATACTCAAGGTGGCATGTCGCAACTGGAGACGGGAGCTGTACTATAGGAGGGTGACGATGAGTGGCAAAGATAAAACTGCGATCAGGTGTCCTACACATAATTTTCTAGGTTCTCGTCGATTACGACGTAGTCATACGCCTGTCAATCGTTTTGCACTCATCGAGACGCCCGCGTTCAGGCTGTACCGAGTGTTTAATTTGCTTCAGGGCGTCTTATCGCGAGCACTCTCTCTCGCGAAATTCTCGTGCTGGATAATTTGTTCCACTCATTCGGAATCTGATTTGTGTTTTCTTTTTCCTTCTTTCACTTTTATCACCACAACGCTGGTTTATTGCGTTAAGTCACGATTAACATATCATTATTCATATATAATCGTCCTCGGATCACTGTAGTGATCACTATTTGGCCTGTCTAACTCTTCAATAAATAAATAAATAAATAAATAAATAAATAAATAAATAAATAAATCACTCAATCAATCAATCAATCAATCAATCAATTCTCAGGTTTCATGGTCAATTTTGCTGTCATCGTAAGCACGTCCGCCTGTAGTTTTGGAGGTCAAAATCAACCATTGATTGATAGATAGATTCATTCATTGAGTGAGTGAGTGAGTGAGTGAGTGAGTGAGTGAGTGAGTGAGTGAGTGAGTGAGTGAGTGAGTGAGTGAGTGAGTGAGTGAGTGAGTGATCACAGTGCTTATGGTCAGTCGTGAATCTTTCCCTCGTCTTCCAATGCTTTCAACGCTAAACCCAAATTCAACCGAGCAAGACCTCCGTTCGCACTCCTAACATACCAGCCTGCATATTTTTACAAAGCCTATACATCCCAACAAACTTGAATGCACAATCGGCTTGAATAATGCTGCAGGCAAATTTGGTATCGATTATATAAAAAAGAAGGCTTCTTCAGAACCAAAATCGTTTTTTTTTTTATCTTTTGTAATTTCAATTCATAATTAGGTAATCTGGGAAATACGCTTTTGCAGATGCAAACGCATCTGCTTGAAAGAACCAGCTTGAACAGTGCCGACTACAGCCGTCTGTGTACGACGTTTAACGAAGATGGCCACTTTTCAATTTTACAAAAGGCGGCGCATTCTCTAATATTGTCAATCGCACCACGATCAGAGCTCATTCGCCGCGGCCCTGCCGGCCGCCATGGTGCTTGAGGCCTCGCGGGTGCGATCACAGCCGCTGCAGTCGCATTTCGATGGGGTCGAAGTGCAGGGACGATCGCGTACTTGTATTTAGGTACACGTTCTTAAAGAAATGAGGTGGTCGAAATTAATATAGAGTCCTCCCCCACTACGGCGTGCCTCACAATCAGATCGCGGTTTTGGCACGTGCAACCCCAGACTTTAGTGCTTTGGGGTATTCAAGAGAATTATGCCGAGGACATTGACATTCTGAATTTTTCTAGTGAATCTCACTGGGAAACAGGGAGAGGACGGGGGTTAGTTTTCTCAGTGCAACCCTAATCGTATAACCTTTCTATTATCGATTTATTGCCTTTTGATCTCGAGGGAAGAGTGGGTTTGTAATGGTGCAGACATGAAACCCTTCTTCCGATAGTTGCCTTCAGCCGGAGCTGCTACTGCCGGCATGCTTTGCGGCAGCAGTGGCCTAGTGAAACTCGTCGTAAAATCTATTTTCGCCGAATGTTAGAATCCTCTGGCTTCGCGACGCAATTTTATCATTTCAAGGTTGGCAGGACGGATAAGCTTTCGCGGCAGTAGAAGAAGGGGGATTGAAAATGGGCTGGGGGCAAGACGCATCGTCGCCTACGAGACATCTGCATACGCATGTATACTGCTTGTGAATTTCCAAATCCGATTATAGCGTCGCCGTCCAGTTTATCGCTTTGTTGGAGGCACGATAACGCGGCGTCCCCTTCAGAACACTTGTACAGTCGAACATGTCTGTTATCGCCAGCCTGCGGCTTGGACCTCTCTCCATAGGGTCGGAAGCAGGGCAGTTGCAGCGTTATCCAAACGCTTCTCGTCTTGAGTAGCAAGTTTTCGGCTCTAGCGGAGTGCTCGGAGTTACTGCGTGAAAGCATGTCCGAGCGAACGGCGTATATAAACCGCCTGGGCGCGCAGAGGATCTCATTACGACGAGCGCCCCCTTTTCGTCGCGGCTCGTGCAGTCTTCTCGCTTTCACTATGTAAATAAGCTCTTCCGCCGCGTGACGTCACGTTCGCGCTCAAGTTCGCTCTTCTGCCAGACCTCCGCGAGCCGTACTGGTACGCCGCCTGTCCGTCGTTGCGTTCGCTGCCAGGGCCAAGGCCACTTGTAACGACAGGCAGCGGCGAGCCCGTTCCCCTCCAGTCAGTGGAGGGAAGGTAGTAATGCGTTGAAGTCCAACAGAATAGCTCTCCCGTGACCATCAATTTAAGCTGACCGGTTCATCAAACATTTGGCGCGCGTGCTGCGGGAGTGTACCTGACGCGGGCAGTTCAGCTGCCGAGCTACGAACGACGCTTTTTCGAGCGGAGCGAGACATGTGGCAGAGGGTGTTTGAAAAATGCACGCCGTCCGGAATTGGTTGAAACACGCCCCGGCGGGAGCTCGCTGCGCGGAGCTGGCGCCAAACGGCAATCCCACCCAGCACGGGCGGAAGGCGAAGCATGCTTGCGCGGGTTCAGCAGCAAGAGAGGAAAGAAGCTTCGAGAGAAGGATCGCCTTTCTCAAGGACGGCCGCGCGCTGCAGAGGCAGCGCTACGTTGCGCGTGCTCAGAACGAGGCTAGCGGGAGAGAAAACGCAATGTCCGGGCGGTTCGCGAGTAAGAGAAACATCGCTTCTCTACCGCGGCCACTTCCCAATGTGAATGTTATGCGCAAAACGACTGGGCTGAGGAGGGACCGTTGCTCGAAAGGTGCCCCATCACGAGACCTCGCGCCGAGACCCCGGTGGCGAAACACGCAACGCCGTGTCTGTACCGGCATCGAGGGTCGTGGACGTTTCGCGATGTTCCAGCAACGGTGTGGTGGCCGGGCCTCCTAATTGGAGAGCCGCACTGCCGGCCATCAGAGCCGCTTAAAAAGGAAGCGAGCAGACGACGGCGGGACCTCGACGCCGGCGATCGCGTCGTCTGCTGCCGCCCGTGGCCTCGAGCAGCGACGACGGCGACGACGCCGCGGAAAGGGAAGCAGCGGGCACGAAAGGGAAGGAGCGAGGTGGGGGTTTGTGGGGGGCGGAGGGGGTCCGTTGCCGGAAGTGCTCGCGGGTGACGTCAAGATCGCCGCCGTGTGCTCCGCGACTTCCGGGTTTCCCCGTGCCGTCGGCTCCTCCAGCGCCGCGTGCGCGTGTGGGCTTTTGAAGGCCGGCGGTGGATGCATGTGCTTTCGCCTGGCGGCGGCCGCTCTCTCGCCGTGTGCGAGCATCAGCTGCGTCGCGTGTCGCCAACTGCTGCAGTGCCCTGCCAGCTTCATCACCGTCGAGAGCGTCGGGGAGGGGACTACCCCCTCCGGACAACGGGAGAAGCCATGTGCTCGCCGCAGCTCGGATTATTACGCGACCGCCGCTACGGACACTGAAACAGCTCTGGCTGGTTTCCCGGTCTCGCGGCGAGGGACATATGATGCGAGGTATGTAGAGCGGCTCGTCAGGCCGAGCTGGGCGCCCCTCTGCGCTCGCAAAGTCACACGGCCAAGGTCGCTTGGTGATTGTAGTCTGGGGACGCGAGCGCGTGCAGTTGTCGCTTGCGGCAACGCCGGCGCTCACAAGCAGTGCGCGAAACCACGTGTTGCGCAACCGGCCCCGCCGCGCTTCCCTCAACAAGTTGTGCCGCGCACGCCCGCATCTCAAGAGCCCGCTCTTTCCGTTCGCCGCCGCGAATCGCCATGGTATGATTTCGTTTCTTTCCTTTACAAGTGTATATAGTATACTTAGCCTGTATAAAGCTTACAGTGTGCTACATCCATGGAGGAGAAAAGGGGAGGAGAGCTGTGACGCTACTGTGTATGTATACGGCGTACGACGTGGACGCGCACTGGCGATTGATCCGGCGGAGCAGCACTTTTTTTTTTTTCAGCAATAACATGCGGGGCGTTACCACATTTCTCGGACGTTGGAGTGGTGGCGGGACACAAGTCGCAGACATGACATCCCGCCTTCTGATTGCCCGGACTGCTTGCGCGATGTATGTGATATAGCTCACGGTAACAGACGCTGTCACACCGGCGAATGGCACTTTCCGCTCAGCATCGCGCTTCGCAGCAAGTGGAGGCGTACATCAATGTAGCCATAATTACGAGTATATATAGGAGCAGGTTGCTTTTGGGGAAATCGCGCTTTTGTTTTGCACGGAAGCGTGGCTGAACACGACGCGAAAGATAAGCATGTGGGCTGAACCGACGGTCTGGCTGCGTTTCCATTCATTGTGGAGCTGGATGTTTGTCATCGGTCAAAAGTGGGCTTATCTCGGCCGACTGACAATTCAGTGCTTAACGTGGATTCTGCCCCATGGAGCTCAGATGACGCGCTAAAAGTAGAAGATACCATAAATTGTACCAGCGTGTGTAAGGCTTACTATAACCGTTCCGAGCAGTTGGCAAACCCTCCTGTTCGAGAAAGAATCCGACTTGGATTTTTTCTCCGGGGTGGAAATGTTGGAAGGCTTGGATGTACGTGGTAGCGCGGAACAAGCTTATCTTTGTTGTAGATCGTGTATTATGCAGATATTAGGATGAGGAATGATCCGCGTTTCACAATGTTCGCCGAGCGTTGCAAAAGTGCGGCGACTCATTGTGGTGTCGAACAGCCCGCCTCCGCTTTTTGCCTCCGGCTTTCGTCGCGCTTGCGATACCGTTTCAGCACTTAACGGTCTTCCGCACATTCACAACGGGCTTCGCATTGATTCAAAAGAGAGAGCAGGTATATATACATAAAAAAAAAAACCCTAACCAATCTGAATCGCTACAGGCTGTTTCGCCGGCAGGTGCCGCCTCGGAGAGCTGTGTGTGCCGTTATTGATTTTGGGTCCCCCCGCTATAATCCCGCGTTTAGTATGGTTTGACGTTCGCTCGAGTCTCACAGGCGACGCGCTGCGTCCATTGCCGGCGTATAATATGTACACTATACGCGCTCGCATGGCAGCGGCACATAGTGGCTTCCCCGTTTCGCGGAAATACAGCCGTGTCGGAATGAGCGTGGCCATGCCGCTTTCTTGGCCGCTGTCCAGCCGTGGGGTAAAATAACGCACTGGGGCGGCCGCGTCGTTCAGCGGACAGGGCGAGGGCGCCTCGCAACCCGAGCGAGAGCAGGTTTCTTTTTTCTTTTTTTTTTCCTTTGCAGCTCTCGGAGACGCGCGGTTCGGGCCTAACCAGCACAGCAGCGCTCGCGGGGGCGTCCCTGGTAGCGCCCACGTGGCCGCGCTTTCACCCATCGCGGCCCCCGGCAGGCCTAGCAGCGCGCCTCATTTTTGCCCGCTGTTTTGATGCAAGAGAGCCGGCAGTTGTCGTCGTTACTCCGCCAAGAGCGTAACTATAGGTGCGGGCCGGCGTAGAACCGAGGGGGCAGGTTCTGTGGTTAGTAGTGCAGAGGTCCGCGTGCCGTAGGACGTTCTGCAACGAGCGTCCTAGCACGCGGTCGCGCTTGGGACGCCTCCGGGACGACTGTGAGCACCGAGACCGCGAATTGTTAGCGCTGGGCATTCGGCTTTCAGAATGTAACGATTTCTGAAGCATGAAACGCTGCTTATTCCAATTCGGTTAGTGCACAAGGTAACACACACCGTGTAGCGCGTGACCCATCTTTTAGTGCAAAGGCTGACGGTTTATTTCTCGTTGTCCGTGACGGCGAGCGAGAAGCCAAGCGGCGCGCTTGCAATGGGTTGGTTACTCCCACACAAGTACTCTCCCGCCATTATTTATAAATACTCAAGGCCCGTATTTACAATAACGTCCTTACACTAGCACAAGCCAGCCAATCGTGATGTTGGAAGCACAGTTACCGAAGGCGGCCGGCCAATGACCAGCTATGTGAATTGGGCTCGAGGGCACGCATTCTCAAAATGCACTTACGCTATAATTGCCTGTAACAGCATTTGCCAGCCAATCCTGGTACTAGGCATATTATCAGTGAAAGAGGCCATTCAGTGGCAAAGAGCACTTACGACCGAAAAGTTTTATGAATTCGGCCCCATGCACGTTAGTGGGAAAGTGACGTGCGTGTAGGAATGCGCTGATTGCAAGCTCGGTAGGCTGGGCCTGTATCCCCAAAGCTCGTAAGCTATAGAACGGTTCGTACGAACGAGCGCGAGCCAATCGTGATTGTGAATATATGATTAGCGAAGGCCAATGGCCAATGACAGCCCTCTCGAGCTAGAACTTTTGCAAATTCGGCCCGTGCCATGCACTCTGTGTCATTGAATCCGTGCAATGCAGCCAAATATAGGACCTTATCGATGCGAAAGCATCAGATGGCCAATTTAGCGAAAAAGCCGCCGTCTGTAGCAGTGAAACGGCACCTAAATTAGCCATTTGCTGCGACGCCACGTCATGTCACGTGCGCGCCTAGACCGGGCAGAGCGGGCGAACGGAAACACCTGCTGGACGCCTCAGGGGAAAAGGGCATCGCCGTGACGTCACGTCGCCCTCTCTCTCGGAAGCCTGCGTTATCCGTGCGTTGCTTGTATGCGCAAGCTCTCGCCTGCTTTCTGCTTCGCCTCGGTAATCGCTATAAAGAAGTTAACGTATAAAAATATAAACCAGAACACATTCGCAAGGAAAAGCGTTCGCGATTGTGAGTTTCGAGCCCTACGAGCCCACGCTCTGAAGCCGAGTGTCTCACCCACTGGGCTAAAGCAGCGCCTCCTAGATCGCAGGCCTGTGCACTCGGCTTTATGGCATCATGCTACTTGGGCCGAAATTTCCATTGCCAAGCCCGGCGTGACGAAACGGTGACGTCAAAATCACCGCGGCCTACTCGGGGGCGTCCCCATTAGATTCCGTTGCGGTCGGGCATGGTAGCATGACGTCACGGATCGAAGTGCACCGGCCTTGTGCTACGCCGAGCGTCTCAACGCGCTCGCTTGCCCGCGAGAAGTTCATAACTCGAAGGACTGCCCAGCGGCGTTCAGTTGGACATTAATGTTTTCGCATTCACATCTATTCAGAAGTGCTTAGGTGTCCTTGGATTTCTTTATCCACTATACAATCAATGAATCTTCATTTCCCATTTAACAATGGAGGAAAAGCCGCAAAGAGAAGGATTTTCCGTTGCTACGTTGTGGCAGTAGTGCGCGGCGCAAAACTCTCACAATACAGCAACGGAATTGTTTTAGCGACTTTAAGTCATCCGTAATCCTTCCGGCGGACAAGCCCTTTTCCTTGCTCTCGTTCTTCATTGGCTGACGTCGCGATCACCAGCTTTCACTACACTGCATGCTGGGATCCCACGAAACACATACGCACGCCCACGCACGTACGTACAATATGAGTTGGTTACGTCATCGCACTTTGTATCCTGCCTTTGCGAGCGGTGTGCAGAGCCACGGATGCGCGCGCGGATGCGTTTTGCCTGCATGGACCATATCGGGCTGGTCTCCACTACTGTCCGCCTGTGGGCTGTATGTCGGCTGGCTCCGCTAGCATGCAATAACAGGCCACTCACGGTCAAAGCGATCCCAATGCACCCGCGGCGTTTCCCTGCAGACGTTTATTTTATTACGCCTGCAGAAAGGCGGCGGTTTCTTGCCGGCGCGCTCGCGGGCTGCCTGTCGTGCCGCTTGCCCGCGCGGCGCGTGCCTCTGCGCTGCCGCATGTAGGCGCATGACACGTTCCGCGTCGTAAGAGTGTCACATGTCATATGTCCGATGTCAGAGGCTGCAGACCATATCGCAAGCTTTGTGCAAAAAGCCAGACATCATACCCCCCCTTTTTTTTCAGTGCATAGTCGTTCGGAGTGTCACAGGGGGAAAAAGTATGCGTGTGAAGTGTGGTAAGCCGGTCGCGTGGTGGAGGTAGATAAGGGTTGGGGGAGCGTAGAAGAGCTCGTGTGTGTGTGTGTGTGTGTGTGTGTGTGTGTGTGTGTGTGTGTGTGTGGTGCAACTGGACCACCGTTATTAGCACTTCGCTCCTCGAATCGAAGAGTTGGGTCTTGTGTCGAGTGAGCTCCTGAACGACACTTTGCAATGTGGGAAACGCGATTTAAACTTGGATACGGGTGCTCGAAGAGGTTGGTACTAACGCATTCCTCTCGTATGTACCGCTAAATCGCCACTGAATTTTCACAATTTTTATTTTTCGTTATTCTCTCGGGTCTGTGTGTATAAGTGTAACATTCGCCGTCAAAGGAGCTGTATATAGAATAGCTAACCCAGCGCTGTATCATAAAGATAGCTGTTCCCGTGATTTAAGGTGGTACACATTATTGCTCGTTCGGGAATAGCGCTGTGCGTTCGGACTCAGTGTACATCGCTGCCGACTTCTCATTAAAATACCGGAGCACTGTGAATTGTCTCGGTTGCTTACCGTACGGATATAGTGTCACGTATATATACACGCAGACTGTGCGTGTACAGTCATTGCGAGTGGTTGCTACGCGTTCTGCTTCATCGTCATCAGCCTATATTTGTGGCCACACGCAGGACGAAGGCCTCCCCCAGCGGTCACCAATTACCTTCGTCTTGCGCCAGCCGATTCCAACTTGCGCCTGCACATTTCCCCAATTTCATCACCCCGCCTAGTTTCCTGCCGTCCTCGACTGCGCTTTCTTTCCCTTGGCACCCATTATGTAATGGGTGCTATAGTTAGTATGGGTCAGTTAAATGAGGCAAGTTGCGACGCAGCACAGTGCACCCTTGCCGGTCGCTAGAATACGCGAATGAACGACTTCGATGGCCGGCCGTGTGGCACCTGAACATAGTGTGTACCTGAGGACAGTTCGGGCATGCGTGATGCTCTTGGAAGTGGCAGTGCTGGAAACCGAAACGATGAGCACGGGCACCTAGCTGCATTCTCGCTCTATAGTGCGCTCCGTAGAATCGGCGTGGCTGTGAGAGACGCTTCTTGCTGCACGCGTCACGTGTGCGCGTCTGGAAGCGTGAAAGGGCAGGCGGAGTGCCGACCTGGAGTGCGCATTGTCGGCTATGGGGCAGGGAAATAGATGAGCATATATAGGATGAATAGGTGGAGCAGGAGGAAATATCATTTATTAGTTCCAGTGGAACTAAGGCCATGCATTCCAGGACTCCCTGCAGAGTACGCTTATGTAGGCCTCCTTGCCCAGGAGAGCCGGCCACGAAAGGTTACGGCTCATTAAATTTCCGAGAAAGCGAAATTACTGCGAAGCCTGGGCATGTGGGCTCGAATTCAATGTTTTCGCGACTTGCAGAGTGATCCGTTATGTGAATTCGATGCACCACTCTTTAACGAGGCGAATATTCGCATTTGTCGTGGAACATCCGTGTCTCGTACACTTTTGTGGCCGGCTATATACATTTTTGATTTGCTGCGCCAGAATGCGGGCCGGTCGTCCTCAAAATGTACAGAACTACTGCTTTCAGTATACGCTGTGTACCGACGAGCGGTGAAATCTGCACTCGAGTGCCTTCCGAGTGGACACTTGCCGAGACCAGCCAATAGTCCCACTGTACCAGAAGGCTGTTCAGATGGCGAAATTAATCGAGAGGGAATAGATGGATTATCGATGGAGAGGAGAGGGGGAGACAGTATTCACCGGTACGGAGCTAGGGATTTGCAGCATTTAAAGTGGAATGCGTACCAAACGTGACATTATGACATATTCGGGTTTGAAATGTAACAGGCTCCCAGTACACACACACGCACGCACACGCACAGAGAGAGAGATAGAGAGAGAGAGAGAGAGAGAGGTGCGCTCCTAAAGAACCCGTTGGATGTCGGCTTGCCTCGAGCGACTATACCTGCTCCTGAAAGACCAAGCGCTCGCGCAGCGAGGCGAGTAAGGCGCCAGCTGAGATAAGGACCATTAAAATTTTGGCGGCTGTTCTGTCATGCCAACACCTTCCCCGATTCCTGGCCGTGCCGCTGACGAAGAATGAGTCCAGCACTCGCTGACGTGCGAACTGGCGGCGTTCCAACTGTGCGGAGAAGCTTGCTTGAGGAAAATCGCGTGTCTGCTGTCGCGAGATTCCGAGATTCTCATATCGCGCGCAGGGCAAGTTCATTAGACGATGTAAAGATATATCTACGGAAAAGAAAGAAAGAAAGAAAAAAAGAAAGAAAGAAAGGACGTCGTTTTTAGCGTGTTGAAAGAAGATCCGTCCCCCTACTGTACGAGCTCGGAAGCTCGTATCTAAAGCTCGTAGCTGTATCTACATACACGAGAACGACGAAATCGTTTTTGTCGGCAACCACAGCACCAATTTTGATAAAGTTTCTTCTTGCATTGAAAATGAGAATTTGTAACCTGGTAACTCCGGGAAGTGCTTTTTAAAAGGAACTGGACTCGTTGAAAAACTACAGAGTGTGCGAATTGACGCGTTCCTTTTTTTATATATTCTCTTGTTTTATTATTTTTTCTGCCCTTACCCCATTCCTTTGTGCAGAGTAGCCGAAGGGACGATTAACCTGGTTAACCTCTCTGCCTTTCACCTCTTGTTTTCCTTCCTTCCTTCCTTCCTTCCTTTCGGGAAGTGAATATTTAATTTATGCAATATGTTTTAGATACATTCTTGAATATTACATAATTTCAAAAACGTCAAATGTCAAGTTTACAACTCTGTAAATCAACAAAAAAAAAAACTGTATCACAATTCTGTAAACTGTACGTACCCAACTATAAGTCTAAAGCGGACAGGATTTGTGTATTATACACCGCTCAGAGATATGCCACTAATTGGTGAATGGATGTTTTACAGAACGCTTGCAAACATTGCAACAACTTCATGTGAGCTGTAAATTCATATGTCTCTACTGCCTTCCTGAGATGCTCTAAGAGATGCAGTTTACAGGATGACGATATCTGCTTTATTTTTTTACTCAATGTTGCGGATATTATAAACTTCGTGTTTTTGATCTTATTAATACTATATTTAACTTAGTAATTTTCGACAATTTTTGTAAATCCTACGAGATATTAACTTGAAACTGCTTCCTATAGTTGTTAAAAGAGAGAGAGAGAGGGAGAGCTTTATTGTTTGCGCGGGATGGGGTCAAGGGAAGGGGAAGAGGTAGGAGATCCGCTTCTGTCTTCTTCCCCCTTCAGGCGGCAGCCAGGAGCCCTTCGGCCATGGCGGCGTCTTCAGCCAGTTGCTAAGACGTAGCTCTATATCTCAAATGCAACACATTTCATTCAACTCGGTTCGGCAGTTGTCTCATAAAAGCATTCATGCATTTCACATGTGTCTGAACTCTCAGTCTCGGGAGAGCTTGTTGTTGGCTTGTTGACACGTGGTCATTAAAGCCGTGTCCTTTTCCGTGTCGTCCCGTTCATGTGCATTTTTTTTTACGTTTTAAATCTTAACTATTAGGCCAGTTGCGCCTGTGCATAATTCTTATAAATTATATGTAGAGCAGATGTGCACTTTATGCTTGTGCTTGCCCTGACGATGTTGTCCAGTACAAATGGGGAGCGGCACATGAGTGCAGAAGCCGTACGCACGAAACAGTTGGTTTCCATAGCGCGTGATAAGCCAAGGTGTCGACTTTTTTCGAAGTTCTAAAAAAATTTAACTTTAATGTTATCGAATATGGCTGCTCTTCTCTCCGGAATACAAAGACGAGATTTGCTAACTTTTGCGAGCCTTTTAGTTTGAAAGCTTGAGTGTATGCTCAAGCGCCTTAATGATGGTGCACATGTTTCATTACCTAGCTGTTACGTGCAGCCTCACCCATACAGATTTCGCCTAGAAAGACCAGCACGTGCTAGACACTTGCTCTTTCCAAGTCTTTCCAAGTCTCGTACATCCAACCAACGTCTTTCACCTATAGCTGTTTCACTGCACCTATCTATCCAGAGAATCCGTCGCGAAGAACACTTTCTTTCTTTCTTTCTTTCTTTCTTTCTTTCTTTCTTTCTTTCTTTCTTTCTTTCTTTCTTTTTGCGGGGGATCGAAGCGTACTTGTAGTCTTGCAGACGCAGACGATAGGAGTGGGTATTGAGAGACCTTCCTCCAATATATCATCGAAGTGCGCGCCTTGGCCAAGCGCCAGGAAGCGCTGTTACTGAGTGCTTATCCATATACTGTCGAAAGTTTCAGCCGACTCCCAGATTAATTCAACTCCCATTGCGCTTCGCGGAAGGAGAGTGCTAATTGCTACCCCCGTGGCATTCTATTTTCGGTCCGGACGAGACGCTATCGGGGCAGTCCTTAGTAACTCGGCATCGATTAAATCTGCTCAGCGTTGCTCAGTGGCGCGATGGCGGCCTCAGCGAGCGGAAAACTTTCTCTGGTGCAGCTATCGAAGAAGCACATTATTATGTGTTGCAAGCATGTTTCTGCGCTCGCTGCGGGATAGGAGTGCCACCAAGATGACGATGTGCACGCTTTGTCATGGTCGTCTGTGCCACAGTCCGCCTAATGATGCTGGACTGATGGCTGCAGAACGTATGACGAGGCTCTGTAAGTTGCGCGAGAAGAAAGAGAGGTTGCTATATGCTTTGGATGCATTGCAAGACGTGGTGACGCGTATGATACGACGACCCCGGTAACAAAAGGTCCGCTGTGGCGGCCATTGTGGGAATTTGACAGTGCCGTTTTCATCCGAGCCAATATTCTCGAAGCAATTATTGCGCTAGATCAGATGATCGCTAGATCTTTGTCGACTTCGTGCATGGGGATCTGCCAGTAATTGGAGCGTATATCACGGCTAGAGAAATACTCCGCGTCTCGTAATGAATCTAACGCATCATCGATTCGAGGCAACGGATATACATCTTTCGGCTCACTATATATATATATATATATATATATATATATATATATATATATATATATATATATATATATATATATATATATATATATATATATATATATTGATTCACAAGATCCGGTAGCGAAACAGGTCAGACATGATAAACACGGAGGAAAAATACCAGGATTTTACTAACGGTTCGGCCGAGCTCCTACCTTCACTCCGACGGAGGCCCTCCGCCGGACTGAAGGGTCGTCCTACATGACTAAATGTGATTCTACGTGGCAGTACACGTCGGTTTCGTCACAAACTCTCGCAGGCCTCAGAATTGTGTTTGGGACGTTCACTTTTTGTTTACGTTATTGACGCTGGAAAAGCCAACTTCAAGCAGTATCGTGAAGCGAACTTTCTCCTCTAGATTGAAACACATTTTTATGGGTGTGCTTCAAGTAAATATATTATTCTGGGTGTATTTCGGACATTTACTTAGTCTGCCAATCATTCAAGATCTTAGAAAAAATTGGCAGTTTGGGCACGTTTTTTTTTTTTTTTTTCATAACTGATTCGGGATGTAAAAGGTTGAAGATGTGTGAACTCAAAGCACGTAATTCTAGCTGCAATTACGCAGAACAGTAGATGCCTTGCTTCATTTACACTTTCAGACACTACAACAATTTGTTTTATGGTTTCACACCTACTTATCTACAAAAGTGGACAAAATGCACGCGTCTTTGGTATAACGCATCATTCATGACGCACAACTAAACGAATGAAAATTAACTGGTAGCCTAAAGGAGCTAAGGTGAACCTTGGTTTCCTTAGGCTGCCCGAGCAGGTGGCTTCACGCTCAGGTGGCTCATGAGACAATACGCTACGTCAAGAATCTTAGTCGAACAAGGCTGGTGACCGTCACGTGCAGTGCCTCCTGCTTTCCTGTTTTTGTTCATGCCACATCAACCGATTCATCGCGATTAAATTATTAATCGAAAAATTAAAGAGTTCGAATTGCCTCGCACCGGATACTACTAGTAAGAAAATCATTTCCAGCGCTTGTTGAATGAATGGTGACCGCAATGCTACAGTTGACCTGACGAGGGGGAGGGGGGGGGGGAGAGGACGAGCCCCTCCTGAAGAAATGGAGATCCCCTCCCACTCCCGACTTTAAGGGCTGCACTGGTTATGATTGCACACTTTCTTTAGACACTGTATATGTAGTGTATTCTTGTTAGGAGCTGTGTTTTTTGGAGTCCATTCAGACGTGAGCTGGAGCAGCAGCAAGCAAGCTCTACTACCATCTGCACCCGATGCCGCAGATAAAGTTACCCTGTACTAAATATAAGCTGTTTATGAGGGAAGCGCATGTACAAGCGTAAATCAAGCCATATCTGACATTACAGGAACACGTGCGATCAACAAAGCTTTATTATTATTCTTCCTACCTTTTATATATATATATATATATATATATATATATATATATATATATATATATATATATATATATAAAGCGGAAGGCTGACTTATACGCCTGGTAACTTATGCCTACATTTTGGTGTTCCCAGCCGTGCTCAACGCTGGCAGGAAACATGCGCGTTTAAACACTTGCTTGCGACTGGCATGTCAAGTGTAGCCTGAACACGGGAAGTGAAACCGGCCTTTTGCGAACATATTTATAGCGAAGCTGCTTACCTCTGGCCTCTGCATGCAACCCCCGCATGTGTTCCCAGCGGGGGCACCCTGGCCGGCTTACGTCTGTATGGGCGACGGGAATGTGTGCGCCAATCCCGGAGAAAGTGAAATGCCAGGCACACGATCCTAGCCACTCCTGGTTGTCTTACGTCCGCATAGGCGACAGGAATCTGTGCGCCGATCTCGGAGATGGTGCAATACAGGGCATGCGCTCCGGGAGGGAGGCGGGGGTACCCTAGCTGGCTGGCTTACTCGTTTATCACAGCGAGTGGACGAGAATACGTGGGCCGATCCCGGAGACAGTGAAATACCGTGCCGGACCCGCCGCAGGGGTGAAGCAGGCTTCAAGCACTCCGCTAAACTCCAAGAATAAGTTCAATATCTTGGGTCCGAACAGAACCACATGAATTCGGCGTTGTAAGAGAGACACTATGTATACATTAGAAAGTGCACTTAGTGTAGCAAGTTGGCCTTCAGGCGCTTTATTTGTTTTAAATCCTGTTTGAAGAATAATGAGAGGGGGAAACAGTGTGGCGACAGCGCCTGTCCACGTTGCCTATGCGCTTCGGTGGTCATAACGTCACGCACGTCGGAGGTGCCGGCGCGGCTGCGGCAGCGGTTGCGGCAGATGCATGGAAGCAGGTGCGGTGACCCCGGCAGCGCTTGTGTCGGCGCAGTGTGGTGCGTTATTTTAAAAAAAATCAATGATTTCATAATGTATGCAGACCAGGTATGCAGCCTAAACAGCTTGGCTGGTAATCCGTCCCCATATGATTGTTGCGGCCCCACGATTTTTTTTTTTTTTTTTGTCGTGATGAAAACGAAAAGGCTTTAATGACGGCGAGGAGGAAGGCCGCTGATTGGTGAAGACCTACCACAATCAGACTTAGCCGCAAGTTCATTCTGACTCAGGACCCGTATTCACAACACGCTTTTACGTTTTACAGAATTTTCGTTTGAGAAAATTTTAGGCAATTGTGATGCTGGGCATATTATAAACGAAGGTGGCTGACCAATGGCAAAAGACCCTTACACGAACGAAAATTTTTGCCAAAATTCGGCCCCCGACTCGAAACTCCACCCATCTCCCCCATCTTCCGAACCTTGTTTTCTCCAGAAAGAAATTATGTGGCCACGTCGGTGGCAACGATGACGCATGACAAATGTTTCTCCGCAACATTGCAAACGCGCATAGAAGGGTACGTAGAACTGAGCACCAGAGCCTCAAGAGCTTTTTTTAATGCCTTTTCTTTTCCTTTTCAATTATTCAAAGAACACACCTAAATAAAGCCATG
This sequence comes from Dermacentor albipictus, assembly GCF_038994185.2. NCBI lineage: Eukaryota > Metazoa > Arthropoda > Arachnida > Ixodida > Ixodidae > Dermacentor > Dermacentor albipictus. The sequence goes on along the minus strand of NC_091823.1, from coordinate 34,764,495 downwards.
TCTGTAGTGAACTGGTCCTTTATGCGATTCCTCGTATTTTCTGAGGCACTTTATTTGCAGAGGCAACCAACATTAACGCTACAGAAGCAGCAGACGCTAAGGTATCAGACAATAAATCATTCAAATAACAAAACGTGTTGAGTAGCTTGTTAGAAAGCGTAATCGTAAAGACATGTTTAAACAAGACTTAACACATAAATAATATTTCAACTATGGAAATGCCTTCTATACAGCTTTTTTTCGAGACAGCTCGCAGTGCATTCAGTTCTTGAGAATGTACATAGCTTTGATCGTGCTGTTTCTTTATATGCATTTCGTAATTTTAGTGGTAACACATTTGCGTTATCATAGGCGCGTGTCACAATAGCATTTGCCTAATATGTAATTTTTACTGGTAACATTCGCGTGATTTCTGAGAATTGCCTAGGGTAATCGTTATGCGCTACCTGTTTGATTTTCTAGCCGAATTTACATGAGCCACATTGCTACTATATTATTATGCCATCTTGCGGGGCCGAATTCACGATGATTTTCATTCGCAAAAGCGTTCTTTGCCATTGGCCACCCGCCTTCGCTAATAATATTCTCTCCATCAGGATTGGCTAAAACCTTATCTTGCGAATAATTCCTGCGCAATAGGGTTTGTTGATGTACGGGTCCTGGGCCAGTGTTCACACGCACACACACGCGCGCACACATTCTTACTGCTTAAGAACTGTTCGAAAGAGCATGTTCTAAAGGCAATCCTGATGCTGGACATATATCATTAGCGAAGACGGGCTACCAATCACAAGCAGCTCTTACGAATAAAAAGCTTAGGAAATTTGGCTCCTGGGCCCGTATTCACAGAATGCTCTTACGCTGGGATTGTTCGTAAGCGAAAATTCTAGCCACTCCTGATGCTGGACATATCATTAGTGAAGGCGGCCACTCATTGGCCAAGAGCTTTTGCGAACAGAAAGGTTTGCGAGTTGGGCCTTAGATGCGCAGATGCCGTTCAGGTGGAAGGGCCCCACCAGACAGTGTTCTCTGTTATTATTATTATTATTATTATTATTATTATTATTATTATTATTATTATTATTATTATTATTATTATTATTATTATTACGTTCGTGTTCGAAATGTACTTCAGTGAATGTGCAGAGGGAAGCGCGGATGGATCTGTCGAGCACCCGTGCTGTGTGCGTATATATAGATCACGTGGCGCAGGTTCTTACGCCGTGAAAATGCTGCATAAACAGGCTATAAGGAGGAAAAGCGACTTGTCTATGTGTCTACAAGTGAACGCAAACCTGCGTATGCAAAGGAGAGAGGGAACGAGCAAAGATTGATAGGCGCCGACGCTTGTGCATAGAGTGCTTTCCCCACGAGTTGTGTTCGCCGCTGCGTTGTGATCTCGCGCAAACGTTAACTGCTAAAGACTTCAACGGTTTCTTCTCGTCGCAACGAGCAGGGAGCTATAGCTGAGGATGCGAGTCCCCCGCGCTACAAGACATTCGCAGCAATATCGCGGCTAGAGCAAGGCGACAACGGTTGCAGTATACGGCCTGCTGGCTATATCAGTACAGCGACTGTATGCCGAACAGTCTATGTTGCGGATTTGAAGCCGATAACTATCGATTTAGATGGCATTTCATTATGTATTGGTTTTGTATTGGAATTTGATAACAGCCTGTAAAAGCTTTATTCACGACTCCCGCGGCTTTCTTTTGTAGTTCATTATTACCGCCCTTGTGGCCACAACGCACGGAGTGTTTGAGTATAGAGGTTAAAAAGAAAGAAATCTCTAATAGAGGGCGCGTTTTTCGTCAATACGTTTTTTTTTTCGGTAACGATGTCACAGGATGTAACCCTGATACATCCTGTGACATCGGCCGCGTCCTGTTGCAATTACGCTAAAGGTCTGCACGCAGGCTTAAATGCGTCTTTATTTCTCTCTTTTTTTTTTTTTCGAGCGGCGCCCGTTCCTGCGTTTAGCGTCGGCTTCCCTCGGCGTAACCGAGGGATCGAGCAAAGCGGGGGATGAAAGAGCGGATGCGGAGCGCAGCTGGGAATGAAATACGGCGACAGCGAAGAGAGAGCGAGGAGGAAAGCGGGGGGAAAGGGTGAAGCGGAACCATGAGGCGGAAAGCGGAGGAGGAGGGCATGGGAAAAGTGTGAGAGGAAAAGTGTAGTGCCACGCAAGACGGGCTCTGCGGCGACGACTGAAAGGAGGCGATGGCGCCGGAGTAGCGCGCCGTCGCCCTACTCACCGATGACATGCGGCAAGCGCATCCACCGATACCCTGTATGAAAACAAAGCGCTGCATGAGCGGAGGTCTGTCTGCGGCTGCTCCTGTGAATCGCGCCCACGCTAGGGTGCCTCGATGCCAGCGCCGCCGCTGGCATCGAGGCACCCTAGCCCACGCGTCACCCACGCGCTGCCTCTTGCGATCTCCCGATTAGCGATGCAGTCGCGCCACACTTCGCTCTGTTTGCAGTCTGCCGCACGGTACAGGTTGTCCGCGCGCGAGCCAGTATATTGCGATGCATGAAAACACAGAACAGAGCTGCGCTCAAATTTCGCATTAGCGAGTGTCGTAATCGTCGGTGAAAATGTAACGCATCGTAAATGCGGACTAAGGGGCTGATGACCACTGGTTTCTACATCGAGTACTGTACGCGTTCGATTCCTGGCATGAGACATGCGCATCGATCAATAAAGTCAACCTAATTCATTCTTGTGTATTGCTTCAGCGCAAGTAATGTCATCACATGCATGAGATCAACATAGCATTTACATAATGTAAAGAAATGGGAGCCTTGCTCCAGAGCGAGGCTGAAGACAACCAACATCGAGCAAACCGCCTGGCCGCAAAGGCCGTTAAGACTTACTTTTTTCTACGCGCGGGGACTGCTTCGTCCTTCCCCACTACCTGCGTGTAGGTTAAGAGGCGGGCACCCCAGTTCGGTGGAATAATAGAGTTTTAAATCAATCAATCTAGCTAACGTAACTTAATATCTACACTTATGCAGATATATATATATATATATATATATATATATATATATATATATATATATATATATATATATATATATATATATATATGTATATATAGCGTCAATTGTGTGACTGTACACTGTTAACCGATTTAATTAACGAATCATTTCATAGCCCTTATTGTGTTAATGCGAGATGCGTTAACATTTAGTATTAACACAATAAGCACTACGACGTAATTCGCTAATTAACACTATACAGTAACACAACTGACACTATATTAAGGACGCTCCCAGTCCACTGATTCCCACAATGCCTGGATCTGGATAACGCAGCAAAACACAGACAAAAGAAGAAACGCTTCTCTTCGTTTCTTTTTGTGTCCGTGCTTTGCTGCGCTATCCAGATGCCATTCCGCAACGCCCGTAGGCCACGGCCACACTGACCCACTGGCCTTGCCACACTGTTTCTAACGCGGCTACTAGTGGACGCTGATTTGTCAATCGCTCCACGAATCGAAGCTCGCGCCACTGAGGAGGCTAGCTTTGCCGCACTGCCGCCAGGTGGCTGCGCGACCAAAACAACCAGCGCTGAAACAACAAGCGGCGGGCCTCTATGTCCGCTTCCGCGAGGCAGGAAGCGCGGCAAGGCATGGAGGCTGCCTTTCCATCTCCTCGAAGATCAGCTGGCGGCGGCTGCAGCGTCGACGCGCCCGCAGACACTTGTGGCAGGGCCGCGTCTCTGCCCATCACCCGGCGCCCTTTAACGATGGCTTTCTGCCGCGCTTGCAAATGTGCCGTGTCAACGCGTGTCTCCGGCTCCAAAGCTTTCCGTACACCGACGATGGCTCGTGGTAAGGCGCGCACCGCTATATCGCACCGCGGGGCTCGGCTCTCTCGCGCGCTGTTTCGACATCGAAATATTCCCGCACTACGTCGTGTCCGCGTTTTTTATGAATGGCATTCGGGTGTTCTACCACCCGAGCGTCCCTGTGTTTGCCTGTCCTTGTCGTCGAACTCGCTAATGATATATGCTCATTGAAACTGAAGCGATTTGTTCCTCTTTTTTTTTTCTGTTTTCGCAGCCGACACCTCTTCGGTTTGTGATGGCAGTATTCCGAGGTGGTGGGACATACTGCTGACGACCGACTGCGTCTGAACGGCGGCGAGCTCGTAGCGGGTATGTGGATGCACGAGCGTTTGCTTCCGCAGGCCCAGCGGATGATGAGCGCCGTCCTTATCGGGACGTGCAGCCACCGGGGATCGATGCATGGCGCGAACGCGCGCACCCGGCCATGGGCGCGGTGTGTTGAAATCGTGTTGACGGAATCGACCGCGACCTTTCCTAACGCCGCGTGCCGTTCCCTCTTTTCCCTCCCGCTCCTTCGCGGTAAGCGATTGCATAACCTTAGCCGAAGTGATCACGGGCCCTTTCCTGCTAGTCAGCGAAATCGCTCGGCGTTCTTATAGAGCCTATCTGTGAGCACCGTGTCCTTTCACGGTCGCGATACATGAAGGCTTCTGCTGGCCGCGCGCGTAGTTTGAAGGCCACGTGCGTCCGCACACCCGGCACTTGTAAACACGCCGGCGATTTGAGCGAGTCCTCCTCACTGCACAGGCCCTGATGGCGATCATCATATCCGTCTCCCGCGCCGTTTCGCTTCGCGGCTGACACACAAAAGTGGGGTATTGGAATGACACTGATCTTCCTTTTTTTTTTTTTTTCGTGTTCTTGGATACATATCAAAAACAGTGTTTCAGCCTTGCTACGCTTATCCATTTGCGGTAAAATGAGTTATGTCTAGCAATCCTCTCTAACAGTGTTTATTAATTGTCCAATCTATTTATGAGCGCTCTCAGTGCGTACCATTATTTCAAAGAGAACGAAATGTTCCCATTTTGCGCACTCGTGGGACGTCGTTTGATGAATACGTAACCGTTACTGACGTATGCATGCTAGTCCCGGAATACAACTAGGCTTTCTTCACTGCAAAACGTGCGTGTCTTGCAAAGAAGCTGAATCCGGCTAGGTGGTGAAGCGAGAAGTAGGGCTTCCGGGTCGCGTTTGGAATAACGCCGCTTGAGAGCCAATAAGTGAAAGAAAATTTATATTTAGAGCCAGTATCCACGTGTTATATTCAAGTAGTAATATACAACCACGTTTTTTTATTTTTTCGCTCTCAAAAAGGTGGAAAAATGCATATACGAGCTGAAGTAATGTTTGAAGAAAGTACAGGTTTTTGTTACGTAATTTATTTACGGTGTCTGCCGACATTATTTCAAAGCCTTAAGCATGAATTGACTATCAGAAAAGGCGTCTCCAAATAAACAAAGTAACGATCTTAGAATATCAAACCAAAGAACAAAAAGAAGACAATATTGGCAACACATTTTCATATTTGAGCACACACATGGAATATACAAAGGAAATTACACTGTGAAATGATTAACTTGTTACAGATGTGCAATGGCCACTGCAGGTTATGTACAACACGAGATCAGCACAAGCATTGATACTTATACGGTCGAAATTTATAAAAACATGCCAGATATTTTGTGATCATGTGGCTATCGTGAAAAAAAAAGAAAACTTGATCTCTAGGATCTCTCACAGTTATATTACCTTAGTGTCAATACATAGATACATCTATTCTGTTGTTCCATTGTCTTCACCTCTTACTTTTACAAAGCTGCATGTCTGAGTGGCCAGCAGCACACGATAGTAGCAATGCATTTTTGAGTTTTGCTGAAGCTTGTTTCAATATTTTCATTACAGAGGCAGCAAAAAAAAAAAAAAAAAACCAGCAGAAACCATTGAGGATGATTGTCCAAATTCAGCGAAAGCTTACTGTCATGCAATGCTACTACGCAATGTACTGCATTCTTGCAGCACTTCATCAGTCTGCAAACAATGTTGCTTCTCTGTGTTGCAGTGAGCAGCTGTATGCTTTTGAAACTTACCAGCATATGTGTGCTATATAGTCTTGAAGATGGCTAACCATTTTATTTTGAAATCATCCCATAGATATATTGTTTTTATTACATTGTCCATAGTAACTTGACCTCGCTGTACATTCTTTTGGCTGAATGCAGAGTTGAGCATGTGAAGGAATGTCCTGACCGAGTGCTTGCTTTACCCTTCTTGTGGCATTAATATTAATTTATAGACTGCATGCTTTTTGTGAAAATGCAAGTGTTTCCAACAGTGTTGAAGCTAGGTTTTTGCCAAAAATTAGTGCAAATGAAAAAAATTTAATTTCTTTCATTTACTATTCCAAAGTAAGGAAGGAAGGGCAACTATAGACCAGGTGATTCCCTGGCATGTATATGCATGTTCCCATTGAGGGACACTTGCCACTGCATACCTGACCTGTCAATGACTAGCTTTGTGGCTGCAGAGGGGAGGTGGAATTGGACTGAAGGACAGGCAGTGAGGACAGACAGTAGATAGAAGAGTACTATACATAGTTATATGCATATCACGACTAAGTAAGTTGTTCCACTTGGTTTGCTTAGGGCCTCAAGAAGTGCCACCACAACGAGTGTGTTAAGGTGGCAAACGTTAATGACCCTCCACAGTAGCTTAGTAGCTATGGCGTTGCACTGTTGAGCTCGAGATTCGAGGTTCAATCCCAACTGCAATGGCTTCATAATCTGATCATTGTTTTTGCACTTAAAATAACAGACTAACTGGATTAAAATTTAAATATTGCTTTGTCAAAAACAAAATAAAAATGATGCCTGCTCATTTCAACTAGTGGTGCTTACTATTAAAACCCGGAGAACCTGCAGCATGTGTCAGCTGACATGTGAAAGATGATTTCTACATTATGAGGAAGCTTTAGCTCAGGACGATCTGAGCACCAGAAAGCTGGTGCTCAGAGCACCAGCTTTCCTATCGTCAAATGCATTTGCTGTGGGCAACTAGTGTCCAAGTGGTAATATGCACCCAGCATTCCACTGTGCTCTCTACCTCCGCTTGCCTCCTCTATTATCCTTCGCTTTACGAGGCACTCTTGTCCTTTTATCTCTTCCCTGGGTACGGGTAATAAAATTTCACGCTGCCTTGCAGTCAAGTCATGAATTGATCATGTCAAAAACCTCATAAGCAGCAAAAAATGAGTCAGGCACACCGAGCTTCCTTGGCCGTGGCGCCTCGTGAAATGCAATGTTATCGCAATGTGCTATTCGCTTCCAGATACTAATGGAAAATACCCCACCATGGATGCTATCGGCAAATCGGTGAAATGTGAACATTATTGCAGGAAGGCATGCAGGGAAGTGAAGAAGGAAAAAAGTCTACCATATGAGCAGAGAAGTAGCATTAGCCATAAAAGTTATCGGATGATGGCAACCTGATGCATTGAAATCAAAATGAATTGCTTTGTGCTTGGATGATTCTTTGAGGTGAACACACAGAAAAAAAATCATACACAATGTGCTCTTATAGCAACTCATGATGTCAAATGCGCAATAAATATTCTCTTGCTGAATTCTATGTGAGTATTAGTTCCATGCATGGAGTAAGATAGATGATAGTAGAGCAAGATGATGGTATTCTCTTTTGTAAGAAAACAGCTTCGTGTTTTTAAATGTCAAGGGTTTGTTTAAACTGCAAATCATGAACAAGCTGCCAGGAATCTTCCACCATTTACTACTAGTAAAATTCTAGTGCGTAATCTCAGCGCCTTTCTTTCTCTCTTTTTCTCTTCCTTTGGTTCATGAATAAGCTATATTTATTAAGGAAAGGTGATCAAGATTACTTTTCAGGCAACATGTTCCACCGAGTTTTTTTTTTGTAGTTCTGTGCGCTAGCATGGCGGCGGATGACACAAGTGCACAGAGCGCCGAGCGTATCACAGCGGCAAGCGCACACACAGTTCCATTTGCAATCTGTTGATCGAACATACAGCTGACTTATCCTGACCACGAGACAAGCTGCCAGCACTGCTCCAGATGAGGGCAATTAAACTGAGTGCCATCAGTGATCCTCATCATGAAGTCACACTTGCACTGGATGCTACATGGAACGCCTTATCAGGCGAGTTGGCACTCCGGTCTATTTTACTCCGTGCTCAGGACCAGCTTCGATGTCTTCATTAAAGCACTCTTGAAACACAGAAATGCTCTTATTAGACATCTGCTGAATTGACTTGAATGAAATTTATTGCATTCACGAGACAAATACGAATTTTATTGACTGTTGGGAGCAGAATTTTAACTTAGGCCATCGCTTTCTTTATTGAGAATTAGCAGAAATTGGCATTCTAAAAAAAAAGAGAGAGAAAACTGGCAGACCAGTAATTTCTCCAGCTCTGAACTCAAGCTGCAACAGCAGTAGCGCCTCTCAAAGTACACCGCCTTCTCAAGTACAACTTTGTTGCTATGCCCACAATATTGTCCTCAGTAAAACTTGTTGAGTTTGTTGGTTCATAATGCTTAGAAAAAAGATACAAGCACATTAGGGCAGAGACAAGCGCAAGCTCAAATTTTCAACTAAATTTTATTTCATTCAAAGTCGCCAATGTAATCATATTGCCACACATGTGCAATGAGGCAGCACAGATTCACTATGAAAAAACACCGGTGGAATGTAGCCATAGCCCTATTTCATCTGCATTGCTCCTGCTGTTCTTTACAAGCATTCCAAACACTTCATTTATCCAATGGCGCAGGGTGGCTGGCGTGCTGGGGAGCAAGAGCGTGTGATCGTGGCTGCCTGGGAGGAGCCGCCTGCGATGCCTTTCATAGAGGACGACCTGCTCTGGTGCCCCAACACTGATGGGAAGATGGTCGACCTCTCGTGCCTGGTAACCATACACGTTGCTTTGTGTTGCCCAGTGTGGCCCTATATTTGCTGTCAACATGATCACTGTACCATGTGTCCATGTTTTTCTTATTTTTTTATTTAATGCAAAGCTCTTTTTGCATCTTACCAAGCACTTTTTGGTAGGTAGTTATCTGGGTAGGTTTCTATCTTACCTCGTTTGAGGCCTCCTGTTTGCTGGTATCTATCTTGAAGAATTAATGTACCCCTGTTTGTTTTATTTAAGGAGTACAGCACAAACACAGCAGATACATAACTAAACTGCAAACTATTTTAACGTCTGTAATCCTAACAAGTTCACCAGCCTGCTATAAGCTACAATATTGCAGTGCACGAAAACAGGGCAACTGGAGTTGCATGAGTATGCACGTGTGCAGAAGAAACACCCCCTTCCTAGCATTTTCCAAACCATGATTGGGCATCACTCGACAGAGTGGTTACTGTTAATTCTTCTATAGGGCCATAGTTAGGTGCCTGAAAAAATGTCTTCAAGTTGAGATGACAACAACCTCTTTGCTAACTGATGCAACAGTAGAAGTAGAAATCAGAAGGTAGGTCTGTTACTTTTGCACACAGCAGATGCTTACATGTGTCTCCCTTTTTCCTGTTTTTGTGCACTTCAACTTTGTAATCATGAACCAACTAGATCCAACAGTCTATCCATATGACTAGCACCGATGCATATGGTGACCTACATGCTCTTGCCCAGATGTGGTCCCCAGTGAAGCTCTCGTGGAGTGTCTTTTGCCAGCTCATTAAGGTCTCGAGCATGTACCCCCATAGCACAGTGGTGTACCATGCCTGAGTGACATGTTCGAGTGCAAGCACCTAGCCGTCTTTCTTCAGCATGCTAGTTCAGGGACCACATTCTCAGTCCATCACATTATGTGTGCCTTTATAGGGGTAGCCTACGGGTAGGATAGCTGTCACTCCACTGAAGCGCTACTATGGATGTTGCCAATAAAACTGAAGGCATCCCTGAAAGTGACCACTCAAATTTATGACCCCTGGCCAACAACCAAATGTAACATTCATCCCATGGTCAGTCTACGGAATATTCATTGGAACTTGTCCAGGGAACAAGAGACTTCATAAACACACGACAATGCCATCTTGTCAGTCATACAAGGAAGTTTAGACCGCATTGAATAGTGCACTTCTTCAGCTTTTTAACAAAAACAATTACCATAAGCTACCTAGCTGTTACCTAGGCAGCTAGATAGCATATGGGCAGCGTAATAAATGTCACCAGTTCTTCTCTAGCCTATGTGACAATATTCTTTTCACACAGTAAAAATGAACAGTCAGGGTGCTCAAATATGTTTCATTTCTTTTTCTGTCACATGAACTCAACGTAAGTGCCACTGAATTTCTACACTCTTTGTACTTCAACCTGCTTCATGCTTTTTTTGTTCACCCTGCACACTTCCAAGACTTGGCCTCTCGACTCTTTCAAACTATGGTGGAATCGGCAAGTTTAGCCTCAGCCAAGTTGCTTGTGACAGACACCTAAACTTGGGAGATGACACATACTGTTCTTTGGCTTAATTCTGCATAAACCTCAAGTAAAATGGCTATGCTACATCTGCAATTCATTGGTTTTGCCAACTCTCTTTCGGATTGTTTAATGAATTTTGTCCTGACTGTTTCAGAGAGCTGTAGCTCTGCAGCTTCACTTTGAAGCATTTTCTATACTCAAAGGCATTTCCCCACCGCTAGTAAGCGGTAGAGGACTGGAGAAGTAATTGGCTTTCAGGGATATGAGGGCCTGATATTTAGGAACACGGAACAATGGGGGCTGCCTTTCTGTATTTGTCAACTACACCTTCCTGGTAGCATCACAAGCATGCATAAATGAGGCACATGTGACATCTGAGCTTAAGAGTACAGGCCTAACAATAAGTAGAAAGGCTTTATTCAATTGACTGTTTTCTGAGTTTAGTTCCCAGATGCCTTTATTTACGTTAGCAGAACCTATGTTCATACCAAATAATAAAGATCAGTTACAATATCTTTAGAATGTGTTTCAACATATATCTGAAATACAACACTCCTATATATGTTCTTTTCATCTCCAAGCAAGCAGAGATTTGGATATTTTGCCAACAAATATTTGTCACTTGGTCGTTTAAAAGGCAGCAGGTATCTCTAATGCACTCGAATATGCCAGCCTACTTAGGCCTCCATACTACCGTACTTTCCCGCTTGTAATGTGTGCCAATAATTTGGTAAATTTATGTAGTACAAAGTATAGGATATGACGATGAGCAAAACGAGAACAAGGTGAAAGCCGTAGCCAACGTTAGGAATATGGCAACAGCTGCAGCTTCACAGTAAATTGTTCTTTGCTGCTGTGATTTACATTGCCATCTGCATTGTAGTGTCTGCGACCGCCTCTGGTTGCAATCGTACGTAATTCAGGGTGTCACAGCTGTACATGCTTGTAAAGAACAGCAGGAGGACGCAAGGAGGACGCAAGTTTGTTCTGGCTTTGCACCACGTGCAGGGGAGAAATGCTTTAAGTTGACTTAGAATAATCATCAAGGATGGTTTCTGCCGTAATTTTTCTCTCGTAGCCCAGCTATGTAGATCAACTTATATGCCTATATATTTTCATTTTCATGTACTTTTGTAATTGACTTTCATATTTGGCTGAGCATACTTTGAGTGTGCACCAGCCAGGCAGCTTGAATCTGACACCTTTCCTGTGTTTATCCACCCACAGGACAGTGGGCCCAATGTGCTGGTGGAGCCACAGGGGGACGTTCTACAGGAACTAACGCACACAGACCTTCATGGGTTGGGTATCGACGAGGAAGAGGAAATTCTGCAGCAGCTGGCTGACCCCAATTTCGAGATTGACGCCATCTTTGCTGATTTGCACGAGCCCCAGGGTGCACCGACTGCTGTTGCCGTGGCACCCCCACCCCCATTGCTCCAGCCACAGGATGATCTCAACAGCATCATCCGAAGGCGCCGCCGCCGCCGCAGTGATGATGGTGCTCCGGAATGCAGTGGCCTACAGCCTTCATTCCACCCGGTGGGCATTTTGATTTTAGCTTTTTCCCTTAAAAATTATTGTTTGTGTTAGCGAAATTTGAAACAAATTCAGGCAATACAGAGCCAGTTTGTTTCCTTTTCACTTGTTGCTGTTTAATTTGCCAGCATGCACATAGTATAGGCTGGCTCATAATGCTACCTGCTTACCAGAATTAGGTTCTGAACTTGTTATGCCAGAGAGCACAGCAGTGGTAAATTTTTAGAGCGCAATGCTTGCAACGACACTGTGCAAGTAAGAATTGCAGTTGAACAGTAGTATATAGTAAAGTGCACGTACAAATCTTATTTGAGTAGGTAATGAGGGCATTATGGAGGGTAAGTGAAAACTAAAAATGGCCACGTTCCATTGAAATATCACTCTACAGCTAGAGGACTGTTGCAGCCCTGTCTATTGAATGGAGATGTTGTCATGCCATCAATAAATGCATCTGTACCTGTAAAGCAGTTATAGTCAGTGGTATCCTGCTTCCCTTTGGACGTTTTAAAAGTGCACTGACACAATGCTTTTTCCGCCTTTTCTTTTTCTAATAGATAGCTGTTGACCCACTGAAGCCTTGATTCGTTCAATGTGCAAAATACTATTGTTTTCCTTTAGAGGAGTACCAACACAGAAGTTTTGTTTCCCCTTTTTTTGCTTTGTTAAACACATGCGGACTCTTTAACAGTTGCATGCTGCCTCAGTTCCTAAAGCACGTCCTGAATCATTAATTATGTCATCTTCTGATGTGACTTGTTCAAAATGCACGTCAATTGCAATGCAGCTACATGTCACAGGATGTGTTGAGCTGAATTCCTCTATACATCACAAAAATCATAGGTAGTGGTCACGTATTTATCACAAGCTGTTCGCGCACGCCAGTAAGCCTGGCACAGTTGTGCCATGCTACACCATGACTGCGTTGCCAAAAGCTAGGCCCGCACCACGTCGGCCATTGTTACCTCCTTCACTCTGTACCTGACGCGGCGATAAGCATGGTCCTCTGATGCTGCTTCTCTCGTAATGCAAAGTGGCCTTCTGACCTTCTCTCCCCAATTATTCCACCAGATTTCGGTAAGACACCCATGCTTTAGCTTGCTACCACTGCACCGGGCTGGCCGGCCCGTGAGTCAGCAAGATCATGTGACCACCATGTGCGATTTTGCTGCAGCAGCAGTTAAAAGTTCGAAGTTCGGTTTGCTGTATCTGCCCGTCTGTTTGTCCGTAGGTTCTTTCTATAACAACGACCACTGAAATTGTCATGTCGCTGTCAAGTTGTCGTTAACATGTCAGGCCACCTTCTCATCTTCGTCATAGGGTGAAGAAGAAAACTCTGCCCACTATCACTGTTGCATTACTTGCGCTGCAGACTGTCAAAGCCCCAGCAAACCGGTTTATATGGTATGGCAGTCTGAGTCGCGAAGTAGTCATAGTGAGCGCATCTGTTTTCTATAATCAAACAAAAGGTCACAACACATTCTAACAATATACACGCATGCACACACATATATATGAATGAGAAGAAAGGCAACCGAGGCAATCAATCAAACAGTCATATCATAAGAATCCAACAAACAATGACATCAATGTCAACAATGGCTTCTTATGATATTGTTACGTAGGAAGACGCAGACGAAAAGCCATATACAAGTATATTTACAAGGAAATACGCTGCACTTGTCCAAGAGGCAACAGCCCGCGCTAGCCTCTAATCGTCATCGTCGTCTTCTCACTGCTCACCTCTTCGTCATTGTAAACCCTGATCTGTAGCACTACCCCCGGCGGCAAAAGCGCTGTCCTGGAGCGACTAAAAGACGGAATCGGAAGCAGTGTAGTAGGCCTTGAGCCTACTGACGTGCATGACATCACTAGATGCCAGAGTAGAGGATGAGGTTGAACACACAGAAGCAATTTCATACGTCACAGGCGTCACCTGGCGCAGCACACGGTAGGGCCCTGTGTATCGAGAAAAGAGCTTTTCTGAAAGACCGACGTGACGAGAGGGCGACCACAGGAGCATGAGTGCACCAGGCGAAAACTGTACGTCACGGTGGCGGGCGTTGTACTGACGTTGCTGAGTGGTTTGCGAGGCGGTCAGTCGAGCACAGGCGAGCTGATGTGCATGGTCGGCGAGGGCGATGGTGTCGCGCGCATACTCGCTTGTTGAGATTGCAGCAGGAGAAAGTGCCGTGTCAAGGGGCAAGGTACCGCACAGTAGGTAAAATGGAGAAAATCCGGTGGTTTCGTGTCGGGAAAAATTGTACGCAAATGTGACGTAAGGAAGGGCAATGTCCCAGTCATGGTGGTCCTTGGAAACGTATTTGGACAGCATATCGGTAAGAGTATGGTTTAACCGCTCTGTCAGGCCATTGGTTTGAGGATGGTATGAGGTAGTCAGCTTGTGTTGAGTGGAGCAGGAACGTACAATGTCGGCGACAACTTTCGAGAGGAAGTTACGACCATGGTCAGTGAGCAGCTGTCGCGGGGCGCCATGAAGTAAGATAATGTCACGCAAAAGAAAGTCCGCGACGTCAGTGGCGCAACTGGTAGGGAGAGCCCACATGATAGCATATCGGGTGGCGTAATCAGTTGCGACAGCTACCCATTTGTTCCCAGAGGATGATGTGGGAAAGGGGCCGAGGAGGTCTAATCCAACACGAGAGAATGGTTCCACAGGGACGGTGATCGGCTGGAGATGACCGGCAGGTAGCACCTGAGATGTTTTCCAATGCTGGCAGGGATCACAGGCAGCAACATAGCGTCGAACGGAGCGAGCGAGACCAGGCAAATAGAAGCGGCGGCAGATGCGGTCGTACGTGCGGGTTACCCCAAGATGTCTTGCAGTGGGTGCGTCATGCATCTCAAAAAGCACAGTCTGTCGTAGATGTTTTGGCACGACAAGAAGAAGATCAGATCCGTCAGGGAGGAAGTTCCTTCGGTACAGAATGCCACCCTGAAGGACATATCGGTGAACGGAAAGGCATTGCCGATGACGCCTTCAACTTGCTCGTTTTCAACAACGTGGCAACGGTGAATGCAGTTATAAAAGAGTGCCGCCGCCTGGAACTCGCTAAAAGCCGCTGCATCGACCAGCAGTTTGCCCATTTGCCCAACACCCCAACGACTTCTTCCTGTGCCAACGCTCCTTGTCCCACCAACACTAGCGATGTTACCCGGATCGTCCGGCGTGAGATCGAGGCCACCTATCCGGCTGCCTTCGACTCCAGCCTCTCCAACGCACCTGCAGTCACGGTTTCCCTAATCCAGGCACTTGTCCGCCAGGATTTCGCAAACATGGGTCTTCACACCATCTGCTCGGCCCAACGCCCTGATAACCACCCGGCTTCATCCCGCACCTCCACCAGATATGTTACGTAGGAAGACGCAGACGAAAAGCTATATACAAGTATATTTACAAGAAAAGACGCCGCACTTGGCCAAGAGGCAACAGCTTGCGCTAGCCTCTAATCGTCGTTGTCGTCTTCTCACTGCTCGCCTCTTCGTCATTGTAAACACTGACCCGTAGCGATATGATATTTTTATATACCTATATATATATATATACATACATACACACACAGGCAGTATGTTGTGAGCACACACTTGCTAATAGAAGAGTGCATGATATTGAAATGTTTCATTATATTTCAGTTCATCCGACGTTACATGTGAACATGGACAGAATGCATGAATGAGCATGCAATGAGTGCTTGCACACTTAAAATGAAAGTTTGCCTACGAACAACACTGGGATTAAAATGCGTATGCAAAAAGGAACATATAGTTTAGAGTCGGACATGCTAACTGCCGCACTGTCGCACAACATTCTTGCTTGGTGTGTCGAGCTCCCCTTACAGACTTTGAGAGTTGGTGTTAGTGCATTTATTTTTGGAAGCATACGAGGACAGTATTACAATAAAGTGTATACTTGGGCGAGTTGTTTGATGTTTATTGTGTATGATGGCAGCACAAAGAAAGTGGCGACACACAGGACGGGAAACTAAACTAGCAATTGAAAGTTTAATACACTGAAGCAAAGAAGAAATACAAAAGGCCATCTTCCATGCTCACGCCACTAAATAATGTATATGGACGAAATCTTTTGAATAGACTAATTTTGCAGTTAAACAAAGTAAGAGAAAGAACTGAAATGCACAAATCCTGTTTTATTTTTTTGTATTTGTGTGAAGAGCCTCTCATTTTGCACGCCTCATGATCCCTGTGCCCGATTATGAGTTGCGGTCCTTCGAGGAGAGGCTCGCATTCACATGAACGACAATGTGTCAAAAGATGTGATGAAGGCATGCTCTTTAGATTGTTCTAGTGCTGGCTTAACCTCTCATTAAGGCAATCATCAGTCTGCCCAATGCACATTTTTCCCTGGGACAGTGAAATGTGCACCATGCCACAATGACAGTGGAACAAAACGGTTCCAGTGGTTGATAGTGCACTGGCCTTTTCCTGCTGACCTGCCTTTCTTGTCTCTTCTTTTTTTTCAGTGGCTGGCGCAGGCCTATCTGACTTTTCCCAAAGCAGAAAAAACAACATGCAAATTGAATTTCTTTGGAGTCTTTTTAAACCTATGTGAAAAACCATGTACGGTGATCAGTGATGCAAACATGATATTGGGCCCGCATTGCGGTCTACGCTTTTCGTGCTACCAGTGAGCTCTGGGTGATTGCTGGGGGTGCTATATGCAGTCACAATGCATCACAGAGGTCCTCACTTTCGTTGCTATATAGCACAATGCATCAGCTCGGTGTCCCCAGTGCCCATCAGCAGGGAAGAAAGTGCCGACTGCCCATGCAGGCCGATTATTGTGTTTGAATCGTAGAGCATTGCACATAGAAAATTCCAACTATTTTAATTGGCTTTTTAATCTTGCTTTTGTATTTCTCCTTTGCTTCACTGCATTAATACTTTGAGTTAATTTGGAGCTTTGTCCCATGTGGCTCTTTTCTTCTATGTTGCCATCTTTTTTGTGCTGCCATCATAATATGGACAATGTTGTGCGCATCGCAAGGAAGTTGTTCTGCAAAAGATGACAGTGTCAGTTGTGAGAGCCTGCTGCGGCTTCAGTAAATGAGTTAAGTGCTAGGGAAATTGCTGAAGCCTAATGTAATTTTCTTCCTCTGTCTTTCTTTCCTTCTTTTTTGGAAGAGAGAGAGAGAGATTTGTAGAGGCATCTTGCTCAACACGCTCAAAGTAGCGCTATATTTTTGTAGCCATTTAGAATTGGTGGCTATAAAAGATTATATAACTCATGATTTGTTTTGCATCTGAAGAATTTAGTCTTTATGCCGTGATTACAGAGTTGGCAGCTATCTAAAAAGCAAAAGAAGGAAAAACGTTGTGTCAGTACCCTTTTGAATCTACCAGTTCAAATGAGTGCAGCTGGATTCATACCAGAGGGCACATTATGTCGATCGAATGTGAAATTGCATGGCAACATGCACAAACCACTGACACCTGTCAGCTCAGTGTAGTGGATGCAGGGTATATTGCTGTGGTTGTTTAACTGAAAGCATACAATTCATTTACCAGGGGATGATGTGAACCACCAGAAAGCCATAAAAGGTTACAAAGACGCTATGCATAACCTGGAGAAGCGACAGAAGAGGACTGCATAAACCAAGAGTGCAGATTCTTTGGCTAGTCAATAAACAAGCACCATGAGTGCAAACACTGCTATTCGCAAGCAGTGTTTCTGTGCACCTTTGTGTGTACAGTTGGCCACCAAATTTTGCAGGACCTGGGAATTGCAAAACAGCTTAATTCCCATGCAGCTGGGCCACACAGCATTACGTTCTATATTTCATTATGTAGCAGCCCTTGCGACTTACACAGGGAGCTTTTAGATTGGAAGTGTCATGCCTTAACAGAGCAGAAATTCACATTTGCCCTGGAGCCTGTCTTCTGTAAACTTTTGTAGCTGGCTGGACCTTTATTCAGAAGAGGTTGTCCTTCCATTGACGGTGTTGTCGACTTGGTCTCCACTGTTGAACAGGAAAGAAGTCGCTGTTGGTTTGTTGGAGCTGTTTTTCTGGACATTAAGAATGCATGCGTCAGTGTACTCCATTATGCAATCTTTGATGCACTGGAAGATTTAGATGTCGGTAGCCAGCTATATGCACGGATTGTTAGCTACCGGAGTGACCGCACGGTGTATATGTCGACAAGTGGTGGTGACGCCGGACAGTACAATATCCATTGAGGTGTTCCACAAGGGGGAGTTCTCAGTCCAACTCTTTTCAATGTTGCATTGATTGGCCTTGCATCTGAACCTGCTAACATGGTGAAGATTAGCACATATACGGACGACATGTGCATATGGGCATCTGGAGCCACCCATCCCCAAATGTATGCTAGGCTTCAATGTGCAGTGACAATCACAGCTAAGTATCTGCTGCGTCAAGGCCTCCAGCTCTCAACAGAAAAATGTTCCGCGATTGCATTCACGCGAGAAAGAATGACCAGGTATTGTCAGGATTGGGGGCTCAATCCCTTCGTCCGTGGTCCTTTGCCAAGATTGGAGTACGGCATGAATTCGAAGGTAGCTGGCCCATGCCGTCGCCCAACTTATTTACGCTGAGATCGTTGATGAAGTGAAGAACTGCTTCTCATCGAGAACGAGGAAAAAGGGGTTTATTTACATAAAATTAACTCAGTCTAACATGACTGTTTGAGAAAAATAGTATTAGTCCAACAGGACTGCATGAGAGAAGTGAACCAGTCTAACATGACTGCTCAAGAGAAGTGCGTCCAACAATCGCACAACCACAGTTTTTATACACTCGATCCGCTGGTCCTACGACGCGGCGGCTGTTCGTTTACACACCACCAACTCGCAGCTGCTCTGAAGACCAGTTTACAGACACAAAGGCACACACATTCCGAAGCCCAAGCGACGGTGTTGAAGGTGGTGCCGTTCCGGAAAATCGACGTTGTCGATCGCGCGTCGCTCATTGTTCCGAGCCACTCCAAACCTTGAGAAGCACAAAAATAAGTCTTCCCGCGGTAGCTTCTCCAGGCGTGTCAAATCAGCCCCGCGTTGAGGAACTCTGGAATCATTGTCCACACTCCGAATTCGTCCCGTCACCATGTCGAAGCGGGCTGGAGGAAGGCGGCGGATTCCAGTGCAGAGGCCGCTTCTTTGTTCGCCTTGCAGCTGCAGCGGCGGGGAGCGGGAGGTGCGCGTCTTGCACCCCTTGTCGTAATCGGGTGGCAAGGTGACAATCTTGTCGTGCAACTCGCCGTTCTTTACAGCGCCTCCATGGCCCCAAAAGTCTCGACTGTCTAGCGCTGACAACCGCTAGGCAGGAAGAGAACGGCTGCTGGTCAGGGGGGGATTGATGTCTTGGCTCGCAGCGACAACTTGTGCCTTGATGTCACCGCCCCAAAACATCCAACAAGGACAGGCAACTGCAAAATGAACCCCACAACACGGCTCTGCGCCGAGATGACGTGCATTGGCTCTCACTTTAGACTCGCTAGGCTTCAAAAAAAAACAACAACAACATAAGTGCAGAAACAAAAAAAATGCTGCATTTCACTATGCCAATTTCTGAAGCAAATTCCTGCTGACAAATTCAGCAATCATGGAAGGAATCCTGCTAAATGAGAGGGGATCTTCTTCGCTTAATAAAATTAACACTAGTAACCCTAAAATTTAGGCGGGACCCTCAAACGCAGAATTCAAATTAGCCTGCTCAAACCATCCGCATTGCTATGCAACTTTCCCTTCTTATATCTAACGGAGAAGTTGTACTCTTGGAGAGTGAGGCTCCATCGGAGCAAGCGGCCGTTTTTGTGTGACATTTGATTGAGCCACGTCAGAGGACAGTGGTCGGTCTCGAAGATGAACTTCGCTCCGTACAAATAACACGACAACTTCTGGGCGGCCCAAACCAAACAAGCGCATTCCTTCTCTGAAGCGCTGTAGGCCTCCTCTCTTACATTTAGTTTACGGCTGGCGTAGAGGATAGGATGCTCCTCGTTATCGTCGCCGACTTGACTAAGTACCACGCCCATACCTCTATCGCTTGCGTCGCATTGAACTATGAATTCCTTTGTGTAGTCTGGCGCGCGAAGCACAGGGCGAGAAACCAATAGCGTTTTCAAACTTTGAAAAGCGTTCTCTTTGTCCTTATCCCAGTGTACGTTACTCGGTGCTCCCTTTCGGAGGGCGTCTGTTAATGGACTTGCCAATTGTGAGTAATTCGGAATGTACCGTTGATAGTACCCCACAAGTCCCAAAAATGAACGAACGTCCGTTTTCGTGCGCGGCTGAGAAAAATCTCCAATCGTAGCTATTTTCAGCTCAGCCGGCCGTCTCATGTCCTGACCGACAACATGGCCCAGATAAGTAACCTGCGAACATCCAAACCTACACTTTTCCGCTTTCATCGTTAAGTCAACTTTAAACGTACGAAGCCTCGCATTCTTGTCGTAATAGAATTTGGCGTTCCTTTGAGCTATTGCCATGTTCTTTCCGACTAGTTCTTGGGTTGCGCTTAGCCGCTCCAGTAAATTTAGCACGTATTCAACCACGGTTGGACTCTCCCCTCTTTCCTCCCACATCTCTCTTAACATTCTCAGTGGAGACCGGAGTGTCCTCCCATACACTAGTTCTGCTGGTGAGAACCCTGTCGCTTCATGTGGAACCGTTCGCAAAGCAAACAAAGTTGCCGGCAGACAGTTCTCCCAGTCCTCCTTGTGCTCGTAACAGAGCGCACGCAAAACTCGCTTAAGGGGGGACGCGGGGATCAACTCGGGAAAAACGACCAAAAAACCACTTTTTAGAAAGTTGCAGATTTCGAATCTTAGACCCCTTTTCTATAATATTTTCAAGTATTTCCGCTGAAAACGACTGCTAAGTACCATAAATAAATATATACGTAAGGCAATACAGCGAAAATTTCGTGAAAATCGGTGGAAAAGTCGCGGTTTTCGAGCGTCCCTAGCTCCGGAACGGCAGTACGCGGCGCGGCCATGCTGGTACCGTTGAAAAGCGCGCCTCTTCGCCTTTTGACTCCTCTCTTTCATTTCCTGAGAGAGAGAAGGGCAAGCATAAAAAAGCAAAAAGTCTGAAGGTCGCGGAGTTGCTTGTCGCGGCCGCCGATTGGCTTGCTTCGTCACGTGCGTTCTACGAGGCGCCCCATTGGCCGAATCTGGAAGGGAGCTGCTGCGGCGTCTGCTTCTCCCGTTTCTTCGCGCGCTGGCCGCTGCCTCTTTGTATACGCGTTGGATACTCGGGGCACGCCGCCGCTTCATCGCTTTATTCGGATTTGAGTTTTTATTTCATTTTCTGGCTTCGACCATGACTGGGCGGACGTGGACGACGAAATTCGCTACCAAGCACCGCTTCGGCAGCCGCAAGCGCAAGCCAGCGAACAGCCGAACGATAAGTAGGCCTAGCGGTGATGCGTCCGCGCACGAGCTTGCAACAGAGACTGTCGACGCATTGCCGCGCAGTTCGCGGGCTGTTACAGCCTTGTGTTCCAGTGGTGGCAATACCGAACTGATAACGACCTTTCCCGATGCTTTCGTGCCTTCGACGTCCTGTGAATGCTCCGCGACGTACCCCGATTGTGCCGCCGCCGTCACCGAGATGGACGACGAAAGTGCGGCCCAAGCGCGTGCGTCTGCCGGCCGTGAAGACGAACCGTGCATCAGCAACGGCCGCACCATACAGTCACATCTTGAGCCACAATTCATCTTGTCGGAGGAGTTGAATATGACCGCTGCCACTGTTCGCGCGTCACTTGGTTCTGTGCCGGCAACCGAACGGAAGATGGGGTTGACGGCTGGAGGAGCATGCTCGGTGGCGACGGACTCGAGCGAGTTTTTACTTGTGCAAGTTGCCGCTGTGAATGCGCTTCTCAGCAAAACACTGTGCCATCAGTGCTTCGAGCCGGGGATAGCGGTAGTGCCGGAAACCAGGCTTGGCCTTGCCGTGAAGATGGTTTTACGTTGCTCAGCTTGCGGTGCTTCGGAAACACAGTGGTCGTCACCAAGAGAAGAAGGAAGCCGGGCCTTTGAGGTGAACCTGAGGTCCATGCAAGCAATCAAGAGCATAGGGAAAGGTGCCACTGCCCTTACAGACTTTTGGTCTGTGATGAACGTTTCGTACAGGGGGCTTCATCAAAAGACATTTCAGGGGCACCTGAAAGCTAAATTCAGGTCTGCTGCAAGCAAAACTGCAACAAACGTGTGCGCTGATGCTGTAACAGCTGTCAAGAGAGTCTACAACGAAATGGACCCAACATTCCATAAGAACATCACAGTCATTTATGATGGCACGTGGATGACCCGGGGTCATAGTAGCCACATTGGTGTAGGGGCTGTGATTGAATTTTACAGTGGCTTGGTGCTGGACTTTGTAGTCCTCTCGAACTACTGCCATGGGTGCATGTTGGGGCCAAAGCCAGGTGACAGTGACTATGATGTGTGGAGGCAGGCGCATCAATGCCAGAAGAACACGGACGTGAAATCCGGCAGGATGGAGGTGGAGGCGGCACTTGAGCTCTTTCGTCGCTCCTTGACAAAGAATGATCTGCGTTACACCAATATTGTGTGCGATGGGGACAGCCGGACATACTTGGCGCTTTGTGAGGACCAAACCTACGGGTTTATCCAGTTCTCTAAAGAGGACTGTGTAAATCACGTTGAAAAAAGGATGGGGACAAGCTTGCGCACTTTGGTCACTAAGAGCAGTAGAGACCAACCACTTGGTGGCCGAGGGGGCCTGACACAAGACCTCATAAAGAGGCTGACAAGCTATTACGGAATGGCCTTGAGAGGGAGCGAGGATGTGAAGGACATGGAGAGAGCAGTCATGGCAACGTTTCATCACGTCACTTCTACAGATGAAGAACCGCACCACGAGCTCTGTCCTGCGGGCCCGACAAGTTGGTGTAGGCATCGAGCAGCAGAAGCAAAAGAGGAACCGCAGCCTGCTCACAAGTACAGGTTGAAACCGCATGTAGCTGAGGCCATGTTGCCAGTTTTCCAGCGTCTCTCTGAGCCTCAGTTGCTGGAACGTTGCAAAGGAAAAAAAACTCAAAATGCAGCAGAAAGCCTGCACTCCGTGATTTGGTCAATCATGCCAAAGGATAAAAATGCTTCCCTGATTGCTGTAGAGACGGCCGTAAGTGAGGCAGTGTGTCGCTTCAACAGTGGCACCCTTCGAGCTTATACGGAGTTTTGCACCTCGCTTGGCGTGAAACCTGCTGGACATGGACTCCGTCGAGCGGCCGAAAAAGATGCCTTGCGCAGGAAGAGGGCACAGAAAGCCCATGAAGGAAAGCATACAAGATTCAAGAAGCCGAGAGATGAACCTGACACCTGCAACTACAAGGCCGGTGGTTTTTAGTCGAATAAACATGGCCTAAAACTTCAAACACCTTTTTCTCAAAACTTTTTTCTACCACCAAGGTCAACTTGCAAAGCCAATATCTCAGCCACTATTATGAATATTTTTACACCGTTTGTTTTGTTACGCTCATTGTGCATCACTGCACACAATGACATGTCTTGTTTTCAAAATAGTTGCTTCAATAATTTGTTATCTTTTGTTTTCACAGTCGAGATTTTCATGCAGCTGGAGTAGCTGCCAAAGAATAAGAATATAAAAACATTCTGTTAGGTTAAAAAAATTACAGGAATGTCATTGTGTGGAGAATACATGTAGGAGTGCTATCAATGTTTGCTTGAACTCCTAGCATCAATATACAGGTGTGCAGGCATTTTGCAAAAATTAACAGCTTTTGTAAACAGAAATTTTTGTAAACAAAAAAGTACTTGAGATATTGCAGCCATATTTTCACAGTTTTGTTTATGTGATAGTAGTAACACCTGTGCAAAATTTCATCAGAATCGGCTTATAAATAAAAAAGTTAGTTTTCATCCCCACATCCCCCCTTAAGCACCGAATGCCACCTCTCTACACTGTTTGACTGAGGGTGATAGACAGAACTGTGTATTAACTTTACCCCGCACTTTTGCAAGAATGTGGAAGTCAGTGCGCTCGTGAATACTGACCCTTGATCTGCCTGAATTTCGGCTGGAAACCCAACTCGTGCAAACACTGTCAAAAGCGCGTCTACTACTTCAGTGGAGCTGAGCTCTTTCAAAGGGATTGCTTCTGGAAACTTGGTGGCCGGACACAGCATGGTAAACAAGTACCTGTAGCCTGATTTTGTTTTTGGAAGAGGCCCTACCGTGTCTATTACAAGTCGTCTGAAAGGCTCTGTTATTAAGGGCACTACCTTCAGTGGAGCTTTCCAAGTCTCTCCTGGTTTACCAGAACGCTGGCAGGCGTCGCATGATCTTACAAAGTTTTCTACATCTTTGAAACAGCCAGGCCAGTAGTATTCCATAAGCAATCTTTCCTTTGATTTGTTTATGCCTAGGTGGCCGGACCACCCATTTCCATGACAAAGACTCAAAAGGTCCTCCCTATACTTAGTAGGTATGACTAACTGATCTAAAATCTTACCCTTTCGATCTCTGTAATGCCGATACAACAATCCTCCTCTCTCATGTATCGTTACGTTGCGCCTAGCAATGCCTTCTTTAGCTGTGTCACGTAATTTAGCTAAGCTCTCATCATTCTTTTGCTCAGCTGCCAGTGACTCTCTATCCACGCGTAAGAGTTGATCAAAGTTCTTTGAGGCCGGTGATAACAACGACCCTGTCTCGCTTGGGAGCGCGTCTGCATGCTCTTCCTGCAGGCTAGAACTCTGACACTCTAGTGCTACGCTCTCATTGAGCTGGTCAACTGGCAGGCTCTCCTCAACTGTTCTTTTGTCCCTCGGGCCTAGCTCGGATTCGGGTATTGAAGCTATCCCCTTTTCTGCTTCAGCTGGAGGAGCTTGAGCATTTTCAGCCGAAAGCGCCGCGATCTTACGAGCTTGGCCTCGGGTCAATGCCTGTACTATGCCCTCTCCCAGTTTGAGCCCTCTGTCACGCAGTAACTGATTCGAACGATTCGAAAAGATGTAGGGATACTGCAGTGACAAAAATTTGGAAACTGCAGCCTCAGTCTCTAGCTCCCCGAATGGTCCACTGATTTTGACTTTGGCCATGGGCAGACACACGCTGCGTTCTTCTACAACCTGTTTTATCCACGCTACTTCTCCGGTGAAGACACCTACCATCACGTAAGACGGATGGACAATGTCCAGCGTGGCGGCACTGTCTCTTAGCACTCGGCATGGTTTTCCATTAACTTGCAGGTCGTGGAGATATGGACTTAAAAGTTCCATATTCTCATCTTTTTCCTCCACGTAGGAAAAAACTACGCTAGACTTCTCGCAGTTTACAGCTATATGTCCCAGTTTGTGGCATTTGTAACAGCGAATTGGTCTAAAAGATCCAAACTTTCTTTTCTGTTCTTGTGCGGTTTCTCCGTTAAGTTTCTCCTCGCTCTTTTCTGCGTGCTTTTCCGCCATGTCTACAGGCTCGGATCGTCTAGTTTGCGCACCCTTTTTGAACGGAAATGGTTTCCGCGGTCCATTTCGACCGTCCCAGTTTCCCTCCTCGGCGTTCAATTTTCTACGGGTTGCGTACTCTTCGGCTAATTCAGCCGCCCTTTCCACAGTGTTTACATTACCTCTGTCTTGCACCCACAGTTTCACAGCTTGGGGGATGGTTTTGTAAAACTGCTCTAGACACATGCATTCAATGATCATGTCTCTGCTGTCGTACGCTTCCGCGCTTTTAAGCCACTCGACTAGGTTGGCCTTTAAGCTATACGCAAACTCCGGATAGCCCTCGCTATCTTTCTTGCCTGTGCTCCTAAACCTTTGCCGAAAAGCTTCGGCTGAAAGGCGGTATTTCTTCAGGAGACTAGCCTTAACTTTCGCATAATCATATGCATCCTGCACACTCAATCTGGCGATTACTTCCGCCGCCTCACACGGCAACATAGACAGCAACCGCTGTGGCCATGTACTCGGACCGAAGTTCATCTTTTCGCAAGTCCTTTCAAAATTGCTTAGGAACAAGCCTATGTCGGTCCCGACCTCATATGGCTTTAATAGCCTGTCCATGCGGTACGATTCTGCCTCACTTGATCGACCCAGAGCTCCTTCACTTCCTTGAGACAACTCCAAACGTCTGTTTTCAAGTTCAAGTTGCATTTTTGTTATCTCGCGATCTTTATCGCGTTCCTCTCTCTCTCTATCCCGTTCCTCTCTCTCTCGTTTTTCTCTGTCCCGTTCTTCTCTTTCTTTTTCCCGTTTCTCTCTCTTTTTGAGAAGTTCCAATCCCATTTCAATATCTTGCTCACTGGCCTGATTGGAAATTAGCTCCAATAATTCCGATTTGAGCATTTCCTTGCGTACATCTAGGCCCAGTTCCTCACCAACAATCAACAACTCGTCTCTCAGCAGTGTCCTTAACTCCATGACTGCTGCTTTACTGCCTTGATTCTGCTCTCTAAATCTAGCTAGGAAAACACAACCTAGCTAACACACAACAATCTAGCTTCCCTACTGTTCTAAACAGAACAACCACAAAATGAAGCCTAGAGAGTCAAAGCAAAAACCAAGCACTCACCGCAGATACAGCACCATGTCGCAAAGTCCATCCTACCGCTGTCAGCCAGTTGTCAGGATTGGGGGCTCAATCCCTTCGTCCGTGGTCCTTTGCCAAGATTGGAGTACGGCATGAATTCGAAGGTAGCTGGCCCATGCCGTCGCCCAACTTATTTACGCTGAGATCGTTGATGAAGTGAAGAACTGCTTCTCATCGAGAACGAGGAAAAAGGGGTTTATTTACATAAAATTAACTCAGTCTAACATGACTGTTTGAGAAAAATAGTATTAGTCCAACAGGACTGCATGAGAGAAGTGAACCAGTCTAACATGACTGCTCAAGAGAAGTGCGTCCAACAATCGCACAACCACAGTTTTTATACACTCGATCCGCTGGTCCTACGACGCGGCGGCTGTTCGTTTACACACCACCAACTCGCAGCTGCTCTGAAGACCAGTTTACAGACACAAAGGCACACACATTCCGAAGCCCAAGCGACGGTGTTGAAGGTGGTGCCGTTCCGGAAAATCGACGTTGTCGATCGCGCGTCGCTCATTGTTCCGAGCCACTCCAAACCTTGAGAAGCACAAAAATAAGTCTTCCCGCGGTAGCTTCTCCAGGCGTGTCAAATCAGCCCCGCGTTGAGGAACTCTGGAATCATTGTCCACACTCCGAATTCGTCCCGTCACCATGTCGAAGCGGGCTGGAGGAAGGCGGCGGATTCCAGTGCAGAGGCCGCTTCTTTGTTCGCCTTGCAGCTGCAGCGGCGGGGAGCGGGAGGTGCGCGTCTTGCACCCCTTGTCGTAATCGGGTGGCAAGGTGACAATCTTGTCGTGCAACCCGCCGTTCTTTACAGTATCCGATAATCCTTAACGGAGTGATGATACCTATGGTTACACATCACAGATTCCTTGGCTTAGTCATAGATCGGGGATTATCTTGGTCAAGACACGTCGCCACACTGAAGTCAAAGCTGAAGGGTTTTGTTCACATCCTTCGCGTCATTGCAGGAACAAGATGGGGCCCCTTGGAGTCGTCATTACTCCAATTGTACCAAGGACTATTCGTAGGGTATATACGGTACAGCATGCCGGCGCTCTCAAGCATGGGACTTAGCTGTGTGCGTGTACTGGAGACCTTTCAAGCTCAAGCATCACGCACATGTTTGGGCTTCCCACGATGCATGTCAACCAATGGAACAATAGTGGAAGCTCGTGCTTGTCCTATTGGTGTATGCCTGCTCTGCGAGCCTCTTCGAATGTACCTTCGCGTGTTGACCCGACACAGGCACCATCCTCTCTCATCGCTCCCTGCCACCCACCCTGATTCCAGCTTTTCAAGGACTCTATCACTTTATCAAAGAGTTCTACTGTTGAGATTTTCTCCTGCCTGTATTCCAAGAATAGCCCTGTGGGTTCTGCCTAAACCTTTCGTTACATTGCTGATCCCTGGAATTACAAAAAAGTCATCCGTTGCATCTATTGGCCTCAAGCAACTTACCCTGTTTCACATTTATGCAGAGTACGGAGATACTGTACATGTGTATACTGATGGCTCTGTCACACCACATGCCTCCACTGCAGCCTTCGTCATCCCACATATGATCATCGCTCGGTGGTTTAAACTAGACCATAGCTCAACATCAACTGCCGCAGAACTTGTTGCTACCCGGGAGGCACTTCGATGGGAGGCACTTCGAGGCACTTCGGGAGGCACTTCGACGAGTGCCCGGGAGGCACTCGTCACGCATGGACGAGGTTCTGTGATTCCAAGCCAGCTCTTTAAACGATTGACTGTGTCCTCGGATGGGACCCGTATTATTCCATGGCTGTAGAAATTACAGAGCATCTCGACCACGCAAATAGAGATGGCCACACTGTCACCTTTCAGTGGATACCTTTACACTGTGGCATGATAGGGAATGAACAGGCAGACGTTGAAGTGAAAACTGCTTTAAATAATGCTTCTGAAGTATGCATTCCGTTCTCACAAACAGACACAAATGCCCTACTTCGTCGCGTAATACGCAACTCTACGTTGGAACACTGGACCCAACCAGATCGACAACACAAGCGAGTACACAAATGGGACCAAGAAATGAAATTTCATGTGCCTCACAAGCTCAAAAGAAGCCAAACTAGCATGGTGCACCGTATTCGCTCTGGTGTCGCATTCACCAACCGTTATAGACATCTGATAGGCGGCAGTGATACTAGCTCAAACTGTGAATACTGTGAGGTACCAGAAACACTTGATCATATATTTTGCGTGTGTCCCGCATACGCACAAAAACGACAGCAACTGGTCTCTTCTATTGCAAAGATCAATAGGAGGTCGCTATCAGAGGAGTTTCGTTTAGTTCCTTGGCCTAATGCAAACAGCGCAGCCCTGACAACAAGTGCCACTATAGCCTTTCTCCAAGCCACTCGGCTGGACGCATGGCTTTAGAGATGCTACAACTCTGTGAACTTGTATATATGCATCTCTTCCTCATACCATCATCATCATTCATCAACCCTATTCCTCCCCGTCCCTTTTCCCCAGTGTAGAGTAGCAGGCCAGAGCAAGTTTATTGCTCAGGTCGACCTCTCTGCCTTTCTATAAATAAATATATATATCTCTCTGTGGACCTCTATTGTTTGCATATTTTAGCACTTACATGCACAGTATGCTCTAGCCGAGGGTGAATTGCAGAGAAACACTGGGCAAGGCGGAAGGCAAGCCTCAGTTGAGGGTGGCTGCATGAATTTTGGCAGCACGGTGTGATTTGAGACTAATACACCAGGTTGTTGGTGCATGTGTCAGTAGCTTGTGATACTGCACAGTTACTGTGTCCATTTTCCATAACACAACCTTTGACAGAAAGACATGCCGCTTTTCGCACATTTAGAAAGGTTTGATTTTAGCGATGATATAATTATCTTTTGCACACTGGTCAAGTCGGGCTTTGTTATCGTTGTCACTGAGTGGACAACTGAAGCGATATCAAAATAAAAATGACATAGAAAAGAAAAGAAGAAAACCTGACAGACATATGCCAAGTTGCAAAATTGCGATCAAAGAGTAGCGTAGCAGAGTTTTGGAGACGGCGTCCATTATGTTCGTTCTTATAGCCTCTGAGTGTTTTCTCAAGGAAGAAACATTTTCGGTTTCTCTAGAACTTCTTCCCAGTACTTTTGCATGCTCCTCATTGCCTTTGTATTTTATGCGGAGCCACAGCTGTTACGTCAGTGCCAGCAGCACATAAAGGGGCGCCAAAGAAAAAATAATTTGAACTATAATAATAAATTATACCTTCATAAGATACCAAAATAGCCACTCTTACCATTAAAAGCAGCTTGGTGAGCCAGAAAAGATGCACGAGCAAGATTTTTGGTCACGCACAGTTTCCATACCAGCTTGCCATAATGTTGTGAAATCTGATGATGTCTGCTCAGGCATTGTTAATTTTTTATTGGCGAATGAGAAATACATTGTATTCTAAAGATGTAAAAGACTGAACTTTGAGAGTTTTGCAGAATTTTACTGCACCATGAAGGTGCAAATACGAGAAAATTCTTAGAAACACTTGACATCACACTGGCGTACTGATGCTGAGGTTTCGGCACAACATGCAGAAACTTGAAGTTTGGCATTCCCTTCCTCTTCTAGTAATAAAACTCTTATCATGAAGTTAGCAAAAGTAAAGTTTCAAGAAACTATTTTACCAGTGTAAACTGATTCACTGTTTCACTTTACTGTCCCTTGAACTAATGACCACTTACGATTAAGACTTTCAAATTAATAGTTCTGAACCTAGAAAGAGGCCTTCAAAAGTTTATCATAAGCATGGTTGGCTAGTATCAAAGACACATGCATGTTATATACGAGAAGAAAGGGGGTTAACCGAGGGGTCCGATTTTTATTAGTCATATCGTAAGAAGCCAACAAATACTGACACCAAGGACAACATATGGGAAATTATTTGTGCTTAATAAATGAAAATAAAGAAACGATAAATTAATGGAAATGAAAGTGGATGAAAAAACAACTTGCCGCAGGAGGGGAACAATCCCACAACCTTTGCAAAAGTTGTGGGATCGTTCCCCACCTGCAGTTTCCAAAAACTGAACACGACCAGGAATATGAACAATGCATAAACATATTGCCTGTGTGTGTATATATCCACATAAAAAGTGCCCACTTTGCAACTTTAATGACTGGCTCCGTTTCCTGAGGTAATGAGATGTTGTGCAGCGTGCACATACCAAAAGCCAGGAATGGGGTAAAGCTAAAGCAATCGTCATAATTCATCAAAGGAGTGCATGGCTCAAGTTCGAGAATGACGTGTTATGGTACTATCTTATGAGCGTTATTGTCGATTTGGGGCGCCTCATTTGCCTCAAGACACTTTGTTGAGGGTGCCTTCCACACTGAATTCGAAATGAAGATACAAATGCACTTATAGTATGCCACAGTGATGCAGTGCCTCTGCATGAGAATGTAAAAGAAGCTCTACAGTAAAGCTCAAACTCTGTTTGAGTGATTTTGCATGTTACATGACTACACAAACAGTAATGAAGAACAAGTTAGGCAATTATGTGACCGGTACACTCAATCTAGTTGCTCGATCGCTTGGTTCTCGAATTTTAGAATCTGTCACTCTTTGCCCTGAAGTGCCTCGAGCGACTAGCCGATGGTACACCCGTTGCCTGAGTACGCTGCCTGGCTTTTCACTTCTTTGGTCGGCAGAGCTCGGGGTGTTTTGCATGGGGATTGCTGGTGACACTTGTGCAACTTGAGACAACATAGAACAAACACTGCTACTGTTTGCATGGGTTGAATGCATGGTTGAAATGTTAGAAAAACGTTTTCAATTTGGTACCGTGGGAAGCACCAACATAACAAGACTGTGTGCTTAGATGTGCAAAGGTGCGACATTTTGCCTGCTATGTACGGCCGCTCGATCCCTATTATTGTGCTGGCAAAGCAATGAGCACAAAAGGTGCTGTGGCACAATTGTCTGCAGTAGTTGATACAGTCACAGGCAAGTTGGTGAGAAAAGTGCAAGCTCACCATCAGCAGAGATGTTTACTAACAAAAAGTGCCGAAGTACACGACCAGGCCCCCTTATTGAGTTGCCTGCAGTTGTCGCTCATATGTTTCATCAACAAATGAGAGACTGGAGCGACAAAGATCCCAGTCATATTACTCAACTTTTTGCTTGAACAGGGTTCATTTGTAAGGAAAGTGGCATTTCCCAAGTGTGGGTGATCGGCAAGATATCCCCAGCACTTGCAAACACATTTACTTGAAATTTCCACCGAAGAGCTGAACTTGGCCAATAAGAGCTCGCATGATCTTTTAGGTACCAAATATATTGCTATTTCTTCGTCTGACAAGGACAGGCTCAATAAAAGATGCGCATTTTGCAACACCCTCAGTAGTAGCACATACAGCTCCACCTCCAACTTTACGCTTAATCATAAATGAAATATTGAATATATGTGCATTTTAAACACTTCTATGCCATATTTTTATTCAGGCCCATTTACTCTTGCCTAAAAACGAAACGTCTATGGCATTACATACTGTTTATAAACATTGCTGTTATATATTTAGGGTTTAATCTGAAGCTTGATGGAGAGCGATTACAAAACTACATAGACAAACTCGAGAAATGCAGTTGCCTCCTATCTAAACATGTATAAAATTAGACACTGACCCACTTTTGGATAGGCCCACAAATCTTTAACTGTCTGCTGTCAGTTGTAAAGGTGGCATGGAAAGATAGCTGATTGTGCAACATACCTGTGCTGATTTTACATGCAAGTACTGCGAGCCCCATAGACTGCTGTTGAATGGCAATGCAATAGTTTCAGTTAGAGTATTGATAAAAAATCTTGCATCTGAACGGAGGAAATTCAAAATGTATGAGGCTTGTTGGCAGTAGTTAATAAATTTACAAGCCAATTATGTTATAAATTTTCAACAGCTCCTACCGTGATGCCATAATGAGCATGCACAAATGTATCGAAATATCTTTGACATACAAATGGCAAGTATCATATTGGATGCACTTAATCTTTTAAAATCTTGTATCTGTATTTCAAATACCTGTGGCCTCAGTGTAATATATTTTTTCACGGTACAATTTCAATGTATCTTTGTTCAGCCCTGGATCCTAAGTTTATAATGAGGTCTCCCATCTACGTGGATAAAGCTTTAAGCAGAAATGTTGAGCTGTATGCTTACATCAATAATTCTAAATTTGAACTGACTGTCTAAAACGGCATTTCAAATGCTCTGAACACACTTAGAAAATTTATAGCTTAGGAGTCCACCATACTATGAAGCCAAGGAAAGCATCAGAAAAATTTACCGTACAACTGATTAGAGATTTAGATTAAATTTGCAATAAACTTCATATTATTATCGAAGGAAAAGGAAAATGAAAGTGAAACAAAAGACAAATTTGCTGCCAATGAATTAAGGGCCATACCAGCAACATCGGCATGTCGGCGTCGGCAACATCGGCAGCAACGTCGAAGCCGCCACGGCGCTAATCGCAAGAGGGTCACCTCCTGGCTGCATTCGTATATCGCCGACGCGCAAGGAGGAAGTGTGAAAACATGCACGCTTGCAGTCTCGGAAGGATGCACATGCGTGCAGGCATTGGTCTCGACATCAGGGGTTCCCCGCTAGTAGGGAAGGAGGGTCGTTTCGCCTCGCGCTCGCACACCCCGCAATATTTTGTCGGCGAGTGTACATGTATTTATGACCTAACTCTTGGGAGCCAGAGCCACCTGTCGCCATGTAGGCTGATGCGGAACACTGATTAAACTGCAAGCATCATGTAGTATGTCACCTTGGGAGCTAAACGCTGTTTGTACTTCTCTTGCTCTTGGTGAGGACACACGCCAGCCAGGAGCAAGCTGCTGGTTATATTTATATTACAGCAGGTGCTCCTGTAGTCGCACAGCGGCCTTTAGTTTGACTTGGCTTCATCGTGTTGACCAGCTAGCTAGTGCCACCTAGAATAGAGACGGACAAGCAAGGAGGTGTCTGCACCACATACCACTGGATACATGGCTCTTTCCTTCAGCAAAGTCTCTCTTAAGTGCACTTAGGAGGCCAATGATGGAGATGGAGTGATATTTCTGCATGACAATGAAGACGTCTGCTGATGAACCATTTCATTATAGAGCATACAAATGCAGGCTTCTACGCATGTTTTTCATGCCAGGGCTTGTCACATGGTTCAAAATTCCTTGTGCTAAAGGCCCTACAATAGCTAAAGTAACACCATTAATTGTTGACCTCAGCATTCTTCTCTCTTGTATGTTTCCTTGATGGTTGCAGTCATTTGACAATGAGCATCAGGTTTAATGTCTATGCATCCTTTGTACTCGTTGATTGGTGCTGAGGTCAGGCCTGTGCAGTGTTTGCAAAGCACACTGTGGCCGTCTCACTAAAACTAGGGTGCATTAAG
The DNA here is from genome assembly GCF_038994185.2 of Dermacentor albipictus. NCBI lineage: Eukaryota > Metazoa > Arthropoda > Arachnida > Ixodida > Ixodidae > Dermacentor > Dermacentor albipictus. Next base: position 34,730,634 of record NC_091823.1, on the reverse strand, counting down.
CATTCAACGGGATAAGAGGGAGGTGAAAGGGATGCTCTACCTTGTAAGGGAAGCAGCAATAGGGGACCAGGCTTATCCTATGTCCAATATGAAGAAGCGCAAGGACAGCACTGCTGGTGCTGTTTGGAGAGAGGGAAAAGGTGGAAAGGGGGAGATGGTACTAGCTTAGCTTTATTCTAAGGACTTTACGTGGTGCTAGAGTTACTGCATATGTTCTCGAGGATAGCAGAGTTACACAAAGGTCTGCCATCTAGTGTGTAAAACGGACCAAGTTTTTAGAGAAAGGGACACATCGCGAGCCAAGCTCATCACAACAGGAACACTTGTGATCGACCAGTGCTACCCCCATGAACTGCGTGCTTTATCGGGGGCCCTGGTGGACCACTTGATTGCAAGCTTGCACATGTGAGCTATGGTAATTGTTCAAATTATTCTGAATGAATACAAATATGCCATTGCATGTACTGAGGTGTCATGTAGTACTGGATCTTTCGTTACGTGGCACCATCTGTTAAAACACATGCTAACCAGCAACCCTGTACGTGTTCAAAATACAAAAAATAAATAAAGAAAAGGTGTTTATCAAGTGATTTTTGCACACACAAAAAAAGAACCAAATACTAATTTTGGAAGTGGTTGTCTGAGTGTTGGTTATCGAAGAAAGCGCCAAAGCATGGTGAAGCAGTTTGTGCTGCCATTGCCAACTTTGTTTATCTGTGCCTTAGTGGTGGCTTCTCTGCATTCCATGGTTGCTTTCGGAACCACATGACTTTGATTGATAAATGGGGATGCGAGCAGCGAATGGAAAACAGATGTGCAACTCTGGCTTCCTAAAGAGAACCATATGCAATAAGTCTACCTGGTGCAAATTTGAGGTGCCATCTAGCACGTGCACTGCACATCACTAGAGGCCATACTGAAAGGGACGCGGACCAAGTTTCGCATGAAGTCCTTGATCAGGGAACTGCTTGAGAGGTAGCGGTACCCCGAATTGTTTGCTTGTTGATCTTTTCAAAGTGCCACGTATGGATATAAGTACATATTATAGCAAAATGGAAGGAAGTATGATTTCATTGAATTTCGGCATGGTCAACAAAAGTACCCCACCTGTGGTATTGACTCGCAGCTCACAGCAACTCATATGAGCAGTGATTGAGTCGCCAACCATTTCTTCTTTTTCTGTGTCTTATGAAAAGTATAAACCTCACTTATAAAAACATTAAGCCTTCAATTTATAGTCACTTATACCTATATATAACTTATAGTCACTTAATTTATAGTCAATATAGGATGCAGTATACTGCACAGCTAAAATTTAAATCCACATTATAGTCTCTTTAACATCCACTTTCTGGGATCAAGATGTAGCGAATGGACTCATTCGTGGCAATTCGATGTTGGTGGTTTGCAGGTGACCGTGAAAATAGAGCCCGGTACAAGTCTTGTGTCGTGCGTGAAAAGTGAGCGCCAAAATTCAAGCACTACTATCCACCTTCCTGACAGCACACAGGACATCGGCAGCCCAAGCTTGACTCAACTCAGCCCATGTAAGTTGGCTAACCTTCTGGCTGGACTGAACATTTCTTGCTTGCAATGTTGGCTGAAGAAACAACACACCCTTGGAAAGCACTGCGAACTGTGCAGGGTGTGCCAATATGAACAGAAACACGTGATCAGTACTCAAGCAATGATTACTGCAGTAGTTTGACTTCAGACCTTACTTTCCAATACTTGCTGAGCAGCTCTCCTCTCAAAGAACCCACCCCTCCATACTTATACTTTTCAGTGTAAAAGTGAGCAAAATTCGTGATCCTGAATACAAATCGGGTGTTCCCTTTCATATTGGTCCTCACTGTACACTACCGCACAAGATGTGCTTTCAGCATAAATTCAAGCGCAGACAATTCAGAAATGACTACACTGTATCGTTGCATTTCCAGATTTGACTAAATTGACTGACTGAATTGCCACCCACATGGGTGGCAATTCTGTGCTAAAGTTCTCACACCAGCTTGCCATGATGTCATTGACTTTGACAGCATATAGTAGGATCACCGTTTATCAGTAAAGAAGAATAGCATTGCATTATAAAGGAGCCAAAGTCTCAACCTAGCATGTCTGCAGAATTTTTCCTGTACTGTAATGGGTAAAACACAAGAAAGCAATTTTAAATCCATGATGTCACATTGCCAAAAGTTAGTACAGGCACTCAGGTTGCGGTGCAAGATGTTTAAAAAATAATAGAGAAAACTTGGCCTTCATTATCTTCAATAATAATAAATATTTTTCTACCAAATCAATTAGGTTAGATATTTTTAAACACTATCTCTTGGCATAACCATGTCTAGTATAAACATAAATATATAAGCGTAAACATATGTTGACATATGTCTAGTAAGCTAAATACTAAAGGCAGGAAGGCATTATAATTAAAAGCTGTAGAAGATAGTGTGCTAATGAATCAGTGAATGAATTTCAAAAGTTTGTTGCTTTTGCTTTGAGCTGCCTGAGTAATCGGTGGAGAGGGCTACGCATACACATTGCTAGGTGGCCTGGGAACTACCAGTGCTTTCTGACATGTTATGGTTGTTACTAAAATTCATCAAGGCTCTTCAAGGGGTCAGTCTGCGTGTTTAGAGCATGAAATGCTTTTTCATTCATTGTAAGCATCGCTAAAGAGAGAATATGCAATTCAAGAAAAACTATTGGGAATCCATGGCAAGTGAATGGTATCCAGTGGAAGAAAACACAAGCCATCCATTGTGTTGGGTATGCAGGACATAGCCTGACAAACAATTGCCGTGCCTGCATCTACCTCACGCTGGCAACATTCTGGGTATTTTATCTGTCATGAAATAGTGTTGCCATTGATGAAAATGCAAAAGAAGAAGGATGATATAAAGAAGAGTGCTTCCTACGTTACTGCCCCGGCAATGAAAATATTGATGTTAGAATGAAGAGAAGTTCGTCGGGAGACCGGTGACATCAACTGGGATTGAGCAGCTGTGCACAGCAAGGCCTCCTGCGTTCCTGTAACATCATGATGACTCCAGTTTAGACGATATTGGGATTGGATATGCTGTCGTACGTGATACACATGATGACTGTCCTGCAGGATGCTTTCTGCTGCAGTGGCAGCTTTGTGAATGATAACATATGCTCTACGCTGATATCTTGCTGATCTAAAGCATGATAGTCACTGTGCAAAAGGTGACATAAAAGAATATGTGCGCTTTCGCGGCTATCGAATAAAAAGAGCGTTGACATTTTTCGTCTGATTCCGCATCCGGGGCGGAGTTAAAATATTTTGTGGTGGTCATGCAGCGGTTGGTGGTTGTTACTGCCTTTTGTTGGGATGATGCAGTCAAGGTGAGGTCGTTTTTGTATAAACAAAATATCTGCCTGTGATTCGTCAGCTGAGTGCACAGGCAGCCACAGAAGTTTTTGGAACATGCCGTTACAAACTACTGAATCTTATAAAAGCCAGGAATAAAGGTGCACATTTTATGTCTGCGATCGTAACATACAAAGAGCACCTACCAAAGCCCTTACATGTCCCGCATGCGCAGGCCTGAAAAAATAATCTGTCCTGCGCCAGTATCTGTGTTCCAAAAACTTCCGTGGGCATTTGTGGTTAGACGAAAGAAAAGACGGAAGGGTTCCTGTCTTCTGCAAAGCTGGAACTAAGGCAGCATCATTCGAGGCCATCTCATGTAAGTAGTACTTTCATTTTGTTATTAACCAAAATGAATAGTTACTGCTCATCAGTCAGTAGTCATCTTAAGTGGACATACAGGAAGAAGTGTTTATAGGTGGCTCTAGTGTGTTACACTAAGCACCTAGTAATTACGTTATATAAAAAACATTCTCATAAAGTTTCGTCCAAGCACACACTGGAAAGAAAAGTTGCAACATTTGAATGTTGAACAGCACATGCATGGCAACTCCCCAAGAGGTGCAGAAGTGAATGGCAGTTCTAGTAGTGACATTTCGTGACACTGTGTTTATATAAATTTTACAGAACTCTCAATGTAATTGCCAGCTGTATTCTGCATCCCTGCTGGCAAAACTTTACAACTGGTGTCTGTGTTGAAGAAACATTTAGACAACCTCCATGCAGTTAGCTAAAGCAACTACAGAGGTTGTGTAAGGTAGCTATTTTTGTGGCATGGCCCAGGTGGACGTATGAACTCTTAAATTTATTGAGAGCTGAAACATGCCATCAGAACGACCGCTGTAAAACATTTGTAGTGTATTATGATTCACCGTGGCATCACTAGCATCAGCATGACTTTTTTGATAAGAATGAATACTAAGCAACGTCCTCTGAACATTTAAACAATTTAACAAGAAAGAATAAGTTATGTGGTTTAACATCCCAAAGGCAACTGACATTTCACAAGATATGCCAGAAGTTAACACTAAAAACACAAAAGTCTAGGCGTAAGTGATAACTATGTCATTATCACAATAACTGATGCTGACTGATGTCCAGCTTCATTGTGTCCAATAATTCTATGTGCCAGTGTTTGTTACACCGATGTTGGGCTGCCATTGAGCTGCATTGGCACAGCTAAACATGATAATTGGTACTCATTAATGATAACCTATTTGTTAATAGCAATTAACTGGCTAATTTTATACTGCTACTCATGTGAGATGACCACCAGCAATGCTGTTTAGGGATTTGTTGTGCAATGCATTAGCATCTGCATGCTGATCCTACCTAGGTTGCAGCAGATGGAATTCATTAGCTTCTAGTTCCAAAATTATTTAATTTTGCTGAAGTTGTCACATCATTGATGGTGGATTGCACCTGATGTGTCTGAATTATTTTAAGGCTATATGAAAGGTAGGCATTGAAATATTCCCTTAAAAAAAGAATTGAAAGAAAATAAAGTCAGAAAGGTATTTTAGACCAAAGCATCTCATGTGGGGGTTAATCTAGGTATGAGTGGGGAACATTCAACTTTCTGAAATTGAGAAGGATGAGCTTAAAGCTTACATGTTTCGAAAGTCCCTATGCACATGGTGCATCAAAAATAAGAGTGATTATTTTCCTTTCCATTACACTCCCTAAAGCATGGATCAATGCACTGCAATATGAACTTTGCAATGGTGTTTTGTTTTTTTTTCCACGTTGTGAAATTAGTATGTGAGACATGTGCACAGTGAGACAATTGTAAGTGCACAAACAAATGTGGTCAAAAAATAAGTTTTATGAGCTTCAGAAGGAAAATTTGAGAATGCTAAGTTGCAATCAGAGAGCCAATTTTCACTGTATACATACACAACGAATTATTGGCTTCTTATTATTATTATTGATAATGCAAACATATGCAAAACACGTACCATAAAGAAAGAGATTTTTAGATTATGGGGTTTTACATGCCAAAACCACTTTCTGATTATGAGGCACGCCGTAGTGGAGGACTCCGGAAATTTCGACTACCTGGGGTTCTTTAACGTGCACCTAAACCTAAGTACACGGGTGTTTTCGCATTTCGCCCCCATCGAAATGCGGCCGCCGTGGCCGGGATTCGATCCCGCGACCTCATGCTATAAAGAAAGAGAGATGAGCTAGCAATTGTCCCCTAAAAGGGACACCATGCCCACCTGCTTGAAAAGGAGCACACAAAAAAGGCACAAAGGGCTCGGTGCATGACTTTGTTGGTGGAGGTGATGCGCTACATTAATGCACCCAATGTGTAACTTGAGCAATAGAGGCCTACTGAGGTAGGTTAACGCACGACCAGACAGTGGCGCAGGGCACGGTTGCATGGCAACACATGCATGAAGGATACTTTTAACCACTGGTACTTAATTTGGTGTGTTATGCAAAACATGGTCCACAAAGACAGAAACTGCTCAAAAAGGTGCATCTCTGATGTGGGCACATCATGCAGAACATGTTACTACTGCTTGATTCACCTAAACACCAGATATTTTTTGAAGATCAGACTAAATGTTTTCTTTCCTCAGGTTTGTTTACTTTTCTGGTAATGTTGACATGCACCCATGGTGGACACGCCTCCTTTAAGCTCAGATGCAGGAAAGAGAAAATGGGATGCACATTTCCCACCAACTGCTCTAAAGCTTTAATGTCAACATGCAGATATGCGTTATAAGCAGGGGCAAATTTACTACATTAACCAGAAACAAACACCAGGCATTTTGGAACTCACCTGCACGGAAGATGCTATAGACCGTGCCAATGCTCTGCAACAGGTCATATAGACTATTGGAATGGCATGATCCGCAAGGTGGGAGTTACTGCAGTCACTTGCTTCATCAAACATTAGTGATCGGCCGTTCTACATCCATCACTGGAAGGAGTGACATCTCATGAACTTCACAGGACTGAGATGCCTGCATTGTCACAAGGAAAGCCTATGGATTGGTAGGTGAACACGAATATGCCTGGACATCAATCCCGGGTGTTTGACTGTTGGCTCAACATAATTTGCCACGGGATGCGACAGCAGTATTAAGCTCACATGTTATATAGTCAGCTGCATCAACATAATTTCCAGAAATTGTGCTCACAGTTCTTGCTTAAAATACTGATGCAGGTTTGTGCCCCAACATTTGCAGCGCATAGTGCATTAGTCGAATCTCATTACAATAAAACCGCATCCGACATCGTGTTCTATATTTGTTATAGGCATAATTTCGTCAAGCAAGTATTGGAGAAAAATCTTTGATTTATTTCATTAATCCAATCATTTGCTATATCTATTTTCGTTGTACCAAGGTTTAACTATATAATAACAACAAGGAAGACTAAGATCCTGTGCCCTAGCTTACATGCCCAATTTCGTTTCTTGAGATTGTTCTTTGAGTGACAAAGGATACCTATAGCAACTAAGATATTTTTGTTGAGGCTATCAAGGGAATAATGCAATTCTGGAACAGTGCACAGGCGAAATTGGTCTGATGTAATGTGCACATTGGTGTGCCAAAGTGTGACGTACACTGAAAAGAAGGGAAAAAAAATTAGAATTAAGTTATGGGGTTTTGTGTGCCAAAACCATATATATATGATTATAAGGCATTGTGTACTGGGAGACTCTGGATTAATTTTGACCACCTGGGGTTTTTTTACATGCACCCTGTGCACAACACACAAGTGTTTTTGCATTTCATCCCCATCAAATTGCAGCCACTGTGGCCACATTGGATCGCGCACCCTCTGGCAACAGGAAAGAAGGGCGATTATTTGAACAAATGAATGGCAGTTCGTGTCTACCTGAAAATATGTAGTGATGAATTTGCATACATTTTTTTCTTTCTTTTTGCAAGATCGTTGCAGCTCCCCAATCTTTGTGTGATGATCTCTTTTTTGAGAATTGAGGGCACTGCAAAGAAAGTGTAGTTGTAATTTCTGCGTGTTTTCAGATGTGTGACGTCATTTCTTGCATACTCTACATAGAATTGCAGCACTTGCTAGCTTCAGGGGTAATTACAAAGTCCAACTCATTTTAAAATACAACTTAAGTAGTTAGGGGCCCTCTGTAGAACATCATCTGTGTGCAGCACTGATTTTCCTACTGTGTAGCACTTGGCATTTGCTCAAAACTTCAATTGGGGCTACACGAGCAGCACTCGGCTGCCTAAGCTGAATGGCTAAATTGCTGCGTTTTCATTTCTGCTTCAGCAAGGATGGCTAAATGACTATGGAGAAGACAGTGGTTATCGCTAAGTATAGAGCAAGACGAGCTCGTAGCACTGCCCAAATGGCAAGTCCTTGCCCAGAGATGCGGATGTTGCACATGAAAGTACCCCTTAATGAAACTAGCACTATGAAAAGCTGTTTTTGAATTCATTGTTTTACTGCGACAGATAATGGGCTCGTATAAGGGAGAGGTGTGGAAACTCACGCATTTGTGCACTGTCATTGCAACTAAAACAGCAGTCAAGCTACTTTATCCTTCAACCGACGGCAACTGAGGTCACACGCACCAACCCTATAACAGAGCTTTAATGACCCAGCTTCTGTGCCGAAAGCAAAGTGAATGCCAAGTGATTCACTGGTCGAAACTGCAGGCTCCCAAGCTTTATGACCACTTGCGAGAATCCTAACTGTGAACTGTTATCTTGCGCTTTAGTGATTGCATACGGTGCATAAAGAACTGCTGCTATAGAGAGCACAGTTGTACTACGCACGATACGACGCATGCGAAGAATTCCACAGACCTTCTAAAGACGAGTGAGTGAACATTTCGCGAGATCTGTCGCAGAAGCAATGACAAAAGGACCCATGTTGATTCCGCTGTAACAGCAGCAGATACTTGACTCTTGCGATTTCGGTTATCTTAAATAGGGTATCCTGGTAGCACTACTTCCGTTTACACAGTTGCCCATGGCAGTATTGTCTATTGCGCTAATCGAGTTTCGGTCGATCCGGAAGCTCAATATTGCGCCAGCCAGCGTCTTGGCATGGTAGCCTAGACCACTAAATTAGTGACACAACCATTCAAAGGAACGAATTTATATCAAATGAAAGAAACAACAGCGAGCTCTAGCTCCCAGTTCATTTGGCTGTCGCGGTTGTTGCATCAGCATCTGAGAAGTGGCGCAGCACATCTCGAACGTCTCGAGGAGACGAATGAACACTAGTTCGGCTGCACTAGCTGCTGTCCCACGGACGAAGCACACGCTAGAAGGTCCAAGGCAGTCATTTTTGACCACGGGCTACCGGCTTGCATTGCGCCACTGTTCTATCCAGCAGCATATTTTGTCCACATTATCCTCCATGTCGTCGGGCGTGTTGCTGGGCAACTCGAACACGATGCCGTTGTCGTAGGCTTCGCGCGCCTCGTCCAGAATCGTCTGGAATATCTCGCACTGGACGTTGTCTTCCAGTTTCTTGCCTGTGTAGCCCCGAGCGCGCAGTCTGTCGTAGAGGAGCGTGTTATCAGTGCGCAGCACGAAGACCACGTCAAACCAGCGCTTGGGGAAGAAGTCGCAGCCGTGGTATTCGACGATGCTGCCGCCGGCCTGTTGGGAGAGCTTCTCGTCGAGCTCGTCAACTACGCGGTCTTCGTCGAGCACTGCGCAGTCGTACTTGTCGTCGTAGCCGTCGTAGAGGTCGTTTTCGCGGGCGATTTCACCCACGTTGAGCCAGTCCATGCCCGTGCGATTCGCCACTTCGGACGCCAAAGTAGACTTTCCTGTGCCCGGCGTGCCGGTGACGAGGATGTTCGGGACGTAGCGACGTGCCATGGCTGGTCGCTGGTCACTGGTATATGTGTCACACACTGAAGGCGCAGAACAGGATATCACCGATATCGCTACAATCACCACCACGTGCTCTACTCCATCTTGGAGAAGGGCTCGCTCGTACGAAAATGCGTGTCCGTCCTGCCACGCGCCGCCCTCATTTCGCTTCCGCATTGCTTCGGGGCGCTGCGGTCGTCTTTCCTTTCCCACGGCCTTGCCTGCCCGCTTACTCCAAAGATGGCGCCACCACCGCGTGCGCATAGCGTGCGCCTGATCGCGGGGTTGGTCGGAGTTGGCGTCGGTAGAGTGCGCGCGCTGCCTGCGCTGCTCTCCAGCGCTGCTGTTTGCCGTACGCGACTGCGTGACTTGACGCGTACGTCGCGCCAGCTTCGCTGTACGCTTGTGAATGAGCGTTGACGCCTTTTGAAAGGCAGCCTGTTGGGACCTTTATATAAGAGAGAAAATCGTGCTCTCTAACAAGGAGTTCATCCATTTCATTCTCACAATATGAATTTTCTCTGCCGCTGGTTCGTTGAAGGTGTTTAAATGGCGGTGCGAGTGGGGCGTGAGGAGGATCTGCGGCAACCTGAATATGGTCGCTTGTCCGCTGTGCAATCGTGCCAGCAGTTATTCCCAACCCCGCATTCAGCATCGCATATGCGTGTTGCGCCCACATAAGACGCATCGACAGCGCTTATCTAAATTCGTAATTGGCACTTAATTTTAAGTTTATGTAGCATAGGTGCATTTACAATACTATAAAACAAAGATGATGCATTATTAGAAGGAGACCGAGACGAAAAAACTGTGAGAGGGCCTTCTGTCAAAATTAGATGAAGCAAATTTTTGGGGAGTACAGCAATGAATATAGGTTAGAAAAATAACACATATAGTTAAAAAGTACATATATAGGCAGGAACATTAAGTGTAACACAGGTCCTTCAAGAAGCTAAAAATTATATTTACAGTACAGAAATAAAAGCAGGTGCTCTACAGCGAAATGACCTGTATAACGAAAGAATAGTTATACCCCATTTATATTGGGAGGTGCGCGGTGCGCCACATTTACAACGATGTGGCCCGCATAACAATAATTTTGGAGGCCCCAAGCACTTCGTCATAAGTACGTCTCCAAGTATGATCTAAAACCGCTTGACGACAATGTTTTAAAATGGGGCTCTTCTAGATTGGCGGTTTGTTTCCCTCAATTTGTAGTAAACTTTGGCAGGAGAAAGTTTAATGCATATAGTGTTTAGCGTATGTAATGTTTGTTATGGCAGTTCAGTTGACTGACTTGTACACCTCCTTCCCTCGTGTTAAGTCAAAGCAGTCAGTCGCGTCGTGCCTGTATTCACACTGGTCACGATGCGCACCTTGTCGATCGAAGCCCCGTGCTTTGGTATCGGCTTAGTCATTGCCCGACTTGGGGCCTATATTGCACTCGTGGCAATAGCATGGCTTCCTATTGTGAGGTTCGGTGATGGTTGAGAGCCCACTTGAGCTATGCGCATACTGTCGTAAACCCTGAACGGCCACACACTGGTGGGTACATTCGACTGGTCGCTTTCAAGCGCTCTCGCGGTGCGGTTACGCATTGGCATGACTCGTTCAGTACGCCCTTCTCAGTACTTCAGTACCTCACCCTTCTTAACCTTAAGCACTGTCCCAAGCACTTCGTTATAAAGGCGTTCGATTGTAGTGCGTTTTCACACATGATCTAAATAACTGCATAATGACAACACTTTAACATTGGACTCTAGGTTCTTGCAGATGGAAATAGCACTAAAATTGGCGGTTTGGTTCCCGCAATTTATAGCGACTTCTGCCGGCCCTCTAGTCCTGGGCTCCGTGTTTCGGAGCTTGCGTTGGCCGATTATTGCTCAAACACTGTAGACGCATCATTTAAAAGCGCGCGCTACGTTGTTCCTTTCTGGGCTCCTTTCAAATATGACTCCCAGATGGCGGCACCAGTGGGAGCTCGAGTGCCGAAGGCCGTACGAGGTCGTCGTCGCCTCTCCAATCTAGCTTTTATTTCTCTATCTTTTTTTTTCCCCCGTTTTCCTTCCTATCGCTATCTCAAGGGCTTGCACGCTCTCGCAAGCTCGCCTGCGTTTTTCTTGTTCTTTTTCCTCCAGCCGCTGGTGTGAAGGCGCAGCTTGTTTTCGGGCCGCGGACGTCATCCTAATTGAACCAGTTCCAAGAGCGCGAGTGTGATGATAACCTGAGAACGCACGGCTCGCACAGTGCTCGGGGCGCAAAGCGTATTGCACCACATGTGCGCACTGGCTGTCGGTCCTCGACTGTCTTCGCAGACAAGCGGCGGAGGAGCTATGATGTCAGTTGAAGCGGATCATTTGAGAATGAGCGCAATAAGAGCTCGCAAATTGGTGTGGGCTGGGATTTACTGGCGAGAGGGGATTACGCTCCCAGCCGCTGCCGGCCTTTGTTTCTCTTTTTCGCTTTCCTGTTGACATTTCTGTTGCGTTCCAAGCGGTTGCCGTCAGTGCGAACATGACGTGTCCCATGCGTACACGGATGAAAACGGCACTAAATGACAGTTCTCGGACGAATTGGCAGTTGCCGTTCGTGCCCGCCTCCCACCTTTCCGTCCCGGAAACGAGGCACATGTCTGCTTGGTGAATCCGGAGGTTCCGACAAGATATCGCGTATAAACACGGGATGACTCACTTCCCGATGACGCCATCTGATTGGGCATCTCGCTCTCCTCCTGTGCGTAGCTCCGGACGCAGCGTCAGTGGGCGGCCGGCACGTGACGTCAACAGTTTTACTACCACATAGATTGCGACGCCAGGAAGAGGAAGGTAGTCTGCGCTAAGGGCATGATGCTGCGGTTGTTACGAGTCGCGTTGCTGAGTGTCTTGGTGCATGAGGGTTTCGGAAACATATATGGTTCGTGTTACGAACACGAAAATACTTTTGCAGCGCCTTCTGATTCCCGTGCTTCTCTCCCAGGTCTCAATGCTGTTCGCTTTAGCCATTCTCGCTCTCTCCACTAGGCCTTTTTTCTTTTTTTCATTTCTTGATTCCTTCACGATTTAATGCGGATTCTTAGATTGGGTGCGCGGTAGCCTCGGTAATGTATTTAACACCACTTCCTTTTGTGCTCCACGCGGCTTGAAACAAGAGTAGGCGCAGTACTTATTTACTCTGCAGGCAAGCTCGGGGAGTAGTAGTATACTGCGAGATGGGCGAGTCATACTGGAAACGGCGCAGAGTGCGGCGGACACGGCGAGGAAAGAATAATGAAGACAGCACGCGTGCGACTACAGCTGTGCGTTTATTGGAACACAGAGGGCTCGCATGCGCCGCCCAGTCATCACTCCCCCTTCTACCTTAGCAGATGGATAAAAATTGCGAAACGTAACTAAAACCAGTTAATTTTACACGTGAGGAATAGCTCAAACGCACTTCATTATGCTCTCTTCGTATTATGTCTCCGTGTCTCTTTCCTCGCTGACGATCCCTCTCCCGGCATACACTGCGGCGACCGTCCGAGCACCTCTCATATCCTGCGGATGTGCGGCCTTCCGCCACCTACGCAACATTATCCCACCTTCCTGCCCCTATCCGCAATCCTGGGTGGGCGTCTACGGCCACCACACTCCAGGAACGAGTGTACCGGGCAGCATAGCACGGAGATAGCCTGGACCGAGGCCAACTGCTCATTAATCTCCTGAGCGACAGTAAATTTTTATCTCTCTCTTTCTCCCCTCTTAACCCCGCCCCCACTGCTGACCGCAGATGGAGCTATTCGGTTACAGTGCGATCAACAGTAACCTACTTTTCCTTCATTTCAAAGTCGAATAAGCAACCAATTACTACGACTACAAAGGACGGCGCACAACTTACCCGCTTGCTAGACACGAAAAAAAAAAAAAATACTGTGCCCTGTCTTCCATATTTGCCATGTCCCTCGTACTACGCGCCTTTTCCAAAATCAAGCGAGGAGGAACACGCAGCCGTGCCTCCAAGTAGCGAACTCTCTCAGCTCCCGCCCGGTTTTTGTTCGCTTACGTGCGTACGGTACCCTGTTTTTTTATGTAACGAACAATATGTTGGCGCAAGGAAGCAGTGCACCTGATGTCCGACGGAAGGAGGAAAACTAGCGGGAAATCACTTTAGCGTGGTGCGAGTTTGCGGGCTACGTGGCCGGTGGTGGCCCGTGTCCTTCCACTTCTCTCGCCCGTTCCTCTCGGAAAACCGGCACGGCGCAACGTTACAGGGTGGAGAGGGAAGGTTAACGACGCTGGGGGCCAGCAATTAAGAGACCTGGATATAGAGGTCGCTCGCGGCGGCACTTAGAAAGCACCTGTTTTCATCTCCAGACCTATTTTGTTTTTTTGTGTAACTGCTTCCCTATAGCCTGCACTGTCTATTGGCGCTCTCTGTCCTCTCCTTGGCCCCGGGAAAGTTGAGAGCCCGAATTTACGTTCTTTTTTCTTCTTTTTTCTTTATGTCCGTAACTGCTGTTTGCTATTGGCCGGCCGCCTTCTCTAATGATATGTCCAACATCGCTATTGGCTGGCAGCTCAGATGCGTATACCGCCCACGTGTATATACCGAGAGGTGAGACAGTTACGGTGCCTACGGCATTTCTTTCTTCATTTTTTTCTTTCTTTCTTTCTTTCTTTAGCCCTCTCTCTCTCTCTCTCTATATATATATATATATATATATATATATATATATATATATATATATATATATATATATAAACGAGAAGAAAGGGGGTTAACCGAGGGACCCGATATTTATTAGTCATATAATGAGAAGCCAACAAACACTGACACCAAGTACAACATAGTGGAAATTGCATGTGCTTAATAAATGAAATAAAGTAATGATAAATTAATGGAAATTAAAGTGGATGAAAAAACAACTTGCCGCAGGTGGGAACCGAACCCACAACCTTTTTCATCCACTTTAATTTCCATTAATTTATCATTACTTTATTTCATTTATTAAGCACATGCAATTTCCACTATGTTGTACTTGGTGTCAGTGTTTGTTGGCTTCTCATTATATGACTATATATATATATATATATATATATATATATATATATATATATATATATATATATATATATATATATATATATATCTGTACAGGCCTGGTCATCAGACACATAACGAGCCATTACGATCCAGTGGTGCAAAAAATTTTGGAAGCGTGTCGCTGAAGTGAGACAGAAAGGATGCTAAAATTCCCATTACGTTTTAATGAACACTAGTGAACTTGATCGAATTTTAAATAACGCAGGCGTTTTGTAGAACTATATTATAATCTAACGCGAAGTAAATCGGTTACCTAGACGTTTCAGGTTTATGTAATGTTCGTGCAAGTGACTGATGAACAGTGAAGCTGCCAAAGAGTGTACATGGTATTTATTTATTTATTTATTTATTTATTTATTTATTTATTTATTTATACTGCAATATTCAATGGGAATTTTGGTAGAGCGCGTTATGAAACAAAACTAATAACAAAATTAGCAAAAATGTAACAATTACCATACTAGCAAACCTTAAAATGCAAAATGTACTTCCGCCGAAGCCAAAATTACCAAAATTTTGTAAAGTACACTAATTGCTTCGTTAGTCAAGACGCACACAGTCTGTTTTAAAAGTGACCTTTAGGGGCGCTTCAAAAATGCATAAAACTTCGCATAAAAATTATTTGCATCACAGAAAAACGGAGATGTCTATAATGTTTATTCGTTAACTATCCGTGGAATGAGCCAGAATTTCGCTTGCCGTTTTAGACCTGGCGCCGCCGCCGGTAGGTGAAAATAATCAAGCAGGTACAAAAAGTAAGGCTCTGCAACATCGCTCGACGACTATATACTCGCATCCCGTTAGTTCAACCTTACATTATACGCAAATGAGAAGTCATAAAATTATTGGCATCTATACGAAAATCGTAACCAAGCTCTCGAAATCGAGCATTTTACGACGACGGTGTAAAAGCTGGCAGGTATGAAATGCAGGCACAGACTACGGCGTGAAAAAGAAAGAACACGATTTCAGCACACTAGTTTCGAAACAAAAGAGTCAACAATTGGTTGAAGACCTTTATCATTAGTTAGACTGTGCCAATCGTTAACTCTCGAAGAGAAGGATACCTGGACCATTTAACGCTAAAGCGAGTGACTGTTAAAATTATGCCTTCGCCTGGTGGCATATCCGGATAACAAATAGAGTGCTTTTGATGTATCAGTGGTGTAGCCCATAAATTAGCCGGTAAATATTAATACGGTAACAGAGATTCCTCTGAGAGAGAGAGAGAGAGAGCGATTGGTCATGAGGGCCCCATTGGCTGGCGCCACTCCGCGTGCCCGCCGGATCAGCCATCGCTGCTCTTGCGGGTCTGAGCTGGTCAGCGCAGTCTCCCCAGGAAGAAGATGAAGGAATAGGGGAGTAGCCCGGAGGGTGTGGGCACTCCCAGGTGCAATGATATACTGTTGGCTTTGCTCCACAGTAGGGGCAGTATGAGGGATATTGTGTGGGGTGGAAGAGGCGAAGATAAAAGAGGCAGGGAAATAAATTAGTTTGAAGCTGTCGCCACGCGACGTCATCTTTACGATTAAGGGAATTATGTGATGGAGGGAAGTGTCTCCTGGTATCTCTGTAATACTGTAGAGTTTCAGTGTAGTTCAGTGGTTCTGTCGGTGTGTCGTCTGGGTTGGAGAGCTCTTCCAATGGCGCCCGTTTAGCGAGCTCTCGGGCCACCGCATTAGCGCGTTCATTACCATGGAGAGAGGCGTGTCCAGGTGTCCAGACGATACGCACCCTGTGTAACGCTGTGGGGTGTAATGATGTAAGGATGCGGTGTGTGTTGTTGTGTCACTCTCCCTTGTGCCAAAGTCCTGCAGGTGGTCTGTGAATCAGTGACCACTGTGATGGGTCCATCCCGTGCCGGCATGGTTGAAGCGTGTACTATGGCTAGAGCGATAGCAGCCTCTTCCGCCGTGCCTCTTCCGCCGTGCGTGTCGTGTTGTTGAGATTTGGTTCTGTAGGACAGAGCAGGTAAATTGTCCTCCAAAAGTGCTGTTATTGAAGAGCGTCTCAAACTGTTAAATCTAAATTGGACATCATATTTTTCTTGCATTTGCTCTGTTTTGTCAATATCAGCTTTAGTCAAAGAGTTGCGGATTGTAAAGGCATGAACTACTAGTGGAAAGACAACTGTTTTATAGGCTCGCAACCCAAAAGCATGGTTTGATGATTTTAAAGCTCTTCGAAGAAAGAACGGGTTTCAGTTTGGGTTTGCTTTAACGTGGTCAATGTGCTTAGACCAGTGAAGGGTATTATTCATCCAATGTCTTAAATATTTAAAGTGAGTTCCTTTATCAAGAAGCAGTTCATTACACAAAGCCTAAATTTTAAAGGTTTTCGTTTCAGAGTAATAGTCACAAAAATCTTTTCGAAATTCCTTTCCGTTTGCCAGAATTGACATCATTCAATAATCTTATGCAAGTCCCGATTCAGCTTTTCTCGTCAGAAAAAAATGCGAGCTACAACACGATCATCAACATAAAATTTAATTTTAACTGAAATATCTGTTACTCGCGTATTAGGTTCCCCGAATACATTTTCAAGATCTGTATAAGCTAGCTTCTATGTATTGTGGGCTTATAGAGAGGGAATCGCGGTAGGTGCAGATGTTTAGAATTTGTCTGCGTTATATTTTCTAGTGTTGTCACTAGAAAGCATGTGCAAGGTATGTCGGTAGTGTGCTTACAAAGCCCTTTTCGTAAAGATTTCGTGTTGCACGATATGGTGTGAATTCTTCGTGTTCCTAACCTCTTGTTTCCCGAATCTCGCATGCACGCGGTCTTGAACGCGCCTAGATATACGATATATTTTCGCTGAATTTGAACAGCACTTTGTCATTAATGAATATGAGAAATAAAAGCTGTCAAATCACGGATACCTGTGGAACGCGAGGGTATATTGAAAGTCGTTCTGAAGAGTGGCATTTGTAAATAATATATTGCGGCCAGTTTCTTAGGTAGACTGATAACCATCAATTGTTAGTTTGTAAAGTAACTTTTTGTGGAAAACATTGTCGAATGCTTTGTTGAAATCCATTAAAATATGCGTCAGTTTGATTACCATTATTCATTAGAACTGGGAAATCATGAGCGGATTCATTTAGCCGAGTAGATGTATAGAAACCTCTAATAAACCCGTGTTGATGTAGTACTAATATATCTACATGACGGATGACGACAGTTTAGATTGTGTGTTTACTTTCAGGTTGAAAGATCGCAAATAACCTAGATTTGCTTGCACGAGAAGTCGCTCAGCCTACATTGTCCCTATAAATGTTTCCGGTTCTCGACATTCGTCATAGGACAACTAAATTCTTCACCGCACGTTGTTAACACGGCGACGACAACGACCCAAGCTTTACAAAGGTCAAATACTATACCCTTCCGCCCTTAAGCTGCCTAAAAGCAGCCGCGAAGTCTTGATAGGTCGGCAAGCCGTGAGAAACGCAAGCGATGTGTTCATGTTGGCGTGAACGAGCTCAACCGCGCCCAGGTCTAGGCAATGCCGGAGTGAAAGGCGCGTCGCTCAGACGGCATCGCACCGCGAATCACCGCACTCTGCTTAGTGCGGCCGGCCAGGCGCCGTCGGCGACGCCCGAAAGACAATCCTCGCTGACAGAGCAGGGGATACGTTGTAAAGGATCATACTCGCGGGAGTGGCATTCTGAAAAACAACTTGGTCTGTACCACAGAGACTAAGTTGTTTTTGGACATCTGCCCCCCCCCCCCCCCTTCTTTTACCATAGAGAGGGGGGGGGGCAGGTGCCCCCCCCCCCGGTAGATAAGCGTATGATTACGACTTGTTAGTGTCCAGGTGTAGTAAATGAAAGTCAGATACACTGAATCGGAGAAATCGTTTTACGGACGCCTCTCTCCGTCAGTGTTATTTTACTCCCAGTGAACCGTTCCCATCATGCACTGCCGCGCAGTGCGCCTCACCGTTATGTATCTTGGAGAGCGCCGTTGCAGAACACCTCCTCCTTCTGGAGGAGGTGTTCTGCAACGGCGTAAGCGACGTAAGCGACGTAAGCAACGGCAAGCGGCGTAAGCGAACAGTGCTTCATGAAACATCTGGGATAGTGCGTATATATTGTTGCACCAGCTGGAACGTCCGAAGCGCCTGCTTTATCGCTCCTCCACCTCCTACTGTTATTATTCTTTTTTTAAGTTCTTGGAAAGGTTGTTTGTCGTGAGAACGACCCGCGTTTGTGCTCGACAAGGCTTATCTTTTGAATTTCCGGGTTGCTTTTCTTTCTCTTCTGTTCGCGCCCACTCTCCGCTTGCTGCGTTTCTTGTGTGCGTCTGCTCGTGTGTGTGTTTTGTTAACGCCTTCCACTGACGTCTGTGTAGATGCAGCGGTTAAAGGGGAAAAAAAAAGAATCATTTGTTTCATAGTGGTAAATTACGCTTTGACAATGCGACCAAAAAAAAAAAAGAAAAGACCACTCTTACCGTGAGAGGAGGGTTAACAAGAAACACACGCACGCGCAAGCGAAACGCGGTTGGCAACGTCGCGATGAAGTTCTCGGGAGTTCTCGTATTAACTCGCCGTGACGTAATGGTTTTTGACGGCGACTGCTGGGACCAAGTTAATCCTTGACCGAATTAAACTGTATTCTAAAAGCGCCAAAAACTTTGCATGTTTCAAGATCTGCTCGATCAATTGCAAATATAATAATAATAATAATAATAATAATAATAATAATAATAATAATAATAATAATAATAATAATAATAATAATAAACACTACAAATCTTTGACGTGCACACTGAAGCGTTGGCGCTGAAATTTCAGCGCGTTAAAAAAAGGGGGTGGGTGAGTCTGACTTTAATTTTTTCCCTTCTCGTAATCAACGTATTGTGGCGGAATTAAGAGCAGTCGAGGTTTTAAAAGAGTACTTTCACAGTCTGAATTGACTTTGTGTATCTCTTAAGCTCCGGTCGCTTATAGGGGTACATTTAACCTAAGGTGTAATAGTAAATTACTCTCCTGGGATCACAAAACAGACACCGTCAACGTCAGAGGGTGCTCGCGGTGTACGTGCAAAAAAAAAAAAAAAGAAAAGAAAAGAAGAAAAAAAAAAATAAAGAGCTGGAAGCGAAACACCAGGCTCGACGCCTCCTCGATGCCGCGTATCGTTAACTCGGGTCTCGTTAATTGTTTGTCTGTGAACAGTGATTGCGTAGCATATCGAGGCAACCCTAACTACCGTGTTCACTCGAATATAGGTCGAACGCGAAATAGGCCGACCCCTACATATCAAGCTCGTCGAGAAATAAATAAAAAAATATCAATTCACATACGTAATATCGACGCACAGATTAAAAAAAAGAAAACGAAAATCTTGGCACGTGACACGCCTTTATTTGCCATGAGCTCGGCTGCTCAACTTGGCTAGTCGATGCCACAAGTGGCATCCTATTTGGAACTGCCGATAAGTCAACCTCGTCCTATGCTGTCCTATGCGGCAGGACGTCGTCCTCGGTACCGTCGAGTGCGCTGGATACGCAACATTTCTTTCCCTTTCTTCCTTTCTTTTTTTTCTTTCTTCCTTCTTTTTTTTTTCTTTTTTTACACCAGTCTGGATAATCGACAGACTGGCATTAAGGCGGGCTCGACGAAGATGTTCTGTAAGCTCGGTACTTTGCTAGCTTTTTTTTCACGAATATAGGTATATATTTTGGTAATGAATATAGGTTGGATAGCTCATTTTGAGTCACATTTCCGACAAAAAAGAAAAGAAGATCAAAGAAGGTCGATCTATGTTCGAATAAATGCGGTAGTTTCAAGAGCTTCTGCAACGCCATAACGGCGTAAAATCAGGGAAATTATGGTTAAATGCGTGGCGTCGCAGTTACGTCTACCTGCGGTGAGATCTGGGCGCGACATTCAAGAAACGTAACTGTTTCCTTCATTTTGTCCGGCAGTATAACCGACCGTCTTGTGTCAGATGCATGAAAGTGACGTTTCTATAAAGAAATACTTTTAGAAGTCTAAACTTATTCATAGTGTTGCTCTTTGGTGTCCCTTTAAAAAGAAGGCTTGTTGCACGCGACAGGCAATATCGCCGATTCACTTCGCGGTGACGAGTGTGACGTCACGACGAGCGCCAGCGAATAGCGCCGCACGCAAAGACCATTCATTCATTCATTCATTCATTCATTCATTCATTCATTCATTCATTCATTCATTCATTCATTCATAGGCCGCAGGCGAGCTGCTAGCGAAAGGCGTTCAGCTTTGTCAGCGCTCGTTTGCAACCTGTGATTCCTCTCGTCGTTTGAATCCAGCTTAATTACGGGGACACTGAGTAGCATATTTTCTTTTTATTATTCTAGGGTTTTCCGTGTCAAAACAACGATGTGATTATTAAGCACGCCGTAGTGGGCCGTAAATGGGCCGATTGTGAAGCACGCCATAATTTTGACCACCTGGGTCAAAATCCTATGCACGGGACATGGGAAGAGTGTAATCAAGTTAAGCTGTATTAGTAATTAGTCTTCTACACTAGTAAAACTGCCGCTTTTACCGAAAAGCAGGTTTAAAAAAAAAAGAAGAAAGAGCAAAAATCCGCCTTCATTCCACCTTTTGAAAGCGGATCTGTACACCGAAGCTGTTGCCGATACTCGACAAGCACAACCGACGTTAGACGACGTTAGACAAGCACTACCGCCACAAGCGACGTATACCCGTGAGCAAAAGTATACGGACCACGGGGTCGCTAAGAAAACAGGATTTCTTCGTAATTAACACGCATAAACGGAAACTGACGAGTGCAGCAGAAAATTAGTAATGCCAAGTTTGGTCTGCAGTCTCTAATTTCAAGTTGCATTCAAAGACAGAGGATAAAATGAGTTTTATCGCGCAATCCCTGCTCCGTCTACTTTTGCTCGCTCGTGTGTACGTCACGCGCCCACGCACATCCACGCACGTGTGTGCAAGTGCAGCATAAATCCTCATTCTTGTATAGGCCCTCCACCACCCTCCACCAAGCGCAAGTGTCTTATTGAATAGAATTTTTCAAAGTAAATTGCGTCAGGAAATTCGTAAAGTATGGCTTGCACACGAGCTGCAGACATGATAGCATCGGACTGTTATTCGAATATACGAAAAAAAAAGAAAAAAAAAACTTCAGGTACGCGGCAACTCGAAGAAGAAGCCGCTTTCCAGCTGTCGTTAGAGCTCTGTCTGAGTGGCCGCGACCGCTATTTGGCGGCACTGTTTTTGGGCAGCATTTGCCATAATGTCGATTACAGTCGCAGCACACGCTGCGCGACCGCTGCAACGATCAGAACGCCCACGCATCTGGGACAGATAGACACATTGTGTGCCCACGTACTACATCACGCGCGCGCGCAGGTGTGCGGAAGTGCAGCATGTCTGCCCATTCCTGGCTCTCCGCCAAGCACAAGTGCCTTATTGAACTTCATGGAATTTTTTTCAGGTTGCGTCAGAAAATTCGCAAAGTACGGCCTACAGACAAGCTGCAGACATGATAGCATCGGATTGCAATTCGAATGTGTACGAGAAAACGTAATTCTTTTACATGGAAACTGAAAAACAAAGCCCTTTTCCAGCTGCCATTTGAGGTCTGTCTGAGTGGCCGTGGTCGCTAGCTGGCAGTAATGTTTTTGGGTGAGTACGAGTCCACGGAAAAGCCCGACCAACTAGAGGCTAACAGCTTCGCTGTACGAAAGCCCAAGGGGATGTGCTGCCGTTACAGTTTGGAGCACGAAAGTGGCTGGGTAGACTCCAACACGTCTTGTCGTTTCCACGATCGCCCCCTGCATTTGGCTTTCTGCGTGATTCCTGTGAGCTGGGACGCGGATGATTTCGGACCCTCGGCACCTTTGGAGGTCGGCTTCGCATCGGTACCACGTGACATATAATTGCCGCGCACGATATGTATTCTTTCTTTCTTTCTTTTAATTTCGTTGGAGCATGATGTCCATGATAGATTAACTATGCATGATGAAGGCGAGCTGAACGGAAAATATTATTGTGGATTTCAGAACGAAGAAAAAGAAAGTTGGGTAAAATTTAGCAGAGTGCGCGCAGCGTTGACATGTTTTCAAGAATTACAGCACACATAGTAAAGTTACTTTCCCAGTGTAATTATTATATTAGCGATTTCTTTTTCTCATGAAGTGATTAGATCACATTACAAACTGCAGTATTTGCCCTTATTTAGGGTTATTGAAGTCGTAGTTTGTTTGTTTGTTGCCCCCGTTGCAAAGCAGCAGCTGCCCCCGTTGCAACTGCCCCCGTTGCAAAGCAGCTGCAGCAGTTATAACAATGTCTGTCCTAAAGTTTCCTTTGTTACTTCATCGTATATACTTCATCAATACAGTGTCCTTGGATTCGCAGAAGTTATCGCTCTGGACAAGACAAGCATGTGAGGCTTTGTATATCTGTGCTTGTATATCCTGCTTGCAATTCTTTTGTGAACATTGTCCTGGTATTTCGCCGTACGATAGCGAAATGGGAGAAATGGAAGGAATCTTGCTTCTGCGATTCGCTCATCTCTTGGGCCTCATTCACTGCGATAACCTATAAAGTGTTCACAGCGTCCGCCTCTTGTTACCTTTCATCGTTCTTTTACTGCGTTTTGTGCTTTGTTCGTCTTACTTCTCGTTTCATTTGTCTTGCTAATGCGATATTGAGTACGAAGTCCGCTGCAATATATTTCATAATTTTGAAGAGGCCGAAATATATTGTCAATAATTCCCACCGGCAAAGAAGGCTGAACGACGAAAACGTTTCTTTTCCCGGATTCAGTTTTGAAAAGCAATTAAAGAGAAAAGAAATAAACGAGGGAAGCATGCATTCTTTCAGAGCTAGTTATTTAGGCCATCGCTTCCTTCCAATTGGCTCAGCTATATATGACTGTTCCAAGTGGTAAGGGTGATCAACAGAGCGTGGTGGTTTACGGAGACATATGTACCGTAAAATTAGGTTTATTGTTTCGGCGTGTTAACTAACGACTTTCGCTCTTACTCTTCTTTTCGTACATAATTCTGCCAGTGCAACATTCTTTGGTGCTTAATAACTGTTAGGGAACGACAATTCTATATTGCAGTCAATAATTCTCTATAGTCGGATACAACTTTAGAAAAAATGGGGCGTTTATTCCTCCGAGGCGGGTGCACACGAGCATCCACCAATGGGCGCGCACTCTGGACCGACGTCATGCGCCGGACGGCCGGTGACTTCGCCGCTTCGGTCATCTGGGCGGGGCCTCCCCTTTTTTCTAAAGTTGTATCCGACTGTAGTTGTGAATCATCTGCATGGTTGGTTGTAAGTATGTCTTAACATAAGTATAGATGTCATCCGAAGCTTCGCGTGCGCACTGGTATCTTCCACACCCTTTCATTTTGACAGTCTGCAGCCACTTTTTGTTTTAAAAGTTCTTTTCGAACGTCGCCGGGTTTTCGTTGCCGTGGGTGCTGCCTGGCTGTTCTCTAGCCGAATAGGCCAACCAGTCACAGTGGAGGACGCTATAGGACGTGCGGCACTGAGTTCCTTGCAAAACCACCAGATGGCAATCGCATCGCCGGCGGCTCCGGCGGGGTAAAGAAAAAAAATAGCCAGAAAGCTCGCCTTCTCGCATCTGCGGCAGCGCCATTGCATTAGCCTCTCTACAATGCCTGAATAAAGCCTTCCGTGTCACTTTGAGCGGGCACTCAATAAACACAAACTCGTGTTTCGACTCTTTATACACTCGCACAAAGCTTCGCTGTGCATGGATTCCAACTCGTGTGATCTGCCGCAATATTGCACTGAGGCTCCTGTACAGCACAAACGTTGGAATATCACTCTTTAACATAGGATTTCCACTGCATTTTTCTATAGGCTTATATACAAAAAAAGAAAGGTAGCCATGGTGCTTTTCGGCCAAAGGTGCCTTAGCGCCTTTCGAATTGTTATCAGTCAACATCGCTGCAGGCCCTGTGAGTTTCTCTTTTCTCATTCTCCTGCAACGCATCCTTTGGTTTTGCGATGTCCGCAATGCTCTGGCCGGTCAAGTGCAGCCTGATGTCTTCGGGCCTCAATTCCCCACCCCTTGTTCTTGCGTGCAGTAACTAGGGTGCGTAGGGCCATGAGGATTTAGTCCCCCATATTTGATTTTCCAACTCCTGATGTTGTTGTTTTGTTGGGCCACCTTAGAAATGCAATGTTTCAAGCGTATATCTGGTCGTAGAAGGGCGCTTACGAACCACCACTTTTATCTGGCATGTAGTTTAGCCGTTGATGAAAACTAACTGTAGCTACCGTTATCAACTATATCAACAACAAACATTTCATATACTGTCGCACCCTGGGAACGTAATAACAAAACTTCTCATTACCATTTAATCATTCTTTATGCATATAATGCATTCATGTAATCCTGTTTTGGTCACTTAAATGGTCCCAGAAAACTCTTGCAGGCGTGTTTTAACCAGAAAGATTTTGCCTCGTGTTTTCAATTTGAAAATTTTCTCGGCGACAAAATAATTTTTGTTTTTCTCTGGAGTAAATGAAGAAGCAGCTGATACGACGTGATGCACTGTACATATAATTCACGGAGCCACTGTTTCTTTTTTCAACTCTCCTGTGCTCGTTGTTTCATTCTTTCTATCATTATTTTTATTTTATTTTTTCGCAACTGCGTCCCTAATGAACTTAGCTCCGTGCTATTGCTCGTTACATTTCAGTCATCTTATGTGTGATTACTCGCCACTGTTTTTATTACTCACGAAGCGCGACCAAGACGCGCATAGAAGCACACAGCTGTAACGATAGGCGTACCAGTTGCGTATTTGTCGACGTCCGCTCTGCTGGCGTCCACAGTGATCGCTGCACTGAAAGCTGCACTGTCGCAAAGAGAGTCGGCTTCGGGGTCCTTGGCCCCGTCCCACAACAGCAACGGAATCACTCAGTCACCGTTTTCGTCGTCACGGTGCGGCCCGCGTCCTGAGGGGTCCATCGTCGCCGGTGGTGTCGTTGTTGGAGGTGGCGCATAGACAGGAGGACGAGGAGGGGGGTACGTCGAACCCTGGACACAGCCTCGCGGACCGCAGGGAGGACGTCGTGCCGGCTGCTCCACTCAGCCAGTTCAGCTGCCCCGGGCGGTCCCCCGTCCCGTTAGGGGGTCCCGCGAAAGTTGCGGTGGGGAGGCGGCGGGGGGGGGGGGGGGGGGAGCGTCCGTCCCGTTTCGGGGAGGAATGCTCCCTCCCCCGTGCGGCCCGGCCGTACTCTGGTGGCCGGCTGTGCCAGTGACCTCCCCGCCGCCGGCTGCAGCGCACGGGGCCGAGGGGTGGCGGGGGTCCGTGACCTTGAGAGGTAGCTTTCCCCCTCGTTTGATCGCGTTTCCATTCTAACGGGAACCAGGGTCCCAGAACCGTACGCGTCTGTTTCCCTTTTCTTCTACGCGACGCGCCGGTCGCCGCCGCCGCTTGCCGGCCGTTTGCTTTCGCTGCTCGCTCAACTTTTGTGAAAGCCGCTTTCGCTAGCGGTTGATCCTTCTCTGACCGTCGCCGCCCGTTTGGCGATGTTCAACATAGAAGCGCGCGGAGGGGGGACGGGGGAGTACTCTTCCTTCCTTCCAGCAGCTTCTGCGCGCGTATCTGTGTTTGCCTGCTCTTCCGTCGCGCGCTGATTGACTCTTTTGAGATCTGCGCGGATCCGTGCGCCGCGCGCGACCCCGCGTTTGCGGGTCGGCGGCCGGCACGCTCCCGCCACGCGTCCGTCCGTCTTGCCCGGCGCCGCCTTCTTTCCCCGAGCTCGCATCTGTCCCGGGCCCGCTTAATTGTTGGGCGCGCGGACTCGTCTCCAGGTGTCGAACCCGAGCGTCCGGCGGTCGTCGGCCTCGAGCGTCGTCGCCCCCCTTTTTTCCGGGACACGGACGAGTTGCGCCCGGGGAAAGTGGACCCGCCGACGATTGTCGCCCAGATTGTCATGCATGCATGGTGCGCGCCGCAGCATCCCGGTCCCGAGTTGTCGACCCCGGTTGGCGACAAAAGGCTTCAGACCTCGGGTTTGCTGAGCTCGTGTGTTTCTTGCCACCGTGGCCTGTACGCACTGTGACTCATGCACGTTCGTGCCTGCGCTCCACCTTCCGTGGGTCTGCCAGTACTTATTCCGTGGGTTGTGGACTGTCTCCAAACAACCGCTGCTGTCAGATGAGAAAATGCACCGCGCCGGAACTTTGCTGGAACCGATTAGCCTTTGTGTAGATACTGGTGAGATCCCTAAATTGTGTGTGGCAAAATTTTAAACTCTCGTAGTTAATTAACAGCTGATGGCGTGGAGTAGAGGTATAGGGTTTCTATGCTCAAGGTCCGAAGTTTGAATCCTCGTCCAGGCCACTGCATTGTCAAGCTTCGAGTGGCGCCTTAAAAAGGCTGCGGAGAGCCAGTAGGGCTATACCAGTCCAGGTGCAAACAAATTAGAAAGGCTCATAGAGTTTCATGCAGTTACCGGAGGGAACTGTGGCGCTGGTGTCTACGGGTGCTGCAAGGACAGTAGCTCAACCAGCATGATTATGGATTTGCTTAAGCTTCGTCCTTCTGGCTTTAAACGACCTTCGCAAACTTATCATTCTCACAAGAGTACTGCATTATGAATAAATAATTATACGTTATTAAAATTGTTTGACGGCAGGTTTGGAGCGCAGGACCTGCACAGAAGCCCCATACTCCACGGAGGCATAATCAAGCTGAACCATTGAAATTAGCAACGATTGGGCTTGTTCGCAAGTCTTATTGCCTTCTGCATTAAAAAAATAATAATAAAGAAAGTATAGGTGGCTTTGAAATTTGGGCCAATGAAGGCAGGTAAAGCGTAATAAACAAATCCACTAGTACGAAGACAAGACAAATTCACGATTTAACCGTCCTTCCCATAGTGGCTGAACGATCCCAATGCCAGAGTTCCCTCCAGCAATTATTGTAGGAAACAATGGGAAGTTCCTCTGAGGTTCGCCAAGGCAGTCTCTCGCCAGAACAGGAATCGGCCTCCCCGGTGCAGTATTTGGCCACTGCCTCCGTCTTGACTCTTGCAATTACTGGGAGAGGCCTTCGTTTTGCATTGGACATTAATATATGCTGGTGGTGATTACGATGATGAATGAATGAATTACCAATGTTACGATGGATCGTTACAGAGCGGGCGGGCGCCGGTGCAGCCGCCGGAGAAGCTTCTCATCATACGGCCTTCGTGGCCTGCTATTCTCGCTTGGCGCAGTGCACGTTGCCGCCGTCTTGTCCCGACTTAAGGAAGTTAACGAAGGTGTAGTCGAAGCCTCGTGTAACGTACCGTTTGTAAAAGAGGAAGGGATGGTGAAGATGTTTCTCGATGAATTACTGCAGAAGACAACGGCTAGATGAACGATCGGCTGTACATCTGGGTGCGTATATTCACGAGAAAGTTCTTACGCCGAACTGTTAGTAAGGGCAGGTCCCGACCATATTCGTGACGTTCCACATATGTAGCGGTAGTAAAAACGTATTTACTGAGGGAAGAGACTCGGGGCACGTGACGGTGCGGGATCAAGATATCGTCAAGCTCATTTATTCCCAGCAGGGAGTCCAAAACGTCCTCTCGTGGCAGGTGTAAGAGAGGAGCGCGTGAATTGTAAGTTCAGCCATGTCTGTAGGTTGTTTTCGTCTCCCACGCTAACGGAGGCTTCTTGGACGGCATGACGACGGCTGACACTTGCACTATAGCTATAGGCAAGTCCACAGCAGGTGTGACGTGTCCACGGACTCACCAACGGCAGAGGAGGTAGCTAATTGCCGATTTATTGGGTTCACCGGCCCTGCTGTTTCGCTTCCACTTTTCAGTGACGTTTAGTGGGACACTTATGGATGAAGCCTGCGTAGGATCACCTCATCTTTCCTGGCCAAGCCACGAGGAATGGACACAGGGCACGGAGCAATTGGAGCACATGTCTAAAGATGGAGGCAGTTTTTGCGGGCTATAGGAGGCGTATAGTCTGGGAGGCAGTACAAGGGGATGTGTCAGGGTGTGTTTGATCTGTAGGCTCTTTGAAGAGTACGACATATCACTAGTGAATGCGGCCGGCCAGTGGGCAAACGGCTATTACCAACGTAAATATTAGCGATTTCGGCCCTTTATACTGTGTACTTCGCAAAAATATGTGGCAACGGCTCGCCCGATTGTAGGACGCGAAAAAGCGGTACCTCTTACATAAAGACTTCTACAAAAGCGCCTCTTATATAAAGGCATTCGATTTCCGGAAAGCTTAGACGTCTGTTCACTGTCCGGATTCGTCGGCCTGAATTGCGATATCCATGCATGCTAAACTCTATGTGAAATGCAGGAATGGTTTTTTATAGGCAACTGATGAACGGATTTCAGTGGAAAGCGTCAGAAGCTATCGGCTGATGTAAGCTGGATGTTTTTTTTTATTTATTTAGGCCGTCGTCGTCGTCGTCGTCTTACATAATTTTCTTTGAACGAGAAGAAAGGAAACCGAGAGGCCCAATTTTTA
The DNA here is from genome assembly GCF_038994185.2 of Dermacentor albipictus. Lineage (NCBI taxonomy): Eukaryota > Metazoa > Arthropoda > Arachnida > Ixodida > Ixodidae > Dermacentor > Dermacentor albipictus. Next base: position 34,701,839 of record NC_091823.1, on the reverse strand, counting down.
TTAGTCGTATTATGAGAAGCCAACTATGAATATTTTTTTTTTAATTTCAAGACGTTTCAAGCCACCAAATTTACGTTGAAAATGGGCTTCAGTAATCATTACCGCTTTAAACGCTCTATCAAGTCGATTTACGTAATTGGAATACATATTCCAATTTATCAATGAAGAGGCATTCTAAAATAGCACGAATCGAAGTCATACAGCTGCTTGTGGACTAAATTCACATACGTTTACCTTCCAACGAAACGGTAGTGAGCTCAATGCAGTCTTGAAAGATTTTTCAGAAGTGGCCGACGTTCTGCTGCGGAACACGAACCTGGTCGCAGGTTCGAATCTCGGCTAAGGTGGCCGCTTTCAGTGCGAGGCGTGGAAGTGGGGATGCAAGAACGATCTTGTATAGGTTCGTCCTTGTGTCGTTAGAGAACACTTCGTTGCTATTCAAGAGCTCATATCAGCTTTTGTTTAGATTGGAGTGCCACAGGCTACATCTTTCACTGATCGGTATTTCGCTAACCTGCGTCAGCGTCATACGGAGCTTTTTTTTTCCTCGCATGACGTAGAAGGAATGAAAAGGTCATATCAGACTCAATATAAGTGAGGTGCGTATCCTAAATGTAAGCAGCCCTGGGGTGCATGGCGTCTTATAACGGTTCGGAATGGGAACCGTTCGCTTAGCCTCGCGTCATTGGTCAGAATGGCGCTTTTGATGACGAAAGCACGAATCTTGCCGATCACGCGAGGGCATGCAAAGAGTTCGCTTTCTGAACCGTGATGAGATAGCACTCATGGTCAAAACACTTAAATGCGCGTTAAAGGGAGTTCCCTATAGCGTACAACATTCATAAAGAAGCTTCCACTACGACGTCCTTCGTAGCCTACGGTGCACATTTGTGAGTTAAGACATGAAATCCGAGATCGAGAGGGGCGAGCGTTGATGACATATATGTCGTCTGAAGACCTCACCTCCCCCCCCCCCCCTTTCCGCCGGCTTGACTGGCCGTAAATGGCAAAGAATGATCCGGTAACCAGCAGCACGAGCTCATGTACCAGGTGTATAGTGCCGCAGAATTGTCGGCTGCAGCTTTATCAACATCCTACGTAATAATTGCACGAATGTGCGGGCTAACAAGTTCAATTCGCCAAGTGGTCGCTAAACTACTCGCCTTAGCAGAAGGTTTCATGTGCGGTGCGCTCGTGGCCCACCATGGTTTGTGTGTCGTCAGTATTTAGCAATTAGTAATTATAGACGAAACATTGCAATTCGGGAATTGAGGACCCAAAGTCATTAACTCAACAAAAACTTCTCTAAACAAGATCTTCTCGGGTGCTAGAGCCTGCACTACTTTGACACTGCGGGCGGCCCAGTATGGCAGACTGAAAGAAATATGAAATAGTGAACCAGTGACGTCGATCTCTCTAGCCCCTCCAGTGCGTTTGCAGACCAACAGCGCATGCTTTCGCTGGCACGGGCTTCGTCGCGGCCTTCTCGTTTTTTGCAGGGCGACGCCAGGAATCGACGCGGAGCGTGTCCTATTCCGTTTGCAATCTTGTGGCGGTAGCGCAGCTCGGATGATAACGTTTGCCAATAGCAGCAGATAAAAAATGGATTTATGAATCAGAATAAAGAGAACTCTTAATTGTCATAGCATTAGCGCCCGCGCAGCAAGGAAGCAGGTGGTATTTTCTAATGGGATGAGGAGATCAGCGTCACTGGCAAGGTATTTAATTTTCGCTTGTGTTCAGGGCTAGCGACAGCCTAAATACCGCACGCCGTAATACCGTACCGTAATACCGTACGCCGTAGTTGTTGTTGGGCAACATATGACTGTCGGGCTTCAATTTTGCAAATGCGATATTGCCTCTAAAATCGCTAATTAAAACTTCATCTGTATTGGCTGCCAAGCCTTACAGCCTGACAGCAGATGTGCAAATGCGCCTATCACAAGTTATCAGTGCAGCACCTTGTGTTATTTGGTGCAGAAAATAAAACGGCCTGTACACCTGCTGCATTAGCGATCTCTGGGAAAGAAAGCGAAGGGGGGTCCAGGGCGGCTGTGCTGGTGCTGAAACATCACCCCCCCCCCCACACACACACACACACACACTCCCCGGAAGTTTTCGATATCCTCGCCTTCCTGACTACACACGGAGGGAGGGGAGGGGTGACAGAAGACCTAAGGTCTCCGGGTGCCAGATGACCTAGCTACGCCACTACTCCCACGCCTCCAATGAGTGGATCATTTGGGGTAGGGGCAATGAACTTGGACGTGTCTCCCAACGAGGCCGATGCGAAACTTCCCGTGAGCATTTTCTTACCATCCCCCTAAACAAACAGCGAAAGGCAGGAATCGCGGACCTGCTGAAGCGATGCACCACTCCAGTTATTCATCGTTCAAGGCATCCATTAACGATATGACCAAGATATGCTCACCACTCATATAAAACCCCAAATGGGGTATTTGAGGTATGAATTAAATGAATGAATGAATGAATGAATGAATGAATGAATGAATGAATGAATGAATGAATGAATGACAGTGGGCGGACAGCAGCGACCAGAAACTGCTTTAAACATATGGGATCCTGCTGGCGCACTGAAGTGTGCCATCAGAACTGTTCCTGTTTTGCTCAGTGGAATTAGCCAACTTGCTGGCGTTGACAGATGAACGGTGGGTGTGAATGATAGGGGAATGCGCTGGTGAAGTGTGCAACAGCGTGTGACTGCCAGCGAACGCTATACCCTGACGTGGCAGAGCCCGTTGGCAGCGTTTGTGAATGCCGCGGGTGCCTGATTCGCGACTCCGCGCCGTGCCAAGCGCGCCAGCAGCTCTCGTTTTGCAATGACAAAAAATACTTTCTCTGCGCGCCGATTGGCTGGATCTTTTACAGCGAACGCGACGAAATAGTTATAATAGCAACAAGTGGGTGGGCGCCCTCGATGCCCGCCTGCTTAATTTCTTTCGCCGCATCGTCGTCGTCACGGGGGGTGAGCGCAGTGCCACCTGATAACGGAAGGCTATACGTGCTCTGACTGTGACATTGACTGTGAGGCTGACGCCCCCACAAACCATGCTTTGGAGTAAAGACGATCGCATTGTACGTATTCCGTGTGTTCCTCCTTTCAAATTCATATAAGAGTTGGCAGCCTACGCATCTGACCTCACTCTGGGCGGCGTTAGTGCGCATATGGGAAACTTCACCGAAATTGTTCGGTTCACTGGCGACAGCTCCGCTTCGTTGCAGCGCTGATGTGTTCTCGTCATTATTATCTACGCTCTTAAACAAGTTCACACCCTTCGGGGCTTCTTGCCACACAACGATAATCGTCGTCTGTCTTGCTTGCGTTTCCTTCCTTGAAAACGCTGCGCAGGCTACTTTCCTGTCGGGAATGCTCTGCCGTGCTGATAACGCGCATGCCGTTCGTGACTTGGAAGTACCGGACTCGCAGCGTTTTTAAAGAAAGGAAATGCGGACAAGACAGGTGACGATTATCGCTGTGTGGCAAGATAAGCCCCAAAGGGTGTGCATTTGTTTAAGAGTGCAGACGTTCTTGGGAAGCTGCATTACACGGACCTTTCGATTGCCAACAGCTCTAACAGCGATGTGTAATTGCGATGGGTAACCTGCACGATACAGGGAGGCTGCGCACACTCGGCTACACCGCAGGAGGCTACGCGGAGGCATCCCCCCCTTGGGCCGAGTGACCCACTTGTCAACCTCTGCTGACGCCAACTTCCGCATCTTTCGGTTGCGGCAAGACGAGCTGATGAAAGGCGCGCACTCGGCACATTCGTGTTGCGCAGCTGTCTCTGCTGCGCGGGGATGAACGTTGACGGGGACAACGGGTGTCAGGTGCAGCTAGAGCCGCAGAGCAGAAGCGGGCAGGTAAAAAAGCGGTTCGTTCCGCCGCGCCGAGTTGAGGTTGGACTTGATGCGGGTATCTGGGGGGGAGGGGGAGGAAGTGGGGCGGGGTAGGAGGATAGGAGGCACCTGCCGCGCTAGTAGGCGCGCTGCGCTTGTCTCGCTGGCCGGCAGGTGGCGGCAGCGTGCGCTGCACGACTGCGCGAGATGCGCTGCGCCTGGCTGGCTGGCGTGCGCGTGCGCGCGTCTCCGCGTATCGACTGCTGGGGCGGCCGGCGTGGCCGACCTTCAACTCGGCTCGGAGGCTTTGCACGGCTCCATGGTCAACCTCTTGGCTTCCTTTCGGGAGCGCTTTTCTCGGAAGCGACGGCGCGCGCGCGCTCTCCCGCTCCGGCGGCGGCCGCCGCCGCCGCTGCTGTGCGGCGAAGGCGACGGCGGTGCGCTTCGCCTGCCTGCCGGACGATGCACCGCCATGCCGCAGACCGCGTCATTCTGGGAAGCCGATTACTCATTCTTGTCCTTAACGTTTTCGCCCCCCCCCCCAACTCTGAGGCGCCTCCCCCGCTGTCCGTTTGCATTGTTTGATGAAAACACCTTGCCGCGCGACGCCTCCAACCCTTCCCCCCCCCCTCCCCCTTTCGTTTCCAACCAGTCTATCCAAGGCGCCTAAATTATGGCGGTTAACTCTTTCCTTCTGGTGGGGGGCAGTCCGGGAGAGCCATTCATTCCTCTGTGCCGCTAGCGCCTGAAAAAGTGCGCGGACGCAAGTTCGCTGGAAATGTAACCGCGCACCTGGCGACGTTTTACGATTTGGCCGTATTTCCGTCGTTTCCTTATTGCAACAGAATCGCCAGTCCCACTTGCTCTGCTTGCGCGTATGGTCACAGAAAGAAAATTTCTGATGTTTCTTCTCGCTGAATTGTAGGAGCGGGATTGTACGGAAAGATGTCGCGGTATGTAGAGCAGCCATAAAAGAAGAGGGGGGGATGAAAGAAGAAAAGCAAAGGAAGAAAGAGCGTACGGGGCCTGGGAACCTGTTCGGTTCACGTATTCAGTTCACCTTGTCGGATGATTCGCAAGCGTTTTGTTCTGAAATATTTCTGTGCATCACAACAAAGGACATCTAGCACGTTGTTATAAGAATGCATCATGTAATCGCACAAAAACAAGGGACAAAGAAGGAACACACAAGACAGGCGCCTGTCTTGTCCGCGCCTGTCTTGTGTGTTCCTTCTTTGTCCCTTGTTTTTGTGCGGTTACATGATGCATTCCAATAACGACCACCAACTAGCCCGCTTATCCCTGTTAAATACGTTGTTATAAGTACGGTTCGTTCTTGACTTTTAGGGGCTTCTCAAACGCGGCGTTAATTGAGAGGCCGCAAACTGGTGAGCAGGGTGGCACTCTTTTGCGTGCTAGAAAATCCGCAGGTACAGCAAGCAAGGAAGCGCGATTCCATGCATCGAAACAAATATGCTACCTTGTCATGCAAGTACACGACGAATCCTATTTACGGGTTATTGCTTAGATTTGAAGCGCCAGAGTACAAAAATTAAATTATGGGGTTTTACGCGCCAGAACCACTTCTTGATTATGAGGCACGCCGTACTGGAGGACTCCGGAAATTTCGACCACCTGGGGTTGTTTAACGTGCACCTAAATCTAAGTACACGGGTGTTTTCGTCCCCATCGAAATGCGGCCGCCGTGGCCGGGATTCGATCCCGCGACCTCGTGCTCTGCAGCCCAACACCATAGCGACTGAGCAACCACGGCGGGTAAGCGCCGCAGTACTATGTAACGGCAAGGCGAAGGTAGATGCTAAGATGAACGGGTTGATGGTAATTCAGTGTACATGCACCGCACGTCATGGGTATAACGAACGACACGTGTGGAAACATAACGTATTGGCTTGTGAGCCAAGGCGTTACGCTTTGTCTCAATTTCCTCACAGTTTTTTTTTCGTATACGAGAGAAAACTGTAATATGTCAAGCAATTCAGTTATGTATAGGTAGTGTGTCTACATGTTCAGGATCACGACAAAGAAAGCTTTCGGTAGACTTTCAGCTGCACTTGGCCTGTAGCGAGTAAATAGTGGGATTTCGCATGTCGCGGTCATATTACGAAACCTGGACTGAAGCCTGCTTTTTATAGGTTGGCTTCTTTCCGAGTGAAGTTGGCGATGGTCGACAGCCGTGGGCACAGTTTACCCTGAATGAAAGTGAACATGATATTATAGATAAGGGACGGCATTACGTCTATGTTGTATTTCTTTTTCTGCACGAGAGCTGTATACATCTGGACTGAGGGTCAGCGTTGCGCCGGTCTCCTGACCAGTTTTCACTGATTTGTGTTTGTGCGTGTGTGTGCGCGCACACACCATGTCTTTTTTTTCTTTACGCACTGCTCAATCTCTTCACAAAGGCGTTTTGTCACACGATGGTGAGACGAATCACCATCGATGTGGGCCTACGACGCGAGGGCGTCGAACGTACGAACTCGCATACTAGGGAGCATGACGCCCGCTTCCGAGCTGCTGAAGTGCTGTTTTGTCAAAGATAAGCTCTTTACTTTCTGCAGGTGCAAACGCTTAAACGCATTAAGATATTCTTAGAAGGATGTGTGAAGTGACAAGGAGAGACAGAGTTGTTCCGCACAATTATGCATTCGAGGAAGAGCCACGCGTTCCTCGTACAGGTTTAAGACGGAAGGCCCAGGTGGTTTGGAGACGGAGGCAATCCCGATCGACTCTGGTGCCAAGAGGACGCGTGTTAGGCCTAAGTGGGGCGGGAAGGAAGTGTCAAGGAAGAAGCTTGGAACTACATAGTCGGTGACTAAGCTGGACCAGAAAAATCATATAAAACAGTCCCGTCACACACAAGTGGCACATATCTGACTGAAGCTCGAAGTTTGCCTATAGTATTACAAACGCAGGTCATCGGCAAGCATTTCAGCGAAGAATGAGTTCACAACTCTATGGTCTAACGTAGAAGGCGCTACTAGTTGATGTTGACATGACGTCAAATCATATAACGGGCTTGCGAAACACTGTTATACGACCAGCAGTGTTACTTGGATTCCAAAGGATTTCGGCGAAGTCCGACATTTTATAGCAAGCAGTGCCTGAAATTAAGATGCTAGGTGATTAGACAATGTCGAAAAAGAGTTGCCAGCACCGCAAGAGCATTAGGAAGGGATGAACGACTAAATGGTGACATGGGCACCGAATACACAAAGCTTTTTGTTCGTTCGTGATATTTGCCATTGGCCGGCCGCCTTCGCTTATATGTACAACATCACGATTGGCTTACACCATGCTGTTACGAACTGTTCTATAGCGTAATAACGTTTTTTTTTTAATGTTAATACAGAGAGCACAGATGAATTCGACTGGACAAAAGGATATCGCTTCGGAAACGAGGCGTTATATATGACTTGCATTGTTCAAAAATCTGATTAGCCGCCAGGCAGAGATAACAAACCCAAGTGCACTTAGAATGATGTGTAACTCTTCTGCTGGATGAAGCTCCGTCGAAATCAGCGGTCTTGTCTAACGAAATGAGGTTTGACTGATGACAGAAAAAGAAGTAGAAGACATGCAATGCGAATTCATCAACTTCTCGTACAACCACCCGATTCTTGGCGCATTCCCCATAGTGAGTACGATCCAGCAGTCTCCCTCTGAAGGCACACCACTACCACCACCACCACTCCTAATAGCAACAACAACAACAACAACAACAACTACTACTACTACTACTACTACTACTACTACTACTACTACTACTACTACTACGACGACGACGACGACGACGACGATGACGACGACGAAGACAACAACTACAGCAACAATAACCGAGGTTGAATTCACAAAGGTTTTTCGTTTGTTATAGTTATTTTCCATTGACAGTACGATCCAGCAGTCTCCCTAAGAAGGCTCACCACCACCACCACCACCACCACCACCACCACTAACAGCAACAACAACTACAACAACAACAACAACAACTACTACTACTACTACTACTACTACTACTACTACTACTACTACTACTACTACTACTACTACTACTACTACTACGACAACAACTACAGCAACAGTAACCGAGGTTGAATTCACAAAGGTTTTTCGTTTGTTATAGCTATTTTCCATTGACACCAACGTCACGATAGACTGCTCGCACCTACCCTTGCAAACAGTTCTAGTGCAAGTACATTTCGTGATCGCGGGCCCTTCTTCTCATCCTTTGTAATTACCGATGTACGTTTCTGCGCCCGTTCAGCAAAGCGTAAGAAGCGGCGTTGCCCTTCAGCGGAAAGCGAGAGTTTGCCGTCCCCGACAGCCAGCTGCCTCCTTGACGCGAGGCGGCATTGCGCGCGCGCGTCTGAATGGCGGGGCGGTGCCGGCGGTCGACGACGCCGGCACCGTCGCCGGGGTTCGGCACCGCGGTTCGGGGTCGCGACACGCCGGCAGGAAACGGAACCCGGTCGGGCACGCGACCGGTGTCGGCCGCCGATGAGGGACAAGCCAACGACCCGCTTTAGTGTGTGTGCGTATGCACCGTTCCATTCCGAGTTCGCGCGCAGTCTCTTTGTTAATAGTTTTGGGAGCCGCTCGGCGGTATAGACAAGACCTCCGGTCGGGCCCTTTGTCGGGGCTCCTGCGGGACGACTGGAGATGCGAGATGCTCGGAACAGTGAACAGCATGTTCCCTGCCGATCTTTTTAGACCCCTTTTGTAGCGAGGAAAGTTCTACAGAGGAGGCCCGACGACGTGTATGTATATGAGCGTGAATTCAAACGCGAACAATTCGAAAGTGTCTGTAATGCGTCCTGGCGTTTCCCACTTCGCCTGCATTAGCAAGAGACACCTAATTCAGGCTTTTAAGTACACAATCGGGACTACCCTATGGTCAGAAATTGTGCACTTAACATACGTTTTGGTCAGTTTCTTTCTTTCTTTATTTTTGCTCGCGTTTTAACATATGCTAGGGGCACGTCCGGTCACGCGCACAGTGGCTTCAAACCTTTTAACAGAGGTTATATAAACTTTATAAACTAGGAATGTTAAAAAATAAAGATGTGTTAACTAACCTAGCCCTAGTGCAGAAAAACACCACCACCTATAACGTACGTTATTTGGAACCCTGGTGCGTCACCAAATGACGAACAAACTAGGGGAAACAAATGTTAAAATATTCATTGCCGACGGTTCCAAATCACATTTTTATGGAAACAAATAACGACATATCCACAATTTCATCAATGCGATTGCGTACCATGTTTGTCTAATAATATACCTTTTTTCTACGATAGACTGTAAGAACCCCGCCCCCTACCGCTCTGTAGCGTACGCGGTTTGGTCGTGCTCGTCTCTATTTCCTTCTATCTCCCCCTTCCGCTCTCTTTCTCTTTTTATCCCCCTTCACCTTTCCCCCCGTGTAGGGTAGCCAACCGGAACTGCCTCTGGTTAACCTCCCTGCCTTTCCATGCATCCTTCTCTATCTCTCTGTATGCTGGGAGGTCAGGACTGTCCTCGCAACATGTTTTTTCTTCGGGCTAAATTTCCATTCAATTCAATTCAATAAATGTGTGTTTCGGTGCAACACAATTCCAACATTAACCTCGCTTCTCGACGTGATATTTTCACTTTAGACAAACAGTCACTCAACCGCGGGAGTTCGGTATGCCTCAAGGTGTTTTAATGGCTAGAGAGTGGTAATAGGAGATAGGAATGTGGTGCTGTATTCACAAAGCTTTTTACTTGCCGAAAACGGCCAATGGCCAATACCGTCGCTGTCGTCTCGTTGATCATCACGATTGATTGGTTGGTTTCCAGCCGCGTGAAGCTAATTCTGCTAAATTCTTTGGCGCCAAAGCCACAGGCTGAGAGCCGGAACATCGCGCAAACGAAGCGTCGTTTCCGCAGGAAGGCATGACGTAATGGAACCAGGAGTTCGATAAGCTCCTCTACTGTAACTGTCCCGACGTCCTGATTTGACTGCGTACGGAATGTCGGCTCACTTGTGTTACGTCCCGACCTAGAGCGATAGCGAGGAGGGGTAGGGAGCACGAAAGCCTGGTGTTGCGTAGGTAGGTGGTGATGGCATTGGCCCCGGTCCATGGTATTCGGCATCCTCCGTAGGCTTATATGCAGTGGCGCCGTGCCGCGTCGGGATCTGTAACGAACGAGATAGCCGGCAAAATGCAACTACGAATTTCGTGAGCAAAGTGTTATACCGAAGGCTTATAGTATAGTAAGAGCCCTTCGCCTTGAGCTCTGTCTTGTGCGCCATTCACGAAGATTGGAGCGTCTTGGCTTGGTGGCAGGATCCACGAGCAGCTTTCACCAGCAGTAGGCAGTGGCGGAGCCGTTGTCGCTTATAACGAAACGCTCTTTCTTTTTTTTTTTTACATAAAGTGATATACACAGCAAGAACAGAAACAGGCTAACAAACGAAGTTTACGAAGTTTACGAATGCAACGCACTTGTCCAAGATATACCGGCAACCTCGTCCTCGACCGTCCGCCGATTGATGACGTCCCCTGCGGGGCACACAGTCTCCTCTGCAGGTCCGTTTCTGCCGCCGACTTTTGAACCGGTGGCCAGGCTTACTACGAGATGGTAAGAACGTCACGCGACCAATACGTGGTCCCAGAGCCGCAGTGCTATAAGCTCACCGTTACACCGAGGCCTTCCTGTTAACGGCACATTTGTGAGCACGCACAGCGAGACGAAATGAGCGGAGCGAAGCGTATTTGTTTGTCGAGCAGCTGTCTAACTTAGAAAAATAAAATAAAAAATAAATAAACCGTCCGACCTTGACAAACCTGGAAGCACCGGACAAGCCGGCTTTGCTTGACACCATCCACAAACTCGCGGGTCACCCGCCGCGGTGGCTATGGCGTCCTACTGCCGAGCACGAGGTCGCAGGTTTGAATCTCGACTGCGGCGGATGCACTCCGATGGCATACATGCGAAAAACGCTCGTGTGTTGTACTTTGTGTGCACGCTATAAAGAACCCCAGTGGGTCTAATTAACACGGAGCCCTCTCATAAAAACCAGAAAAAGAAACGCACTGTACAGTTGCGGGACGTTAAACCACGTGATTTAATTTAAGCTCGCCGATTTTGAGCGTGCGAAGCAAAGTGGCTGGCTTTATGTGGCTGATGTTCTCCTTTTAGACAACTGTTCCCTGTGTCTTGAGTGTGCCAAGTCCAGCACGCATAACAATAGCTCCTTTTCGAATGTTCCTTTTTGTGTGTGTGTGTTCTTTTCTTGGACGCTGTGTGGAACGGCTTGCCAACACTGCGAGCAGTTAGAGAAACGCCTGGATGAGTCGCATTCCTGTTCGTCGGTATAGTTATCCGCAACTTGCATGCCTTTCGTACAGCTGATCTCGCTTCCTCTTGGCAGACACGCTTTGGCGTCAGCTCTGATCAGTTCTTGTCTTGTCTTGTCTCCAAATACTGGCGCATACCCACTGCGGGGGATTGGCCAAGAAGCCGGCGGTTTCAAGTGTGCTCCCCGCATTTCTCCCTGTCAGTCTTCTACTTCCTCCCCGGTTTCTCCGTGTCAGAACCATTTTCAATATTGCGTATACCCACCTTTAGTGCGTGCCTTCAGCCAGTGGTGCAGTCGGAATTTTTTTTTTCGCGGGGAGGAGGGGGGGGGGGAGGGGGGTCACCGCTTGATCGGGTTCGAGGAGGGGAACCCGAGGAGGGGAACCCTGGCTACGCCACTGCTTGCTGCTACCGCAGTCAGTCATCATCGTCAGCTTGCTGATATAGTTCTCGTTCCTGCAGCCGCTGGGTGGTAAAACTACACCGGTGTTCCTTCGTGAACCTTCACTGTCATGTCCGCAACGCTGACCAGCACTCGAATGTACTCATACTTTCTTTTTAAAAATATCTTCCCCCCCAACGCATGCATCTCAGTTACGATCATTTGCATGTCCGAAATATTTGACCTGTTCATTGCTGTCGCTATGACTCCAAGCTAGATTACTTGGTCGCCTAGCGTGTGTGTGTGTGTGTGTGTGTGTGTGTGTGTGTGTGTGTGTGTGTGTGTGTGTGTGTGTGTGTGTGTGTGTGTGTGTGCTTTGCTAGCTTGGAATGCGCTTTTCATGCCCGTATCATCTAGCGGCTGGGATTGCCGAACTTTCTCCGGCCGTCTGTGGCGGCTTTGTAGATACATACTTTACAGAGTCCTTGCTTTTATTCCTCGCTGCACGCGCTCTTACATCGGCCGTGTTGCGTTCGGGGGAGTCCGGGGTGGGATGATGTCGTGAAAAGTGTAGAGGGGGGGGGAGGGGAGGGGTATGAGATGAGGCGGAGGCCAGGCCGGAGAGCTCCCGGGTTCAGCCCCTTGGTTCTCGGGGTCACGGCGGGACGGGGTCGTGTCACGGCTGCGGCCCACGGGAAACGGAACCCGGTCGCGCGCGCCACGCGCCCGGTGTCAGCCGGCGGCGGTAGAGCCGATGACCCGCTTCGGGCTGGGGGGGCGCAAGACGCGTGCTCGCATCCGGTCCCATTCCTTTGTCGCCTGGCCGGAGACCGTTGGCGAGCGGGACATCGCCGCCCCCCCCGCCCTCCCCCTGGCCATGTCTCTATACGCTTCTTCGTCGGTGATGTGGATGGAGGGGTACGGAGGGGGGTGTTGTACGAGTGCGTGTGTGTTTTCCTTGTTTCATTTCCTTCCTTCCTTTACACGGCAGCAGCGGTCCCGGAGCCGTTTGTCGTATTGGCGCACTCTTGAAATGCATTTTGATGTGCAGGCCAAAGCGTCTGTGTGTGTATATGTATTTCTGTGGTGTGGTGCGGCGCCCGCACGCGCGCCTGTGTGTCTTCACGCCTCGTCATGCCGTACGGGAATTAGCGGGAAAGTTCTAGGCGACTTCTGGGGGGTCGATGGAACCTTACCGACTTTCTCTCTCTCTCTCTCTCTCTCGTTTAGTTGTTTTCCGACCGCTTCGCTCGCGACCTTTTGAGATAGTGCGTTGCTCTCTCCTGGCCAAATGAAAGGAAAGGTTAGGGGAGGGATGCAGGGTGAGTTTGAGTACCGACCTTTACTCTCCCAGAGAGATGGCTAAACTAAAATTAAACGTGCCCGAGTGACGAGACGGTGAATCTGCGGTCGAAGTCCCTGCGCCCGTGTGCTCGTTTCATCCTCGAATGCAATCGGAATAGTTTGGTAGATTCTGGAAATGGTTCCTTGAGGACGAAAGTGGACGCGGAATAATCGTGTCACTTCAGTTGTTAAAAGCTGCTAATGTTACTCTGCCAAATCTATCTATCTATCTATCTATCTATCTATCTATCTATCTATCTATCTATCTATCTATCTATCTATCTATCTATCTATCTATCTATCTATCTATCTATCTATCTATCTATCTATCTATCTATCTATCTATCTATCTAATCTTATCTTTCAGTCAGTCACTCAGTGAGTCAGTCAATCGCCAAAAGGCAGAACGAGCAGGAAAGTCGTCAACCTGTACTGAATTAAAACATTAGGTTCCGTTAGGTGAAGGCGTTAGGGGTAAGGGTATTATCGTCAGGCATTGATTTTTAAGGCCCGTTGTCAGGCATTAATTTGCCGTATCGCTTCTCTCCGAGGCAACCATCACGCTTAAATAGTTGTGGACTTAAGATTACAACCTTAGTAGAGAGCACAGAATATTCAGCCTTGACATGCCCGTGAGGGAGCGGAGTGAACGTGCGAGGAAGTACGCGTTGAGCCAGCCTTTGTAGTCACCGGATAACGCAATCGGCACGCGTATATCTTCCAGTAGCTTCTTAGTCGCCGCTATACGGGGAAGCTGGCAACGGTGCGCCGTCCACGTCGATCGGAGCCAGACGGACGAGAAGACCCGCTCGTTTAACTGCGCAGTGGCCCGCGTAATAAACGACTTTGAGACACGTGTCGTGCCGGCCGCTGATGCGCGCCTCGTACGCTGGTGGTGTCCGTGAACCCGTGCTCAGTGCAGCGCGAGGCATCCTGCAGCGTAGACGCTGCGCGCGCTACCGCGGACGTTCGTGAAACCGGTCGCGGTTGAGCGTGTACGCTAAACTTCCGGAACTGGGCGGCGCCGTGCATTCCGTCGTGTGTGCTTGCACTGCGTGAAGTGTACGCGCACGCGTACGTACGATTACACCCGTTGGGGCGCTGATTCGATGCGACTTTAGTCTTAGGCGCAGCGTGCGGCTCCTTGTAACCGACGGCGGCTTAATTATCGTAAAACTGGTTTATTAGAGGGCTCGCGTTAGCTTTTTAACGCGAAGTATTCTTTGCCTCATTCGTGGTGCATTGCTGTAGGTAGGTAGGTGGGTAGGCTCCGGTCTCGCCTCGTTTTACGAAAAACAGTGTGCGCCCGATGTGTGAATCGAGCCTCTGCCGTCGAGCACAGTACAGCCGGGTGTTCTAACCATTAGGCTACGATGCATTTTTTTCTTCTTTATTATATGGCAGCTGAATCTTCAGCAAAATAAAAATAAAAGCAAAGCGCTGCAGAAATTTACGGTGATTAAAAACACATTCAAAAGTCAGGCAAGCACGTGCAAGCGTCCAATAAAGGCATCCAGTCCGGCTCTGTTCCTTGTGCAGCGTACACACTACGAACGTAGGTAACAGATTCCTGAAAAAAAAAAAAAACGACCGATTGCTTCGTGGTAGTTCAGCGTGCCTGTCACACGTTCTACTGCGCCAAAGGCTGTGTAGACCAAGTACCATGTACATGTCAAATGGTAGGGATCTTTAAAAGGTAGGAAACGAACTGTGTATGGCGTGACATCTAAATCCTTTTTAAGTGTTCTTTGGAGATGTCCCACAAGAACACGGCATCCCTACAATCTACAAAACAGTGATCAATCGTTTTAGCATGTGGGCACAAGCGGCAGTTTGTCAACCACGGCAAAAACTGCCTCTTTTTTCTAACCACATTTTGACAAAAAGGGCTGCCGAATTTAACTTAACGAAAAAAAAAAGATGTTTTGAACCCTGGAGGAATGATCATTCGACGGACGCGCTTAAGTACATCTAAGCAATGACATTCCAAATAAGGCTCTCGATAAGGGGGAACAGGAAACAGTCTGTCTATGAGTACAGCAGAAATGTCTTTGCGGGAGGCAGTGAAAATATAATCCGTACTAAAGCGAGCCTTAAGAAGTGAAGGCCTTCGACAGCCTCCTTCAAAAAGCCCCAAGGATCACGTGGTGCACCTCTGACAGACGACGACACATCTATTTCTGGAAGGTAATTGATTAATCGAAGTTGTAACATCTCTATGAGAAACGGACTGTTTACATCTCGAAATAAGAATATCCGGGGCACAACCTGCCTAACAAAAAGGTGAACTAGGCCAAGACCCCCACTCTCAAGAGGAAAAAAAAAAAAGAGGTTATCACGTCGCATGGCCTCAACACGTGAGCTCCATATATAGGTAGCAAACATACTATGGAAAGCTTGCAGCCTAAGCCGTGAGCAGTGTAATAGCTGTAGGACATGCATAAGTCGAGCTGCTAGGGACACATTGCAAGCTTCAGATCGGCTAAATATGGACAACTGCCGTCCCTGCCAATCGTTAACCTTACGTTGTACTTCTGAAATTTCCGCTGACCAGTTCGTATTACTATAGCGATATTGAGAGAGTGCTCCACTGAATACTTGCGAAGTGTATTGGCATCGTGCACCATAGATCGAACCAAAACCCTGAACTATTCTCAAATTTACTGCTGCACTAGAAGCTGAGCAAAACTGTTGCGTAGTGTCAAGCGTATTCTCTACACTTTTCTTGTGGGCACAGAAGAAGGCTATGGCATCTGCATAGGCAAGTACATGGATCTCATAGGATGACAGTTTGAACCCGTGAAAGGTATGATCCTTCAGAATTCGTGCGCAAAGCGGTTCTAAGCACAAAGCGAATAACCGAGGGGACAAGGGACAACCATTAACTATTAGCCTTGTTGTGCCATTAACATAACATACAGTGATGCCATTTAAAAGAGACTTAAAATTGTATGAAGAAGCTTACCGGAATGGACACGTATACCCATCACCCTCTACCAAGGGCACACAGTACCTTACCCCAAAAAACAGTGATGCCACTAAATTGCTGAAAGTCGAGAGATATCGCCACATATCACTTTGCAACGTGGATTATGAAATATCTGCATAGATATTAGCCAGTCGCCTTCAAGACGTAATTCAATCGTTGGTGGGAGACCATCAAACGTGTAGCATTAGGGGAAGGTCAGACAAATGTCCACGTTGCGCGGTCTGTGCTGGACTGTGCAGCTCTGGAGCGTCGGCACAGTTTCTGTAGCTGCAAGGAGGCTCTTCCTTGCGCGATACGTACAGGCACCGTTCGTCCTCACGCCAGACCGCCGCCGAAAGTTGTCGGTTAGGAACGCGATCCTTACGTGGCCGCGGGTCGGGTATAGAGAGCGCATTTGTTACGCACGCGACAAGCCAAGGCCGAGAAAAGACGGCGTGACCGAGTGCCGAAAAGTTCGGCCGGTCGGTGACGCCGTCTTTCTTTGGCGCCCCGCCCGCACCGCCGCAACTTCGGGTCACTAGCTGGGACTCCGAGTAACGCGAACCTCAACTCACTCGGCTGAGCGTCAAGTCTGGGAACGAAGTTCAGTCTCGATTCGGGATCGTCGACGTGACCGCCTTTAAAGAAAAGAAAAAAAAAAATTATATCCTTGTGCGTCTTCAACGCAAATTCCGAGGAAGTCAGCAAACGGGGAACGATCCTCACCGTCGTCTCCGATTCTAATGTGCTCCGCCGACTGACGTGCCTCACGATTTGTTAGACATGTTTTATTTCCCATTCCTGTATGTCGAGGTCTGAGCCGTTGCTCTCAGCGCTGGCCTTGGAGGGCGCAGTAGCCATCGTGCTGCCCAGAGCGAGATCCCGAGTTCAACACCTCGGGTCGCGGTCGCAGTCGCTTTTTGATGAGCACGGCACGCGATCCACGATTCTCGTGGCGCTGAACTTTCTTCGGAACCTATGGTGTACGTATGTTCGTTGACATTAAACTTATAAAAAATATACTCAAAGTCCGTGTCGTTCGCTTTGCAAAGTAACCTGCGGTGGAATGCACACCGCTGAGCTGCGTCAGAGTGCCGCGAAAAAGAGCAGCTTGCAAAGGTGCGTGGGCTTTCTGACGTCAAAGCGGCCGCGATTCCGTTAGTGGCGTGCTGCCAACGCGTCTGTGAGGAAGCAGCTGGATAATCACTATTCAAATCAGAGCACGGCTAAGTCTGGCTTCAGCAAAATTCACGCTGAATCTGAGAATATAGCTATAATACACAGGATGGAGAACGCTTATTCGTAGGAAAGTTAGAGGCAGAGATGCCCAGCGTCTCGGTGTGGCGGCCGGAGTAGCGGAGGGCAGCGCCCCTGAGTGGTGGGCCTTCCCGCCGAGTTTCTGTGCTTGCGGGAAAGGCGCTTGTCAGTGAATGCGGACGTTGGTTTTGTTTTGTGGCTACTGAGAACCGGCGAGATTATCGCGGAGGTATAAACAAGCGTGATGTCTGGAACAGTGCGAGAACTAACGTTTCTTTAACCGAGGGAAGAAACAACTCCTCTAGCCGCGCATCTATTTGCGATGGAGACAGTAGCGTCAGGTTGCATGCCCTACTGCGAATATTGCGTATTTAGCACATGTAGGAAAAGATGTTCAGAAGATGTAGGTGAAAGGAAAGGGTACACAGGACAGCGTCTTTTTCTTAATGATAATACGCAAAACATATGGCGGCACAGTACCGACGGGTCTGTCGTTTTCATGGAATTGAGAAACAGAAAATAAAGGAGAATTATTGTGCGGATGTTCGGAGCAAAGACACCGGTTGCATCATCAGAGACTCGGCGCACGTCGTAGACGTATTTGGTTTCTCTGAACGCATTTCGCTTTTCCTTCGATGTTGCAATAGTGCCCCAAGAAAATATCTCGGCCAGCGTGTCATGTGCTTCCTCAACAGCTTCGGACGTTAGCAAGCGAAGAAAAATGCAAAGGCGGCTGTTCGTTTCAGACTGCATTGTTCGCGCAAAGCGCGGCATCTACAACACTCGGTGGTAGCCGAGAAGCGCTTTCGCAGGCCGACTCGGGCACTAGCGACCTAACGTTGGCGCACCTAGCAACGCAATCGGGTCTCCGCGGTGTCGAGACAAGGTCGGCCAGACAGGGGGTCAAGGGCCTGGGATTTCGCCATGTGGCCGCTTCGATCGCGCCGGCCCAATTTCGCAGCGCAGTGGATCTCGGCGGCGTCCCTCCGCTTCGCCCTGCCGCCCACCCCTTCCCGAGGAACCCGGGCCTGGGATTCAGGTCCCTCGCCCTGCGTGAGAACTCTGCAAGGACGAACGTTGACCCGCTACCCGTGTCTAGCGGTTCTTGGTGGTGGCAAGGGAGGGGGGGGGGAGGGAGTCATCGCTCAGTTTCTTTCTTACTAGTCCGACTCGGACTTTTTCTGGTCCACTCCGCGCATGCGCACCGCGTGAGGGAAGAGCTCTCGCCGTACTGAGAGCAGGGGAGGGGGCTGGGGAAAGGGTACTGGCAAACCGGTGCAATCGGGAACACCCTGGGCCCGAGGAAGAAGCCGGTTCCACTTTGGTAGCCGCTGCCCTCGCCATCGTTTGCCCTCCTCCATTCCGGGGCAAGTGACGTCACGGGTTGCGTCACGTCGCAGGAGCGAAGGGTATCTGGGGAAACGTCCATTCTGGGGGCGTCCGACTTCCCGAGGCACTTGCGCATGCGTGTGACGTCACGCTTGCGGTGGCATGGTGGAGATAGGAAGGAGGAGGAGGGGGAGACATCGGAGCGCGAATGGACGGCAACGGGAAGGAAAAAAATGGGAAGGCGAAGAAGGGTGCGGACGGGGGGGGGGGGGGGCAAGTGAGCGAGCGTCGGAGCAGCCCCTTCTCCTGCCGTCGTCCCGAGAGGTGCGCTCGCGGGGGCGTCTTGCAACAGTGTTGCTATGCGTGGGCAGGAGAGGCGCGGGTGCATGGCCGGACAACCTTCGACTAAGTTAGGCCTCGTGCCGCAATCCCGGGGCCATCAACCCCGGGTCCGCCCGCTCGCCCCGGGCTGCCCTCCTCCTCCCGGAGGCTGTGCTGCAGTGCGGTCAGGCTCTGCCGCCGTCGTGGCCCCGTTTTGCCCTTCTCTGGCGCAGGATCGGCGAGCCTAGCTGCTGTGCTGCGCTAGCAGACAAGAAAGGGGGGGGGGGGGGGTTGCAGGTGCCGCGTTCTCTGTCGCCTCCCGGTTGACGCGCCGGCGCCGGCGTCACCGCTTCTGGCGTGCGGCATTAGGCGAAGACCGCGGCTTCCCCGGCGCGCGCTCGTTGAGCCGCTTTGGGCGCCCCGAGAATACCGATGAAGCGAGGAGAGTAGGTCAGTGGACGCGCGCGCCCGGGGTAGGGACGAGTTTAGCGCATCTTTCCACTGCCAGTGCGCGCATCCTGTCCGTGAACAGGATCCCGCCTTGGCCGCCACTATACTGTGACGCTGCAGGCAGAACGAGACGACGCCTTGAGATGCGGCGCTCATCACTTGGCGCAACCGGTCCGATGCCAAGTGGCCAGTGACGCAACAATTCAGACATGTGTCTGCGCCCCTCTCTCATCGTGGTCGAAATTCGTTGGGAAAATGAAGAAGGGTGGGAAGGAAAGTGGGGGGTGGGGGTGGAGGTAGAGTCTTTGATGAAATGTCCATAAGCAATTGCGGCTTCAGCTTGTCAAAATCAGATCGCACATGCCAACTTTCGCTTCACCTATCACTTTACTTCCTTAAGGGTCCCATACTTGGCGCATTTCATAAGGGGTAGGAATAAGACAAAAAAAATCACGAGGATGACCATGTTGTATAAAACGTTGTGACTACGTCAGTTAATGAATACTGATGGATTGGTGATAGATTGTTCTGGTCAATTAATTAAGTACTCTGGTGAATCGGGTTTCTTCGAGGAGCTGTTGAAAACCTGTTCAACAATCTCCTGTTCGCGCAAAACGAAATAGGAAAAGTGGTGTAGGCGTGATCTACTGAAGGTCTGACAGATGACTTGCTCAACTTCTCAATGATTTTTCTTGGCTGTGCACTTCGTCTTTTCAAGTTGCAAGAAAACAAATAACATAAATCATTGAAAGAAATAAAAACTAAGCCTATAGCAAAATGAACCGTAGCATACATAAGCACTAACGACAGGGGCTTAGATATGAATGACATATTTTTTTTAAGTATTCCAAACACACACGCACAAATAAGAATAAGAAATAAATAAAATACTGGGGGTTCAGTAAGTGCCCAGCTAGTGGACATATTCATTACGTCTGCTGCTGTAGTTCTGATTGGCTGACGCATGAGATCGAGACAGGCGTTCCAGCCAGTGAAGTCGGCGTCGTTTGTGCGGACAGCTGCATGCAATTGTCGCGCGGGGTGGTCAAAGGAGACGAGTGGTTCGACACCAAGACGGCGGCGACTTATAGCATCGTGGGTGGGGGACCCTCGGGCTACGAAGAGCGCGTAGGAGGGGTGACTGTGTGTCGGGCTTCCGCCACCCGGTTCGCGGAAGCAATGCCCTGGCCTTGAAGTCAGCCCCTCGTCGCTTAACCGCACTGTGCCGAGACATTCGCAAGCTGTCCAGATGCCCGAACAGAACGCGGAAGTGCTTTCTTCGGGAAGTGTGTTTTTTTGCGAGGTTGTGAGACAAAAGGGGACTCGTTGCACTGCAAGGGATTTGTGGCAACGACCTGGACGTATTGGAACTCCCGATAGTGTCACCTTGGAGCCCCGTTGTGTGCACACTGCGCGCACCGCAGTGTGATTGGACGAACGATGGGGCGAGGGGGTTGCTGGGAATGCTTTTAGGTGCGTGCGGGGCCGTTGGTGGGGATTCGGTGGAGATTCGGCTGAGAAAGAAGACCAAAATTCTAACATGTTACTCGTAGTGATGTCCGTGTAAATACTTTCCTTTCTATCGCTTGCATATTCTATCTTAATAAACAGTTAACCCCATTGCAATCAGCGTCACTGGCTTGCCTACTGTAACGTGACTTCGCGACATCCATAATATCTTCAAGTTTCCCTCACTGACATCGAGGCGAACATCAACTCAGCCCGTCAGCACTTCAGCAGCAGACGAAAGAGACACACACAGAATACCCCCCTCCTGGTATAACTAGCCATTCGTGCCAAGAACCAGTGTCCAACGGAAGCGCGTTTTCCCGCCTCAGTTGCCGCCATTGCTGATGCCTGATGTTTCGAGATCGCTTTGCTAGATGACGCCTTCTGGTGGACCCCGACAGTGGATCATCCTGCTACCCGTAGGTCACGACAGAGCCAGATAGACACTTCCGGCGGTGGAGGTGGTTTTAATGGAGCTCGGGACCCCCTGTTCGCGGAGCATATGTAGGAGCTCGTGAAACGGAGCAGAGGCAATAATCGCCTCTCAAAACGCAAGTTCGACTACGCCTTGTTATTTATTTATTTATTTATTTATTTATTTATTTATTTATTTATTTATTTATTTATTTATTTATTAGGTTACTATCAGCGCCCTTGAGGCGTTTCAGATAGGAGTGGTAAATATACATGCATATCAATAAAAGAAAAGGGGGAGAAGCGCTGATTTGAAAGCTCCAGGTTCAGGAATGGAGACGATGCAGGCGATGCAGATGTTTTTAGTGCTCGCCTTTTCTCAGCTCTTTCTCTTTGCATCTTTATTTATTACATTATAGGACGTACAGGATATGCACTGACGTCATCGAGGCTGCCGTACTGTTGTCGAGCCTGCACGGTGAAAGGCTACGCGCTGTCTCAATTCGCCTATCTCCATGCAGCACAGTGGAAGCTATGAATGGGAAATCAATATGGCGTATGTGACCAACACATGAATACTGCACTCTGAAAAAGGTGTACACCTTTTGGGTTGTATATTTGCCGCACAACTTATAATCGTTATCTGTCTTGCTTGCGTTTCCTTTCCTGAAAACGCTGCGCTCGGTACTTTCCTGTCGAGAATGCTGTGTCATGCTGATAACTCGCATGGCGTTCGTGACTTGGAAGTACCGGGCTCGCAGCATTAAAGAAAGGAAATGCGGGCAAGACAGATGACGATTGTTGTTGTGTGGCAAGATACGACCCAAAGGGTGTAATTTTCTTTAAGAGTGTTCGCTCTTAAAACAATTACACTCTTTGGGGCTTATCTTGTCCCACAAGAGTAATCTGTCTTGCCCGCATTGCCTGCGAGTCACGGACGGCTTGCGCGTTATCAGCGCGACACAGCATTCTCGACAGGAAAGTAGCGAGCGCCGAGTCCTCAAGGAAGGAAACGCAACCAAAAGGCAGATGACGATTATCGTTGTGTGGCAAATATACACCCCAAAGGGTGTACATTTAAGAGCGTAGCACTGAACCGAATGCTCCCTTCCGTTCTTTCGCGTTTCGTTTGTCCCCCTCCTTCTGTCGCTCGCCACCCGCTTTTACCGAAACTCCCCTTACATCGATTTCTCGCCGTGCGGCGTTACGCGCACTTTCTTCTTTTCTGTTGGCCGGACGCGTCGTAGTTAATCCCGTCGTACGCGACGGGGGCGCGAAGCCCTATATCCAGCCGACGCGCGCCATGTCTTCTTCCTTTCCTCTACCTTTTAAACGCACTAGAGCTTAAAAAAAAACAGTTTAATGTAAATACAGAAAGGGGCAAACAAAAATGACAAAACGCGAAGCTGTCTCTGAGGCAGCGCCGATAGGCGAATGTGGGCTAGCGTGTCGCAGAGGTGCGACAGCTGCGCTACCATAGCTGCGCCACAGCAGCGTTTCCGTCGCGGCAGCAAAAGCGCCGAGTTGAATCACCTCTGCTCTTCTCTGCCGCTGTATACGGACGCGCGCCTGGCGCCGGGCATGAGTCACGTTCATCGCGACGTCGATTGCGAAGCGTATACGTACATAGTACGGTATATGTATAGCGCGGCGGATTCCGGCATCGCCAACAGGTGGCGCGTTGCGCCCGCCCGTAAGCATTATTGATGCCGTGTGAACGCGTGGTATACACCAGAACACCGTGAATTCAAAGGGCGCCGCCATATTGATGAGCGCCGGTCGCGCCATCTATCCCAAGCGCCGCGAAGTAGCAGGCCTGGGCTGCCACGCCGGGAGATACGACCCGGCGCGAAAGCGAAACTTGGGCTTTTTAGCTGGGCGGAAGGCGTGTTTCACGTTTTTTCTAACCTGTCATTTTCGCTGTCTGGATTCAATCAAACTTCAAGACCTCGTGCAAGTCCACAATGGACACACTGAGTGCTGTGCAGACTGCAGAAGCGAATACATCGGGTAGGTACGCTATTACGTTTGTACAAACCGCGCGCTATATGCTAGAACACCTGTGAGCTTTTTGGCACGTAACCTGTGAAGGAATTTACAGCACTGTGTTGGTGCCATATATTATTAAAGCACGCAGAACACTGTCATCTGCACTTTCAGTTTGGTCTTGTTTGTAATGGTCTCTACTGGGTTGGCCGCGCTTGGCAACCAACTGGCGAGGTCGTTTGACTGCTTGGTTAGCAGACGCCTGCCCTTCACCACCTGCACATTGAAAACAAAATAGATGTTATAGTAAGAAGGGCTGTAGTTCTTTCCCATGCCATCACTGTTGCGAAGATATAAAGTCCTCTCAAAATGAAATAGAAAATACACCAGGCCAATTGTATCCTGCAACCACTTAAGAGTACAACATTCATAATAAAAGCCTACAGCACCCGAACAAGCAGCATATGAAGCTGAACCTGCACTCATTGGAAAATGAGGTACTACAGTAGTTATAATGTTCAACTACATGTGCATTAAAAGCCCGTATAACAGGGCGAGCATGACAGATGCAGGTGTTGTACAGTTGCACAAACCATGACAGGGCACGTAAAATTACCATGCCTACTTAAAGCTGCATCATCAGGACCCCTTTGGTACAAGACAACAACCGCACCTGCATTCCAAGAAATTAGCCCCACCAACTGCAGCTACCTGGTACCAGACCTGTTTCGCTTGTGCGAGGCCATCGGATTGTTGGCGCTCCCTTAGAAAAGAAAACAGTAAAAAAAACTAGTGAGAACGATCAAAATTTTGTTACAAAATACAAGAATAATTAAGCACTTTATTTTCCTCGCCATATGAACGGAAATATTTTGCGCTTTGCCCCGCATAACAGCCCGCACGCAGTTTAGAGCTCAGGAGGCTCAAATGAATTCGTTACGAATGACACCTGCAACACCAGCTCGTAAAGGTAGGTGCGCTGCAAGAACACCTTCGGCGACGAGTAGTCGTCGTTTACGTTTTTGTGGACGCATGCTATGTGACGAGCAGACTTCGGTTTACTTTCACTAGCAATAACGCTCACCAGCAAGGCCTACAACTTGTCGTTCACGCTTAATGGTCATTCCGTGCACCAGCTGCAGGTATCGCTAACCGCAAACTCAACTGTTCCGCTTAACCGTCGGGAGCTCTGCCTGAATGAAAACACGAAAAGGCTTGCCTTTTTGTTATAGCCAAGGCGAAGCACCGGCGCGGGATTCTGCTCTGTAGGCTTGTTGCCCAGAAAGTGCTCGGAGCAAACCTGCGTGTTACACGTATTACGTTCGTAGGGCGCAAAGTTGAACGTGGCACCAAAATATACACAGATCGAATACTCACTCGTGCATTTTCACTGGGTTGGTAGTTCTTCCTATTCACTGCAGCTATCCACCGGTGGCGCAGCTTGGCATTCTTCGTTGCGGATGGAAATCGGCGCAGGCTGAAAACACCGCACCGGCACGATTCCCTACGTGTGTTGTGCTCTTCGCAAACAGCGCTAAGCGACCTGCTCCTTTTCCGCTGGTTGTTTTGGCATCCAAACACGACGCAATGATGCCCAGATGACTTCTTCTACTTTGGATCCGTGTGAACGGGCACATTTCCGCACTTTGGAACCCTAGAGCTGGCGCTTGCCATGTCTACTGGTCGCCGGCGAACACACTTTGGCAGCCCAGTACAAAACGGCGCCGGTCGACCGGGCAACCCGGGTGCGAGAGTATGCGTTCGGTTAGTCTGGGCGCGAGACTAGCGTGTTCTGGTCCATAATAGTGCGTGCGGTTCTGCGCACTGTGCCGTAAGGCCAACTTACGCCGTAGTGCGTTGAGGGCGACACGTCAGAACCACGTACACTGGACGACGGCTAGCGCGGCACATGAATGAATGAATTTTCTTTCCTTTTTTTTATTTTTGAGAAGGGGAGGGGTTGGGAGAGACATGGAGGAGGGTAGGGCACATGCATGGGGCGGCGCCCGATAAGGCGCCATGGCGCGCGCGGTTCGAGCCACCTTCCCAAGGCTTCTGGCGGGAGCCTTGCAGCATTCGAGTCGCGGCGTCAATCAAATTGCGAAGGTTTAAGCTCCACTGTTACATTACGGCTTTGAGAGAAGCTGTAATGGGTTCCCCGTTTAACGTTGACCGAGGACCAACTGCTGTGCGAGTTATGCAAAATTGCTGGGGCGAATTAGCGCGCGAGCGAGCACATTGAAAGGCTGCGGAAGGGCTTGCATAGTTTTTTTTCTCCCTTGCTCTTGATTTTTTTTTAAGCGTGAATTTACTTTAGTAGTTTTGAACGCCAGGCTTTTTTTTTAACGTGCGCTTAAAGCTCGGAACGCGGGCGATTTTTACGCTCCGCCGCCATCGGAACGCGGTCGTCGCAGCCGGCAATCGAACCCCTGACCTCGTACTCAGCAGCGCAAGATCATCGACATCGCGCCATTTCGACGGGTCAGTTAGTGATTCCCGATTGTACACTCTTAGAAAAATTTACACCCTTTGGAGCGTATCTTGTCCCACAACAATAATCGTCATCCGTGCTGCCCGCGTTTCCTTTCTTTAACGCTGCGAGCCCGGTACTTTCCAGTCACGAACGGCATGCGCCTTATCAGTGTGACGCAGCATTCTCGACAGGAAAGTAGCGAGCGCCGAGTTTTCAGGAAAGGAAACGCAAGCAAGGCAGATGACGATTATTGTTGTGGGACAAATATACACCCCAAAGGGTGCAACCGTTTTAAGAGTGTAGTCACAGGCCCCGCTATACGGCGTTGATATCACTATCCTCTCTTCTGTTTTCTACGCGACGCTTCCCTCCCGAGTTTCCATTCTGAGTCTGCGTTTATTTCTCCCCGTGACACTGCATGCCCTATCGGTTTCACCTCCGCCAGCGAGATAATTGTAAAAACGTTCAGGTACCGGCACTGTTGCGAAGTTGTTATCTAGGTAGCTATCTGTTGACTGCATCGTCTGCGTAGGATAGAAAGGTCGGATTTTAAAAAAATCTTCTTGGTTAAGTTTTGCGTTAGGGTTGTCTCCAAGACCAGTGGGGCAGCCCGTTTTAGTGCTTTATGTGACAGGCATCTGTCTGTGAAATTGATACTTACACGTGACTTACATAGAAACCGAGGGCTGCTCGCTCGAATACAGAGTACGCAGACAGAAGAGTGTGCCAATTCATTTTTGTAACGAATCTTTCTTTTGTCCTTTGGGGCTTGCCCTCCAACAACAGTGGTCATCAGTCTCTTTTGCACTTTCTTTATTTACCACTCTGCGCGCGTTACTTTGTTGTCGGGAACGCTTCTTCACGATGTGTGCGCGTGTGCCGCTCGCGACCTGCAAGCACCGGGAGCGCAGCGCAGAAGGAAACACATGCGAGATACATGACGATTATTGTAGGGGCGCGCATGCGCAAAGCAAACCAGAAAAGGGTGCAAATTCTCTCACCTCGTCCATCGGTTACATCATGGCAGTTTCGAATTATCGCGAAGCGGTGTTCAGTAACTCCGATATCGTTCTGCCATTTTAATTTTTCAACGTTTCCGCGATACGCGATCCCCCTGGGCACGGAGCCCCTGGGCACGGAGCCCCTGGGCGAAACAAAAAACGTCGGCTGTTTAAATTATGGGGTTTTGCGTGACAAAACCACTTGCTGATTATGAGGCACGCCGTAGTGGAGGACTCCGGAAATTTCGACCACCTGGGTTTCTTTAACGTGCACCTAAATCCAAGTACACGGGTGCTTTCGCATTTCGCCCCCATCGAAATGCGGCCGCCGCGGCCGGGATTCGATCCCGCGACCTCGTGCTCAGCAGCCCAACACCATAGCCACTGACCAACCACGGCGGGTGTCAGCTATTTAGTAGGCGCTCGCGTGGTGCCGTTCCGTTTTTCGCACCCTCTCCCGTAGCGCTTGTTTCCCTGAGACGAACCCAGCACTTAGAGTGTAGGCCACCTTGAGGCCGCGCCCTCCTCAACGGGTGCCGAAACGGAGAGCCCTCACGGGGCTCCCTCAGCGCGTGCGCCGGCTCGTCGCCGCTTTTGTCGCCTCTTGCAAGAGATTGCGGAAGGACCCCGCTGGCCTCAGCGCTGTCACTCATCAGCGTGACGACGAGGAACTCGGCAGCTTTTGAACGCTCTCGTCTCACGAAATGTGTGCAGCACCGTGGAACCTGCATAGCCCACAGAGCACTGTAGAACGAACGAACGAACGAACGAACGAACGAACGAACGAACGAACGAACGAACGAACGAACGAACGAACGAACGAACGAACGAGTGAGCGAACGAACGAACGAACGAGCGAGCGAGCGAGCGAACGAACGAACGAGTGAGCGAACGAACGAAAGAGCGAACGAACGAACGAACGAGCGAGCGAGCGAGTGAGTGAGCGAGCGAACGAACGAACGAACGAACGAGTGAGCGAACGAACGAACGAACGAACGAGCGAGCGAGTGAGCGAACGAGCGAGCGAACGAACGAACGAACGAACGAACGAACGAACGAACGAACGAACGAACACGAACGAACGAACGAACGAACGAACGGACGGACGAACGAACGAACGAACGAACGAACGAACGAACACGAACGAACGAACGAACGGACGAACGAACGAACGAACGAACGAACGAACGAACGAACGAACACGAACGAACGAACGAACGAACGGACGGACGAACGAACGAACGAACGAACGAACGAACGAACGAGTGAGCGAACGAACGAACGAACGAACGAGCGAGCGAGTGAGCGAACGAGCGAGCGAACGAACGAACGAACGAACGAACGAACGAACGAACGAACGAACGAACGAACGAACGAACACGAACGAACGAACGAACGAACGAACGGACGGACGAACGAACGAACGAACGAACGAACGAACACGAACGAACGAACGAACGAACGAACGGACGGACGAACGAACGAACGAACGAACGAACGAACGAACGAACGAACGAACGAACGAACGAACGAACACGAACGAACGAACGAACGAACGAACGGACGGACGAACGAACGAACGAACGAACGAACGAACACGAACGAACGAACGAACGAACGAACGGACGGACGGACGAACGAACGAACGAACGAACGAACGAACGAACGAACGTAGCGCGTGTTTGTGTGTGTGTGTGTGTGTGTGTGTGTTTGTGTGTGTTTGTGTGTGTGTGTGACGTTTGTCAAACCGCATAATGTGACCTCTCGCTTCCCCGCGGTGCCCGCCACGTGCGTGGAGCGGCTAAGACGAACCGGCGCCCAAGCTCTTGCCAATACCCCTTCCGCTCCCAGTCGCGTTCTTAGAGCAGGAGGTCTCGATCCCACGTCAGGCATTTTGCGTTACGCACAGTACGCAGATCTCGTCGACGGGTCGTTGCGGTAGGTATAGGACCCTTCGGAAGCCTCTATCCATATTTGTTTAGTTGTTATCTGGGGCCGCGGCGGCCGCATTTCGATAAAGGAAAAATGCAAAAAAAAAAAAACGTTCGTAAGCTTAGGTTAGGTGCTGCGCGTTAAAGAACCCTGGGTGGTCCAAATTAATCCGGAGCCTTCCACTATGTGGCGCCTCTCATAACTCGCTGTGCAGGGTTGGTGTATCAAACCCTGCAATTTAGTCTTTCTTTCTTTCTTTCTTTCTTTCTTTCTTTCTTTCTTTCTTTATTTATTTATTTATTTATTTTTCATGTTGAGGATTTGTAGGTACGTGTGCGCTCATCACTCTGCTTTACTTTACTGAGGCCGGACGCTAGTGCCTAATCATGCTGCTTAAACCAGCTTTCTGCCCTGGCATCCATTTCTAGACTGCATACACTGAAATAAATAAAGTGATGTTATTTTATTCTTTTCTATTTCATCTTTCTTCCAATCCAGAGGGAAGGGAAGCTTGAATTTGGGATTGCTGAGGAAGAACATCTCTAAGATTTAGGCAACCTTGTGGAGGTGATAGTGGACAATCAAGAGTTAATTGATGTTGAGGTTATTGTCTACCGCAAGGCATGGTGTTGGCCTTGCTGGGTCTCGTCGAGAATGATGAGCCAGGAGAGCTTCGCGGGCCACGTATACAGGAGCTGAGCGAGCCGCGGATTTGAGATATCTTCGCTGCAGAGCACTGCACCAGCCTTTTTTGTCCGGCTTGGGCCCGGCACGAGCCCTATATGAAGCGCGAATCGCTGGCCCGGCCGCCCGAATCTGCCCCGGTGTTTTCAGAGTTTTGACCCGTAATATAGCCCACTGCGGGCCCGAATCGAACAGCGCAGAGTTAGCCCTTGTTATTCGACACTGTAGCAGAAATGCGACAAGATAGGTTCTGGCGCTCAAGGTTCTGTCGACGATGTTCACATGCAGAGGAACACGTGGTGTATAGCGCCACGCGCATGCTTGTACGGTCGCGTGCTCCTGATTGACTAACACACTGTATAGCTTCCAAAGCTCCCGGTATAGTGCCGAATGATTTTGAAAGAGCGTATATACTCGGTGTCGCGGAGCGCGAAATGACAGTAGTAGTGTAAACCGCGACCGTGCGAGATCAGATTCGGCAAGAGTGACGCGTGAAATTGCCCCTGCGGAGCACGCCATGGCATAGAGCATTCAGGGCAAGCCTTAAGAACCTCACTACGTTCGTAAGATTCAGAACTGGCACTCGTGTTTTGAGCCTGCGCAGTTCCTACCCTATATAAACAGATGCACGCGGGCAAGGCCTCCGCAAGCATTAAGCTGGAGCAGTCTGCTATTGTTTTGTTGGTGTAACTTGTCCCCGTTTCTTGCTGTCTGCACGCACCCTTTTGTTTTTCCGGCTTTGATAAGGTTCCCTTTATTGTCGCGTGACGATTGCGGCGGCTTCTCAGCTCGTCCTTGCGGCTGTTATGCGCACGGCTTTCCTCGCGACGTGTTGCTTGTCCCTCCGTCGACAAGCCGCCTAAGCCGGTATCAGCACTCGCGACGAAAATGGTCTGCAAAAAGTGGCTGAATGGTCCATCATATCGCACGCTCCTCGCTATGCATACAGGAAGTCAACTTAGGCTCCGTGCGTATGAGACGTGCCGTGCATTGCCCCATCCGCTTATATGCCTCGAGGTCGTCCGCGTAAATAAATACATTTTCACCACCGTCGCTCCCTCTTTGGTGCCGAGCTTTCGAGGCCAAGTCCGCACTACCTGTGGGCTGGGACTACGCGAATGGAGACTACGCGCACCCTACGTAGCCGCAAGAGGGAGACGGACAACGTCGACGAAGTCCTTGCTTTCTGCGTACGCTTTGCTTGTTTGTTTGTTGTATTTTTTTTGTTAAGGTAATTGGAACAATAATAAAGGCAGCCCGCGACGGCACGCACGTGCCTCGTTGACAGAGTGTAAGCCGATGGTTCGTTCGTCCGGTTGCACTGTGTGTCGTGCGCATAAAAAGAAAAACAAACAAACAGAAACAGAAACAACACGAGAGAACGAACAGCGGAAACGCGAAGTGCACCTTTTAATGCCGGCATTATTCACACGCAACTGCGCGCAACATTTGTGCACGTGCCGAGAACGTAAGGAGCAGGGAGGGTGAGTCTATGGGCATCCGCCACTATATAATCGTGCCAGCTCTGCGTAGAAACTATGACGCACGGTTTTAGAGAACGAACGCGTCGTATCTCTTTTTCCCGCCCCCACGACGGTTCAGCTGCGCGCGCTGCGCCACGCGCGATCCGTCTTCACACGCGCGACATTCCGGCTCGTGCGCTTCTCGCGTCGCCGCTTGTGGTTACGTGAGCGTCCCCCTGTATGACGCGGCGTTGTGTTGCGTCTCCCTCGGGTTCGCCGCAGGGCGCCGCCGCCGGGTGGGTAAAGTGAGTAGCGCGCGCGCGACGTGCATGCAATGGTTTCGGCACGTGCCTCATTCCCCCTTGACAGCCTCCCCCCCTCCCTTTCCAGTTTCGGGATTGCAGGATGAACGCGCGAGGCCGGCTAGGAAAGGGGAACGGAGGGGGGCGAAGGGAGCGCCATCGACGGCGGCGCGCCGCAGGTGTGCTCTACATTGCGGCGGACCCTTGACCCCGTTTTCGGGCAGGGAAGAAGAGCGCGCACCGCTTTTTTTATTGTGGAGGCGGCAAGGAGGGTGGGGGGGGGGGAGCGCGAGAAAAAGTTGGTTACGCCAAACGGGATCGGGCGGCGAAAGAGAGATTGCGTGCGCGGCTCGTTCCTTCCCTCCTTTCGTGGCGGCGCCCCAAAGAATCGGGGTCAAGGTGCGCGGGATGATGTCAGATGTTTCGCCGCGCGCGCACATTCGGGCATTCCGCGCGGGGCGCCCAGGAAGAAGCAAGCCGCGTTCCGTTACGGACGCAGCTGAAGCGCGTCCATCAGGACTCGCGCCGTTTTCACCTGGCGCTGTTTGTGGGACGGGACCTAGATTTTCACCCTGCCTGCCCCAGTGCCGGCTCGCGCCGGTCGCGCGACGAGTCGTTGTTTAGCCGCGGTCGGGAGTCGCGTGCCATTCTTCCGGCACAAACAAGGGGCCACCCTTGATCGAGTCCTACGGGTGCGATGGCGCGCGTTGACGGCGGATTACTTTTTCTTTTATCTCTCTCTCCGTCCTCTTTCACTTGCGCGGCCCGTAAGCGCTGTGTAGTTTGTAGCCGACCTAGGTCGCCGTGCGCTTTGTGCTTTGCCGGGCCGCCGGTGCGAGTGTGTGTGTGTGTGTGTGTAGCGGGGCTTTCTCTCGCAAACTTTCGCGTCCGGCAGTGCACGCGGCGTGCACGCGCCTCGCGGAATCCCGGCGCGTGGTCCTCCCTCTTTTTCCGTCAAGATGTGTCGGCCGAGAACTGTTATGTGTGAGCGCTTTCCGAAGCATCTGCCGCTGCTGAAAAGTGCGACATTTTTTTCGGCGGAAAGGGGGCGACGGAAGCAAAAGATGCGAAGAAAGATGCCGGCGGCGATGGCACACACTCGAACAGTCGGGGTTGTGCCCCAGTTTAGAGAGGGAACCTATTAGGTACCGAATACCGCTGTGGTCCAGATTTTATTCCTATGGCGCGCGTGGGGCGTCGTTATTTTGCCGGTTTCACGTCGAGAGGGACGAGCTCACACTTCGTGTCGCCTGGTGTTGCTGGTTCGGGTTGTTTCTTTTATTGTTCGCAAACTGGGTTAAAAATACGCTATAGAGGAACAACCTTGACTTTCTGTTCCCTTTCCTCTGGTGAGCGCATGAAGCCAGGCCTGCTGAGTGCGCGCGCGGTAAGTGGCTGTAGTGCAAATGGGAAGCAGCGGATTGATTGATTGATTCTGTCTGATCGTAGTGCTTAAGTTCTTTCTAAAACAGTATCAGTTGCCCGTTTGGGAAAGATCGGCGCACGTCTTGCTACTGACGTTAGTCTCATCGGCGTGCGCAGTCGAAACGACTGCGACGCATTCGAACGGGTGCCGATCGAGCGGCCGAGAAGCGAAACTCACGGTCCCAAGATGTGCCGTCCCTTCCACGCGTTGCAGAGCCCCGGTTTCGCGCTGTCGGTGCCTCCCTAACCAAGGGCCCGACCCGGGAGACAAGCGCGCAGAGTCTAGACCTCTTGGTTTTCTGGCATGCAAATGTAGGTTGAAGGGCATCAGCGGATGAGCGTCTTGCTTATGATTTAGCTCGAGCTGCATAAGGCCTGTCACACGTTTAACGGAAGCAGCTATGCATAAGGCACGTAGAAAGGTTGCCCGATCGCGAATCTATAAGCTGCATGCGCAGAAAGAAGCCGGTGGAGAGAAGTTCTCTATATTGAGCAGGATTGGGGTGAAGGATCGAGGCTGCCCGGAACTGTAAGCATTGCATGGAGGTAAATGTAATGGATTTCAAGGAGTCTTAAAAAGGTTTGTACAGCATTAAAAAAAAAAGAAGGAGTTCGAAAGATTACGAATGGAATTTTGAACAGGATTGGTACATTGCATAGAACAGGAGATTCTATGTAGCGACCGGAGGGAATAATTGGAAGCTTGTAGATGAGGGAGGGAAAGGGGGAAGGGGCGGAAACTGGTATTTGAGTATGTTTAAAATATTGACAAATGGCGCTGTTTTTTTAGGTGCGGCGCATTGTTTCGATTTCAAAGAAAACGCTCGTCATTCTCGTAACGCGAAGCAAGTGGAAGCATGCAATGGTGCCTGTTGTAACAGCAGCCATACATAGCAGCAACAACCTTAAGTTGTGACTCGTTCGGGCTGCTGCCGGGACAGTCACCTCATTGCCTACTGAGGAAACAACAGCGATAAAACGCCGCTGCGACTTGTGGAAGCCATCCCTGATGAAGGAGTCGGAATTACTCCCGAAGCGTTGGGCTAATTCTTATCAATCTTCTTGGTTGTTGATTGTTTAAGTTGCCTAATTTCAACTGTGAGGATGTACGGAGACTGCAAATACAATTTCAGTTCAATTCACACTGCTCTCGCACTAAAAGTCAACTGGTAGTCTTGGACTTCAGCGTCCTATATTCTACGAAGAACATTCTATAAGAACGTCTCCATTACTACTACTTCCTTTCTGCATTGTGGCCAACACTTGCTGCGCACACTTTGTACTTTCTTTGACATTCTACGCGATTTGTGATCGGGGGCAGTCCTAGCCGTATATACGGTGAACCCGCTCGAATATTGGCCTCGAGCTCCACCACTGGAAAAGCTGGCGCCACCGTCGGCGTGACGTGCTAGGAGGGATCACGTGGACATAGCGGCCGCGTCGGCTGCTTCGGGCGCGCCGAAGCGAGCTGAAAACGAGTTTAAATTCCCTCGTACGCTGCGGTTTTCATTTAGTGGCGAAATTTTCCCGCTTCGAGTGTCTCCTTTACAACGCTTGAAAGCACTACAATATGTAGTGGCTGCCTTTGAAGGCGCGCGACATGGTAGGCTACTGCTCGGTGCCGCAGGGCCGGACGCACGTAACGGAGGCCGGTGTCAGCCTTATTCACACATAGCCGCAGGACAAGAAGCTGTGTGAAGCTTGGCTCGCGAAACATAAAACCGGCAAACAGTCATCGGCTACAACTCGGGTATGCAGCAAGCACAGAGGCGAGGAAGATTTCTGCTATGGCGCCCGGTCTGCGATGTTCTGAAAACGCGCACTGAGACGCACGCCCGAGTCCGCTGCCCGACTAATGTCATGACGGTTTGGTCTATGAACTTGTCGATACTATAGATACTGGCAAGTTCAGTGGAGTGGAAAGGCAGCGGTAAGAAGCACATTTAAAGAAAGCATGTCATATGGTCATGTTTGTGTTATGAATTAATGCACTGGATTACAAAAAAGGAGCAGCGGGAAATTGCGCGCTGAGAACGCCGATAAACATACAGTGCGACGCAACTCGAGAAATAGTATCGAAAGCTCAAAGAATTTTGAAGAAAAAAAAGATTGAATCGTCGCGACGGCACATCACAGTCCCCGTAGGTGTCGAAGTCCCCACAATGAAATTATTTTTGAACAGCTCTGATAGCGCCCACGCAACAATGGTTGCTTGTATACTGTCAAATGCTCATATTCTGCGGCCTAAAGCTCATGACACGGTGCGAAAACGCGCGCGCGGAGAAAGCGAAACAGTGCGCGGACAAGCATGCAGACGCGCAGTCGGTCGCTGCGAGTCTACGCGATCGCTGCATTGAGGCTTCATTCTATTACGCTCCATTTAGTTATACAAACACTATAAGAACATATTTCACATAGTTTGCTCTCAGCGTTTACCTACCTTTCAAGCAATTAAGTAGCCGGTTCGGCAGACTCCATCGCGGCGACCGCGCGCAGTGGCGTTCACTGTACGTATTCGGTAAAGAGATAGCGACTGTAAACGATTGTGTGCTTTCAGTTGGCCCAAGATTATTATTTAGACAGTAAGAAACTTCTCTCGTTTCGAAAGTACTTACAGAAATGTCCGGGAAAGCTCGCGCGTGGTGTTTTCAGTGAGCGCTGACAGCAAAACCTATGAGGAGCGCGCCACGTGATCCCTCATACTACGCCAGCGAGGCGCTTCCGATAGAGGGCGACTCCGTAACTCCTCGCCGCCAATAGTCCCAGTATTTTCCAAACTCGGAAACGGCAGAATTTGACTCAAGGTCGGGACAACAATGCCACACGCTATTTATTTCGTGCCCTCGGATCATGTTTTGCAAACTCGGGTTTATACTTGGAGCGCTTGTCTCGGCCCGGCGCCTTTTTTCGAGTGCAGGATGATAAACGAGGCTTCACTGCTCGAGGTCAAGGCGCAGCAGATGGATGTGTCTGTATACCTGCGCGCCATGCTGCCTGCGGGCGCACGAATACTGCGTCGTGAGCATCTGCGGTCGGTTTGTTTTGTAACAGCGGATGAAAATGTATCTTTTGCTAAAGCCCGCACGCGGTGTGGCTTTCAAGGCTTTTAACTATAGTGACAAACGTAACTGCAGGAAATGTGCCTGAGATGCAAATCGAAACCACTATTTTGCGTTGCCCGTGCGGGAACGAGGATTTTATTGCCGGGGCCACAGGCAGTTCTGTTCTGATCAAACACACACAGACACACGCACACACACACACACACACACACACACACACACACACAGTAGAATCTCGATAAACAGATATCGCTTAGACGGAACACCAACCTCTTGGATGGCTGGTTTTCTAATCACGCAATGCTAAAAAGCATTATCTCCTGATAAATGGAACCAATTTCCCTGGTCCCTTGAGGTTCCGTTTAAAGAAAGTCCACTGTATATCCCTTAACTATGGTGGCTAGAATTCCACCGCGCCATGTGACGAGCTGATGCAGGAACCCTTAACGCCCCGCCCCCTCCCGCCCAACTTGATATTTTATTTTTATTTATTTCTTTTTCATTAGAGCGGAGCTCTTAGGTGCATGTTGCTGCGTTAAGCGTCGGCGTCTCTCGGCGTAACCGAGCGAACGAGCACAGTGAGGTATGAAAGAGCGAACGCGGAGCGCAGCGGGGGGTGAAAGACGGCGATAGTGAAGAGAGCGCGAGGATAAGAGGGTGCGGCGGAAGCGTGAGGAGGAAAGCGGAGGGCCGCACGAGTAAAGCCCCTTGAACTTGGTAAAGTAGCAACACTCTCCACTGTTTTCACTCCTCCTCGTTTCTCCTCTCTTTCACGCTCCCTCCTCGACCGTTGCGCCGCCTACACCGTTCGAGCGTAGCAACGGCGCCAACATGCGCTCCTCGCCACTCCGCAGACGCTCTGCGAGCGAAAATGGCGCTGAAGCACGGCGCGAGGGCCCACGTGATGCTATTAGGCCAATAGCGACGCGGCGTCGGCCTCGGTCAGAGCGCGCGAGGAGGAAGCGGCATTCTTCAAAGCGTGGCGCTACTTTACGAAGCTCAAAGGGCTTTACGCATGAGACCTGCTCAACGGCGGCGGACGCGTCCACCGATACTACATATGGCAACAAAGTGGTGGCGTGGGCTTCGGGTCCACTGAACATGCGCTATTTCTCCTGCACCACCAGCGGTGGAGAATGCGCTCCGCGCGAGCCACGCGTCCCCTTGTTCACGCTTTCTTTCTGAACAATGAGTGACGCAACCGGTGGGAATGCTTCGTCTGCCGCTGCTGCTAAACGAGCTGCTCGAGGAGAGGCTCAGCACCGCGGCCGAGAGGGCCCGGTCGTTCAGAATCAAATTCTTTGCCACACTATTTATCGCGAATTCGCAACACCTAAATAGCTACTCTCAAAATTCGCGTTAGGGAGTATCGTAATCGTGGGTGACCTTTCCTTTTCTTTCTTTGGCCTGGCTTACAAGGCATTTGTTCACAATAAGAGAGCTTAAAGGCCATTTTCCGGTTGCAGAAGCCTAACTTACTAATCCATCTTAACTTTAGTGTTCCTTACAACGTGAGACTGACCCTTATGTTTCATTCCAAGTGTTGTCGAGTTCGAAGTAAAGGCCTAGAAGCTGCAGGGGCTTGATATTCACCGACGCCGAATGAGTAACAAACTCTATAGATAGATGCACACGGGTGCTCCGGCTGCATCTGAAATACAGCTGAGAGAAACATCTATAGGCGTCCGCTGAACATTCGCTTACATCTGGAGCTTAGCGAGGGCAAGAATAGACTTTCGAGCCGAGGACGCGGCATCAAGGGCGCTGTGATGGGATTAATGCATGTGGTGGTGAAGAACAATAACGAGTGAGATACGCGGCACTCACACTTCCCGCTGATTTTTCTTGTCTTGGACATTTTTATTTCGCCTTTCTTTTCTTTTTCTTACGCAGTGTTTCCGTTCATATCGCTACCAATTCCCGCCTAATTGTATTTCGCCTGTGGTGTTTTCTTTCTTTATCGATGACAATGCAATCGCGCTGCCCGTATCCACACGCCACTTGCGTCATAGTTATCAACGTTCTTGCCCTGCTTTTGTAGCCTACGACACTGTTCACTCATCACTGTTCACTCATCAGAACTGGTTATAGTTGGTAGGGCGTCATTCGTTTTACTGGGTTGGTTCGCGCGCAAAAGACACCAAAAAGGACCTACCAACAACTTCGCAGTTCAACTCTTTTCCTTTTTTCTATTGCGCGCGCGCGCGCCCCTGTTTGTGTGTGTGTGTGTGTGTGTGTGTGTGTGTGTGTGTGTGTGTTGTGCGGAAACCATCGTCGTAAGGCGAGTGATTTAAGGAGAGCCGTGCGTTGAAGAAAATCCTGGCTAGAGCACGAGCATGCAGAGCCCAGAGTGTTGGAGACTATATATGTGACTCTGTTGTGGAATTAATCGCGTGGCTCATAAAACCACATAAATTAGTGCAGCAAACTGCAATATGGCCTCCGAAATACCCGGTGTGGCGGGTTGCTCAGATCTCGAAGGCCCGCGCCTGAGCTTACGCGTGGAGCCGCGCTGTCTAGACGTCACCAGTACAGGCGCCGTGCACGCCGACGGACGCGCCACTGGTGGCGGCCTTGCGCAGAACACGCGGGAGAGGAGCCTGGCGTGCGCCGTAGTTTGTTGTGTCGTTGATCGTGCTTCTCTGTCTTATTCATGTTTTCAGAGTAAGATAGGCAACACCA
The DNA here is from genome assembly GCF_038994185.2 of Dermacentor albipictus. NCBI lineage: Eukaryota > Metazoa > Arthropoda > Arachnida > Ixodida > Ixodidae > Dermacentor > Dermacentor albipictus. Next base: position 34,663,650 of record NC_091823.1, on the reverse strand, counting down.
TTCGCACGTGTGGGGTGGCCAAAGCTTCAGGGAATGTCGAAGAAGAATTGTTGCACGGTGGGGGGCTCAAATACCGGCGAAAACGTGCCGGCGATACGGTTCTAATCATTCCCGGCAAAGCCTCATCAGCAGGAGCAACGGTAGCAACAATGGATCGTCGCTTCGAAGGGAAATTTCTTGTTCTCATCCTTTCCTTTGTCTCGTCGGTGTTTTTTTCCACTCGATCATAGACGCGTGAGCAACGAAGTTCGTCTCAGTGCATCATGAGGTTTAAAGGCATTTCGCTAAAGTTCGGAATGCTGTTTGCCGCTTATATTGTTTTCCGCTTCGTTACCGCGTTGCGCTAGCTAGGCTGAACGAGTGCACGAGCGCATTGCGTTGTATGTTAAAGCTACTGAAGTTTGCAAGAACTGAAATTGTTGGTTTCTTGTGGCGCGGTAAATTCTCGCACCAGCTGTCGCGCACTTCGTGTTTTTACACCTATATTATGCGTAGCTTTGCACATGTTTAACTGTTGCTAGTTGCCCCATGCATAACTCTTGTCGATTCTTTTGAGCCGCGAAGTTTTCACCCTGCCTTGTTTGTAAAGGGTATAAATTACGCTGTGTCTTATCGGAATGATACCAAGGAAGTGCTTCTTTAACAGCTTTATTCTTTTCGCCCGAGGGCATCTTAGAAATTGTTTGCATTTTTGGAAATGTGTTTAGAAATTAGGTAGTTCAGGGCGAGAATGCCTAATAGCTGCTGCATATGGTATTTTTGTTCCATTTCTCGCTGAAAAGTTCGCGTCCCGTCTGGGAAGTCAACACACCTCGATGCTGCCTGAGCAAACTTAACACGCCGGGTGATTTGTTTGTTTCACAAAGTAGTCCCTTCTTGCATGCGAGTTTTGTACTCAACTGAATTGTTTCTTATACTTACGCTGCAGACGACTAAACCGGGCCTTGCCACCAGCTCTCATCTACTTTGACTGGCGCTGCTCTGCCTTTAAATATACCATGTGGCACCTCTCTCTAGTAATATAAAGAAGTACTGATAAGTTGGTCAGTCTTTATCTTTGTACGTTTCCAAGCAGCTCCCTTGGGGAATTTAAAATTGCACAAACTGCAGCGGAAACGGTAGTTTGTCGGCGGATGCTGCAGAATTGCATCTGCGGTACAACACTAACACGCGCTTTTATTAACCCGTGTGTTTAGTGACTTTGTTGGCTAGTGTACGCGTTTCCATCAATAAATTGCCAATTACTCTTCCTAGGCGACTTCGACTGCACTTATTCGGCGATGTTACATGTATTCATCGGCAGAAAAATCACAACGGCATATGCAGATTAGACCGTGCGGATTTGTTTGATATAAGTCTGCACTAACGACGGGTGCTTATTATTCAGGTACAGAAGCAGCATTGCGGCAAGGGTAGAATAAAAAATACCATCGAGAGATCGCATCACTCAACAAAATTTATCGGCTAGTGAACATGAGCTCCACGTCATGTAAATGGGGTTCATGGCGTTCGTCTGCGGGACGCACCCTGCACGTATGTGGACCATGTTGTCCCAAACCCCGGTAACATCGTGTTCATACCCGCTCGCACAGAGGTCAGCATCTTCTCTACAGCTTTCACCGCAGAAGAAGCAGCTTGGAACCCGAACAAAGGAGAAATCGCAGCCGCGAACTTCAGCCATCCTTGCTGCAAAGGGTTGTCGTCTGCCACTGCTCCCGCTTGTACTGTTGGAGGCGTCCGCTAGGTGGCTTTCAGTGGCGCCTCTATAGGCGGTGCACGAGGCTGCACGTGAGGTAACCTAGGCGAAAAGCGCTCGAACCGCAACTCGCTGTCGTCGATGCGATTTGGGGACTGCTTTCTACGGAGGAGCACCTGCTTTGCTCCGTTCGTCCCTAGCCGATGTCAATGCGCATTACGCGAGAACCGGCGCTTAACTTCCGTTCGAACGGGATCACAACGGCCAATACAGAGTCAGAAACTGAGAAACATCACCATCATCAGCAGCAGCAGCCGATGTTTATGTCCACTGCCCAGTACGAAGGCCTCTCCCTGCAATCTCCAATTAGCCCTGTCTTGCGCTATAGCTGATTCCAACTTGCGCCTACAGTTTTCCTGATTTCATCACCCCACTTAATTTTCTGCCGTCCTCGACTGCACTTCCATTCTCTTGGCACCCATTCTGTAACTCGAATGGTCCACCAGTTACCTACCCTACGCATTACATGTCATGCCCAGCTCAATATTTTTTTTTTCTGCTAATGTCAACTAAAATATCGGCTATCCCCGTTTGCTCTCTGATCCACACCGCACTCTTCCTGTCTCTTAACGTTACGCCTAACATATTTCGTTCCATCGCGCTTTGCAGGGTCCTTAACTTGTACTCGAGCTTCTTTGTTAACCTTCAAGTTCCTCCCCATTGTTAGCACCGGTATAATGCAATGATTCTACACTTTTATTTTCAACGACAGGGGTAAGCTCCCAGTGAGAATTTGGTAATGCCTGCCGTATGCACTCCAACACATGTTTATTCTGTATATTTCCTTCTTGCGTCCCCTCCGAGTAACTGACTAAACGCTAAGCAGAAAACGCTAAGGATCGCCAGAGATTGGCTGGCGATCCTGAATTCTTGTATCCTTGCCAGGCTTTTGAACATTACCTTTGTCTTTTACATATTAATCTTCAACCATATTCTTACACTTTCTTGGTTAAGGTCTTCAATTATTTGTTGTAATTCGTTCCCAGTTTTGCTGAACATGACAATGTCATCTGCAAACCGAAGGTTGATGAGATATTAGCCGTTGATCGTCATTCCCAGGCCTTCCCTGTCTAATAGCTTGAATACTTCAAAGCATGCAGTATAGCATTGGAGATATTGTGTCTCCTTGCCTGCCTCCTTTCTCGATAGGTAATTTTCTACTTTCCTTGCCGTGAGAACCAAGGTAGCTGTGGAATTTTTATAGACACTTCCCAAGATATTCACGTTTGTCTCCTGTACTCTTTGATTATGCAACGCCTATATGACTGGTGCTATCTCTACTGAATCAAATACCTTTTCATAGTCTATGAAATCCATATATAGAGAGGTTGATTGTACTCCGCAGATTTCTCAATTACTTGACTGATGACATAGATATGGTCTGTTCTAGAATATCCTTTTTCTGAAGCATTCAAAACAAGAAATACGCAATAACAACGTGTCATTATATGCATTTGTCTGCGGCCGCTAGAGCGGCATCTACCTGAGTCCCCACCCCCGCTTTTCGTTCCCCTTGGCAGGAACCCTCCATGTCAGGCAAAAAACTACTACTCCAGTAGTGAACGGTAGTGAATCTAATTTGAAAGCATTGTGGAAGTTGATGTAGGTGATGCTTTGTATGCTGTTTGCTTTAATTGACGATAATTAGCGGTGGTCATGGCGGCGAATGTTTAACTTCTTCAGCGCTTAGTCCAACACGAGAGTGGCGAGTTGATGTTAAACGTTACCTTGCGAGCACCACTTCCGTTTGTCTGCGTAGTCCACAGAACACACAGGGAGACGCGTTTATTGAGACGTTGTTGTGCGTCATTGCTTATAATCTGTGAGGGGGTTGAGCGTTATCTTTGTCTCACATGGCACACCGCATCGTGGAAGAAGTGTTAAACTTTAACCCAATTATGGGGCTGTGCGTAATTCGAATAATTATTATAATTGCATGCATACATTGTATACATACATTAGTAGCCATTTCGCTGGCGCGTGTTTACGTTCTCCTTCTGCATACGTGGCTGCAGCACGCTGTTGCGACGCCAGCTCAAAGCGCTCTCTTCAGGCTATGGACGATCGTAATGTTCACGCTGTCATAGCGCAGAACCCGACCTCGACTGCCCAGCGCCTACATTTTTTGTCGCATAGGAAATCAAGCACAGCACGTGCAATACGCGCGCGAACCGTGAAACGTTGGCGCGGTAGCGCCGGCAGGCATGCGAAAAGGCGAGCGCTATCTGGTGGTGTTGCGAGAAACCTAGCGGCATGCAGGCGCGGCAAGACCACAGCAGCAGCAGCACAGCAGCAGCAGTGCCGGGAAGTTCGGGAGAAGAGGCAAAGAATGCTTCGACATCTTATGGCGCGTTCGAACGACTGACCACCCCATCACGAGCGCGGCGCTGTGATTGCTAGACCGCGAAAGCCTTTCTCTTTTTCTTTCGTGGTATTTATCACAGTAACATGTAGCCGAACGGAGAGAAAGCTTAATTCGGAGTACTTGTCATCCGCGGGTCGCCGGGTGCATCTCGGCTAGGGATAAACGGGGGAAAGCGTGTCCGCGGTATACCTAGGCCCCCGCAGTTCCTACATTTGTTTTATTTCTCTCGCGCGTCTCTTCTGCGCACGTGTGTCAGGAAAACGCGGCACATGTCTCTCTTGTCGGCGCCGTCGGCAAAACGGAAGCAGGCGGAGGGCTTAGCTCCGACTACGGAGTAAGCCTTCTCTCTCCGCGCGCTTCATCTGCTAAGCCGTGTCCGCGCTTTGCCGGCCATGCTTTCTGCACTAGAGAGGCCGGTTTCGCGTCGTAACGACGTTCGAGTCCGAACAGTGCCCTGCAGCTTTCCAGAATCGTGGTACTCGTCACTGTGCACGCCGGTGCCGCCCCCGTCATGTGCGTCCCATTAGCTTCGTCTCCCGTTCTACTCCGTGGGCATGTCCGCGCTTGCCCCGTACCCTTGTGCATTTCATTAGGCTTTGTGCGAGTCGTATAGAGCTTCGATCGTACATCTAGGTGTTCTCTTTCAGAATGTCTCTTTATCTTCGCAGACGCCGACAGCCGTATGTGCAAAGACGCGACGAGGACGTCGGCAGTTCTAAAAATATTTTTTTTTCTCTGTATATTTTTGTTTGTACGTTTTCTCCTGCCCATCTTTAGGAAACAAGTATTTCGATGCTGGTCAGTGCTTGTGCTCCCGCCTGTTCGTGCATTACGGAGAAGCCGCCGCCGCTGGCGAGCGGAGACTATTCTATAGGGACCATACGGAAGAAGAATACGAACTGGCACGTATGCCCGGTTGCACGAACTGGTTAGCGGTATGCTTGGTTGCCACGGTGTGCACGAGCTTATCCTTGCTCTGGCGGCAGGGCTTCTGTTCCAACATCTAGAGGCGTCGCTCTACGCTTTAGTGGCGTGCTCGGTCACGGAGTCGGTCGCCCACTCCGACTCTGCCGTTGGAATTCGACGCAAGAGGCTGCTCGCTGTGTGTGTAATGTAACATATTTCTGAACGTTTGCGCTGGTCTGAGAGAGCTTCCTGTGCAGTCCCGAACCTTAATTTCCAGGTTACACGACGACCCTCGCACAGATGCGTTCCTTCGCTTAAAATAAATCCCAGTTAGACATCCCTCACTTGAAGCTGTATCGGATTAGCGCCAAAGCTGAAGTAAGCGCCTAGCCTCGTTGCTATAAAGCGATAAGGTACACACGGAATATTATATGCGCACTCGTAAATTCTCGCATAAGATGCCGTGTGGCTCCGTATGATCAATCATTTGGGTAAATTTGGTTGACGTTATGGGACTTGTGTTTTCCTTGTAATGGGTTTCTTCTTCTTCTTTTCAATACGGCTTCTACAAGATAAACTATGGCCGCCGATATACCAGGCGTATGGGCTGTTGTCTTCATGATCGGCTCAGAGAGCACACGAGTTCTTTGAAAGATGCTATATCTATACATCAAATTTTTCCGGCCATTACCGCGGCTGCGACTGCAACGCGGAATTTGCGGCAACAAAGTGATTTACGGTCATTACATGACCGGCTCGCGCGGGATGTTGCATGTGCCTGTTTTATTGTGAAGGTGTTTATTCGCCGACATGTACGCGCTGGAGTTATTATGCAGCCACAATTGCTGTTGATGCCGAAACAAGGACTCCGTGGTCTCGCTTCGCTTTCCCCTTCGTTACTCGCGCGATGGTATATGCGTCGTTGTGAAATCCGCACGTTCCAAGTTCCGTGAGGTCAATCTCACCGCTGCCTACCACTGTTGTGAAGTCGGGGGTCCGTGCGGCCAATGAAGTTTCCATCGACGGTGCCGTGCAAGGTGCCGGGAGAAAAGGTTCCGAGCGACGTTTAAGAGAATGAAGAAAAAGGAATATGTTCAAAGAGGTACATTGTCGAGGTTTACAAAACGGCTCCAACTATCGGAGCACACTATGGTAGCGTCTTAGCATGTCCGAGTCACACTGTTTCCGAGCGTCCTTCTCCTCCTCCGGATCCACTTTTTATGACTTTTGGATCCGCTTTTTATGCCTGCGTCGTCATTGTTCATGGTTTCCACCATTCCGGCATCAGGAGACCAATCCCAACGTCAGTGAGCTGGTTGCCCCTTTCGGTGTGCCGATGGTATCGGTGAGCTGGTGCCCCTTTCGGTAAGCCTGATCGAAAACGCACGCACATCACTGGGCACAAACAGGGAAAAGGGGAAACGCACGCCGACTCCGATCCCCGGCGTGGTCATGCCAGTTTGTGCGGCTGGCAGGTGACAAGAACCGTAGCCTTGCACGGACCTTCACTCCGGCGTGGACAGGCCAATTTTGGGCTGCTTACAGGTGTGAAGAATCGTAGTGTGAAGTGTGACTGCATGTCGAAGGGGTGGCATCACCCTCCCCTCTCCCCCCCCCCCCCCCCCCCCCTCTGAACGGCCGCCGGGAACGACAGCGTGTAAGCCAAATCATGAGCCGTATCGCTGTTGGAGATGCTCTCCCTGATCCATGCGTACCCGGTTGGTGAATGTCGAGTCACACGGATAACACAGATGCGCGCACACCAGAGTTTTATTTGGTTGATTGCACAGCCGGCCGCTAAAGTTTACAGGGCACGTGATTTGGCAAAGAAAGTAGAATTTTCTGCCACGCAATTCAAAGTTTCGGTAAGTAGTAGTTTTGGCGGCCTACGCAGAAATTCACATTTTTTTCGTGAAACCCGTGTCCCGTAAACATCTTGTGGTCGACTGCACATTCGTACGTTCTCTTCCGAGATTGAATGCTCAATTTTATACGAGAGCGTTTGGCGTCGTCACGTACCTTGCTCTCTACGCCAGTGTGTCCTTCGCCTTCCGAAAATATGGACTTCGCGGTTTTTGATCAGTTGTACGCGCACATAAACAAAATATGTTTTATGCCCCTCCATCTTGCCCGAGCACGTGCTTTATTTCTCTATCTACGCGTTGCCTTGTCATTGAGAGACGGCGTGCCCTTCCTTGTTTGCAAGCGATCCGGCTGACGTCAACCCGCGCGCCGCCGCGTTGTTTTCTCGGTCGCATGCGTATACGTCGTCCCCCAGTGGGCGCCCGCACCTGCGACGAGACCGATCCTCGCTTGCTCGGTCGACGGAGTGCGTCATGCGCTGTGTGTACGGTACGCCGTGGGTCCGCGTCCCTCCCCCCGGAATAACGCGCAGATCGACGCCGTTTTGGCGGCTGTAGCGCCCTTGTAATCGGTTCACGGCGTATCGAACCGAGCCATCGGTTCACGGCGTATCGGATGTTCACTGTCGTCCCTCTCTGGTGGTGCGTGCACGCATGCGCATACGCAAACGGACAGTAAAGACAAAAGTTACTTGGAACTGCATTAGTAAATTACCTTTGTGCAGCCTGTGACTGCAGCCCAACATACGAAGATGTCCTTCGGACAGCTTCAGAGCACCTGTAGATGACGGACCATGGCGTCGCGCAAAAGAGCTGCTGCGCTCCTTGAGGAGCACCAACCCGTATAACCGCTGATGATGAGCGGAACGATAAACGCTTCGTTGCGTGCGTATACCTGTGCAAAGTGTGAACTTCTCCCTTCTTCCTCATCTTTTTTCTTTCAGTCCCGTTTCCCCCTTCCCCAGTGCAAGGTATGCCTCCTTGTCTCTGCTACATAATCTCTCTCTCTCTCTCTTCAAAAACTAATAGAAAAGGAAAAAGGTTCACACTTTCCGTGAAGCTATATGCATGGTTAAACCCGAAAGACGGGTGGCGACGCCGCCTTCAAGTTCCTGCACCCTCTCCCCGTGACTGAACTAGTAAATTAGCGCAATAAAAGACACAGACACAAGAAAGAGAGAGAAAAACAATCTTCCCGTGACGTCATCTGTTTTGAAGGTACCTTCTCTGGCCTTGTTAATTATTCATCGGTTAAGATGGACTACATTCTGTCATGAAAGAGCCAGGGACTGAACTTAGGAAGTTTCAAGATCATTCACTGCGCCACAACGTACTTGATGCGAAAGCTTACCTTGAACTCCACGATGCCTACCTGCGAATTTCCTCATCTCATTGCGCCGCCTAATCCTGCGCCGTCCTCCAGTGCGTTTGGCTCTCATTTTGTCACTCTATCAGACCACCGTTTATACGCTCCATGCATTCACTTTCAAGTTTGGCTAAGCCTAGCGGATTTAACTTGGACGCCTGACCACAAAGCCAGTGCGATCCAAAAGTCAAGCCAGTGCAGTCCTATGAACCGAGGTGCTTTCTGGGACGCGATCCTATAACGGTTTGGAACATGGAGTTAGGAAGTAAACTGTAGGAGGGAGCATTACGTCATCATGCCGCCAGCCTTGGCAAGTGAACTCTCTCCGTGAAGCCAGTCCCTGGTAATTTCGGACCAACACGTGTCCTCTGAGACTCGGCGTGTTGTCCTGGAATGCATGATTCGCGGTACCTGTTAATCAGTGCGCACTTGTTCGGCCGCCCTGCTGATAGCTCTGCCTACAGGGAGGGAGTAACAAAACCGTGCGCTCTGACGTGACGATCACGTGTTCGGTTGACAGGTTTCGGTTTGGGTCCTGTTGTCCAATGCAATTATTTGCGTCCTCCGTGATTGGGAAAGCAAACCGTTGCTTGCCCTCACGTGGTTGGTCGGAATCGCGCTTAGTTTGCTGGCGAAAGTGTCATTCTGACCAATCACCCTTTAGGAAAAGGAACTGTTCACTTTCCGAGCCGTTGTAAGATCGCGCCCCCGGACGCTGTCAGATTCGTCATGCTGTCATCTCTGATTGGCTCACAAAGCTACTATGCATTGGCTGGCCTACGGCCTCTTCGGTTAACTCACAACGCCAACATGGCGGAATTGCCAGGTTTGCGGTATGTTTGCGCATGGTGGATAAGCAGTCAAGAAGGCGGCCTCTTTCTTACATGCCCTTTCTATCATGCGCAATAATCTTGTTCTTTCTTTTTTAGAAAATATTTTTTTTTTATTGTAGACGGCAACTTTTTGTTTTCAACCTGCCAAACGTAGTCTTGCCCTATAATCCTTGGAATCTTTCACTTCCTTGTCGAAATTCGGCGCCTTGATGATAAAAATTCAGTTGGTAGTCCGTGCTAGTCCTTGTCACTTGTCTCATCCACGTTTAACCTTCGCGCTGTGCACTTACGATCATGAATCACCAACTTGCCCAGTCAGCCATCTTGCTTGGAACATTCTTTGTCATTGAAATCCCTTGGAAGGTGTTTCGTACAGGATTAATTACATTAATTTCTGGCGTTTTACGGGCCAAAAACCACGCGAGGCGAGGCATGGCGTAGTGGGGTGGGGATCTTTGGATTCATTTTGGCCACCTGGGGTTTCATTAACGTGCACCAAGTGCCCCTAGTGCACGGGCGCTCCTGTATTTCGCCCCAGACGCGCGCACGGAATCGATAGACGACTCGCCTAGACACGTGACCTCAGATCTCGCGCTGTACATGCCGTGGCGTGGATCACACATAGCCAACCAGCCCAAGTTAACAGGACAAAAAAAAAAAATCAACAGACATCAGCGATACTTCTGGTGCCGAACTCATTATGGGCGATAACAGGAGGCTCTCGCAGCGGAAGTCGCCGTCTGCTCGGTCTTTGGTTTTATTTTTTATGATCAATATTCATTAAAGTTTTATTATCTGTCTCCTTCGTGAAAAACCACTTCTGCGCCAAGCCCCCTCCGCATAGGCCAATGTGACATTGCGCAATGCGCTATCAGGGCGACAGCAACAACAGCGACAACAACAATAGCTACGGAAAGGGCTGCTGGCTATCGTCGCCGTCGGGGCATACAGAAACAAAGTTGCTGCAGCCAAAGTTGGCATAAACGCGCTCGCAGCGCTACGAAGTGGGTGCGGCCCGCGGTCACGCATGCTTTCCACAACGCGGCGGCCATATTAATGAGTGCCCCCCCCCCCCCGCCCGCCCGCCCGCCTTTCTTTTTTTTTTTTTTTTTTTAACAGAGGGTCGATTCTCAGAGCCACCGTGGCGTTGTTCGCCCGCATCTCGCCAACGTCTCCTGCAGCCGTTGTTTGCGTTCTTTCTATCACGTCGGTGCTACAAAAATGAGAACGAAGCGAAGGTTCGGCGAGCCGGCGCCGTATAGTTCGACGGAATAAATCAGGAGGCACAATGGCATAAAAATCAGGATAGGCTAAGAGGCGCACGCTCTGGTGTGTATAGTTGTCATGGCTGCCTCTTGCTGTTGTCTCGCATTGCACTATATAGACAACTATTTAAGATCATAACAGAATGGGAATGAGGGGGGGAGGGGTTACTGGTGAAGTTTGCGCATGTGTCGTGTAGGTTACGAACTGGCGATTGGACTGACAGAAAGGCGCGTTAATTCCTAGCACGATCGTGGCGTGGACGGACGCCGAGACATTCCGCTTTATTTTGTACGGACGCCATTGTACAGTAATATGAACGGTTATGCAATATCCTAGGCACTGTTGCTATGCTGAATGTGGGAGATCACCTTGGGAGATTCCAAACGTGCGGGATGATTGAACGGAATCACAATCACGTTTCAGAAGAGCTAGAACAAAAGGAACAAAACGCTCCCGCCTTATTTTAATAAGGCGGGAGCTGTGATGCAGACAGTGTAGTACTGCTCTTCAACTGTAAGCGGCGACTCGGGACCTGTTTGTCTGATGCTTTGGCGAAGCCTCTCGGCGTTCTCCAACACATTTTCCATGAAGAACGATAGACAGAATGACAGAACTTCATTCGCGTCTCCTATAGAAATGTCGTGAAATTAGGTCCACGAGAGATCAAAAAGCAACAGTAGACCGTGCGGTTCTCACTTCTCTTTTCTTAAACTTTGTTTATTTTGCAGCGGCAAGCCGAGCCAGTTCAAATTCGCCCAGCGGTATTGCTGCAGCCACGCTTGCCCCGCCAATCGCCTCTCCTGCCGCCACCAGGTTATGTTCGCACATCTTATGGTGGCACAAAAGAAAAGCGTCGTCCTCGCTGCATCCTCTACTTACTCCCGTTTAAATGACGTCTGTTCCGTTATATGTGTGTGTGTACTCGCAGACGGCAGTCTTTTAGCTTCTGTCGTCGCAAAATTCGTGAGCGCCGATACGCATCGTTAGAACAGGTACGGATCGAAGTTCAAGGCCTCTGGTTTAATGCGGAACGCTATTGTGTTTTGTTTCTTTCCTGCCAGCGGTACGTGAAGCTTTTTCTGGGCGCCTTCGCCGAGCGCACGTCGAAGTGAAAAATGCTGGTGTATAAATAAGCGGACAGAATTTAAAAAATATGGAGGGGGGGGGGAGAGAAGTAAACCTAGCAGCGACAGAGCAGACGGCGGCGGGATGTGTGTGTGTGTGTGTGTGTGTTGTGGGGGGAGGGAGGGAGGGAGGGGGCGGTGGGGGAATTTCCCACACACCCCTACCACTGCCGCCGGCGGAAGTGCCTCAGGTGGTCGCGGGGAGGCGCTGCGGCCGCTACGCGCAGCCGCCGCGCGCGGCCTCCGCTCGGCCAGGCCCAGGGAGCCCCGAGCCAGCTAGCTGCTGCTGCTGTAGCAGCATACGAGAAGCGCCCGTCGTCAGGCGTGCGGGCGGGCGGCGATGCTCTACCGCTACCTCGTCTGGCGTGTGAACGAACGCGCCCAGGGACGCGGCCGCTGCCAGTCGTCGTCCCCGCTCTTGGCCTTGCGACACGAGCGCTGTACAGACACACACTCGCTGCTCCCAAGAGCGCGCCTCGCCTGCAGCAGGGCGCGTCCGCTGCCTTGCCTGCCGATGGGGCGCCCACGTACTGTGGGCTCCGTGGTGGAGGCATTTTTCGCCACCCCGCCCGCCCAGCTGAGAGAACTTTCTAGCTCCCACAGGGGGAGACACACAGAAACACGATGACAACAACAACGCGAAAGCAACGCCTCCTGCTCTGATTTATATATTTTTTTGAATTTTTAAAAATTATCACCCATAGCGTTTCCTTAAAGAAAAAAAAATCTTAGAACCACATCTGGCGCCGCGATTGTTGATATACTATTAGAATGATGGTTTGCGAAATCTTCGTAGCTGTGGCTTCAGCCGCCTGTTTGGAGTTATTATTATTATTATTATTATTATTATTATTATTATTATTATTACGCATTATACTCCTACTTTAGTAGTTTGAAAGTTGGACGTAGACGATAAAACAAATCGAAATGAGAAGACGTTTTCGCTTCATCATTGCGAATTGTCGCATTTGTAACGGCATATTTTGTTGAAAAAAATGATCAATTTCGCACAGTCACCAAGCCGGTCGAAGCCATAAGGATGAAGCTTAGGCAAGCCCATGTACTATACCCATCGTTACCATGCTGACCCCCGTAGACATTGGAGGCTCCTCTAGCCATTGTGTGGGAAACTATGTGCAGTTACCGCAGTTTGGTCTTCTAGCTCTCGAGCCGAACAACGAAAGCAATAACAGCAATACGTGATTAAACGCTTCGCACGCCGCTTTCTAAAGACTGCCAGTACCACCAGCGCTCTCAAAACACCTGGGATTAGGTGGTGAATTGGGAAACTTGCAGTCGTACCGTTGACTCAGCTGACGCAAGATCGATAGATAGTCATTGTAGATTACTGGGAGATTGGGCCTTCGTCTTGCGCTGGACATAAATTATTATTATTATTATTATTATTATTATTATTATTATTATTATTATTATTATTATTATTATCGTCGTCGTCATCATCATCCATCAGTAGGCACATCATTTTAGTCAGTGGCTATTCTTGTCAAACACGAAGCACCGAAAATGTGTGCTAGCGAGTACCGCGAGTGATTACTTTGTGAGGCTGATGATGCTTGGCAAGTATTTTGCGGACTCTGCTATCAATTGTCGCGGAACGCTCATTGTCATCGTTCTTGCTAGTATGGCGGCGATTAACTCACCGCTTGGCTACGACATAAAAAAAGAAAGAAAACGAAAAGCAAAATAAGAACGGATGGCGTAATTGACGCACACGCGTTCGACCTGCTACACGCGTGTCGCAATGTGTTTCGTCATTTGCGCGAAAAAAAAAAAAGAAAAAAAAAGACACAACGTCCTCCAACTACTTTTCTCTGCTGCGTCCGGAAGTTATGAAACGAAACAGGTGCTGCAGTTTGATTTGATTTAGTGAGTTGTTAGCTTAGAGTAGGCTTCCTGAACGTGCATTGGGGGAAAAAGAAATTAAAGAGTGAAATGCTTGTCAAAACCAAGGTGACCGTCGACCGTAGTTCTCACAGGAACGGGCACTGTATGTGCCGTAAGGTGGGCGCATTGTTCGAGTCTGCTATACGGGAAACTCAAAGTACATGCCACGAGTGTACGTCACGCGCCACGTGCGTAGCACGTGCCGTGAGTGGACTGAGCACGTGCATTTGTGAAACCTTAAGGTACGCGCATACCTCTTCTCCCACAAAATTGAACCGTGTAATAACGTTCGAACGTCGACTTCTTTTTTTTCTATCGCTCGTGTCGTATCGCTACACGTATTCACGCCCGTACGATTTCCTTAAAGGGAACTGCGGTGGATCAGTGGCTATGGCACTGTGCGCTGCAGCTGAGCACGAGGTTGCGGGTTCGAATGCCGGCTGCGACGGCCGCATTCTGATGCAATAACGCTCATGTACCGTTGTTTCTGGTTCTGGTACACGTCGGCAAACACGTGGTCAACATTAATCCAGATTCCCCCACTACGGCGCCCCCCGTGATAACCCACAGTGCAGATTCGAGACGGTAAATCCCCATAATTTTATTGTTATGTCGATCGCGTCGATTTCGTCATCCTGTTACTTCGCTGTACCAGTTTCGCTGCAGCGATCTCTCGCTGCATTCCTGGCTTGCCGGTACAGCGCACGAAACACACAATGCTGTTTGTTTGTTTCTTTCTTTAAAGTACCTTACAGGGCCCAGAGGGCATTTAGTAAGGGGGACGAACAGGGATATCATAATGAAACGCAAAGTATACAGGGCTATGCACGGTGGCTTCGCGTACACACTTGCCCCGACTGAGTTCCGAAGGCCTCCTTTGGGGCCGACTGGCTCGGCAGCCTTACACGCTAGACCACTACAACAGCTCAGCGCAAGACTGGAGGTGAGAACCAGCGAGAAACACAACGTACACGAGCGAGAAGACGACAGAACTGGCCTAGCTCTCGACCTTGCAGCTCGGTGTGCAAGCACGTGTGCCGAACACGCAGCTCTGTCGATGTCGACGCCGCGACAGTCCACGCGCGTATCGCTAAAGGCGCGCAGCTGGGCGCTGCAATATCAGATAGCGTTAGCGAGATGCGCTCGTATTGCGGATACCACGTTACCGTAAAACCTGGGCAAATAAGAGAGCCCCAGCCTCTCCCTATTCAGGGGAGTTGTAACCATGCCGTGTGTTAGCGTACGGAGAAGTGTCTGACCGTATCTTTCCGTCAGGGAACAAAACGGAAGTAGCGCAGCGCGTACTAGGCAGATGATTAGCGTAGACTTGCCGTACGGCGAGGCTGTGGAGAGCATTAGCTGTGCCGTCCTACCGTGCGAATAGGCACCTTGCCTTGGGATAAGTTTTCCCATGTAGTAAAAGGGAGCGAGCGCAAGACAGAGGACTGCTGTATTATAGTAGTTGGTATACGGAAATAAATACTGCTGAAGTGGATGCTTGGGCGGTTATCCCAAATGTACAGCGCTAAACATAGTTTTGCTGCAGCGTTTCCGTGTCCACGCTGCCATAAATCGGTAATCCCTTGTCTTGCACTTGTTGCGCTTAGGCCAGATAGAAATATTTACTGTAAAGTGACGCGTTTAACAGCGTAAACTGGTCGGACTCTATGTATTATCCTGAGCCAGAGCTGGCGTCGCCGCAAAATTCTGCGTTCTCAGTGCGCACGCAGAAATACATTTTAGACATGGTGTCTAAAACATGGCGGCCATGACGCGTGTTCGTCTCTGCAATCGATTCCCTTTATTAATTACTTCTCTCCACCTTGCGGGTTTCCGCAGAACTACTACGTCTCTGCAATCACTTCCAGTGTATTGACGCTTGCAAAAGCACAGTTTTCGATATGCGTTTCTGTTGTTCGCAGAAAACGTGCAGAAAACGGGTGTCCTTTGGACAAACACCGGTTATATTCCTCGTTCGCCAGTGGAGTTGCCAGGGAGTGGCAAACCGGGCACGTGGGGCCTCACCCCCCTCCGTTCCCCTTCGGAATTTCTACGTTAGTATGTGACCTGCCTAGCACCCCTACCTTTCCCGGTCAAGTGTCAGTCACTCCTCCCCCCCCCCCCCCCCCTCAAGAAAACAAAGGCGAGGATTCTGGCTTGGCCACTGCCCTTTGCACAAAGTGTTGTTGGGCAGCATACCGGACGCTGGCCGGCTCGTTCCCATCCCTTTGCTGGAATCGCCCTTGTATCTATGACGCACGCACGTGGTTCCGTACGGGGCAGCGAGGAGCAGCCACGCTGGCTCTCCTGGTCTCGCCGGATCAGGAACCGCATGTGCTCGACGTCTCCGGCCAGAACACATGCGCGTCGGCTACGCGCAAAGCGCCCGCCATTGTTCCGCCGCCGAGTGAGTGACACGCGGAAAATGTCACACGACACCCGCTCATTGAGCAATGTCTCGTCGCGAGCGCGCCGACGCGAAGGAAGGAAAGTGCGCGGTTCGTGAACTCTCGCTGAACGAGTGAACCAGAATTACGCATGTTGTCGTTTCGACAAAATTCCAGTACTATTTAATATCGTCGTGCAGAAAGGGGAGTGGGGAAGTGAGCGAACCGCAGTGGTTCTTCCGGCCTTGAACTCGTTTGCTTCGACAGCAGCGGGATGTCACGTGTGCAGTGGGCACCGCCATCATCTCAAAAACAGCTTCCTCGCGAAGCGTCGTCTTCGTACGTTACAGTATTTATTGCCTGTCGTGGCCTTCAAAATAGATTTGTCGCAGACGCTAGCCACCGCTGACAAGTCTGCTGGGCGCACAATAG
Source organism: Dermacentor albipictus (assembly GCF_038994185.2). NCBI lineage: Eukaryota > Metazoa > Arthropoda > Arachnida > Ixodida > Ixodidae > Dermacentor > Dermacentor albipictus. The sequence continues at coordinate 34,647,448 of NC_091823.1, read as the reverse complement.
AGTGTTTTAGTTGAGCGTGTTTACGCTCCGCTAAACAGTTAAGCGGAGCGGAAGCGCCAATGCGCATGCGCCGTCCGCTTAGCCGTAAGCGGGATAGCGGAGCGAGGAACACGGTCCGCTTAGAAGCGGCCTGAGCGGAGCGTGCCGCGCAGCACTTTGGCTAGCGTTGGCGTCAGAACGGATTGGATTGGATGCAGAAAGCAAGCGCGCTGGCTAACACGTGGCGTTCCCCAAGATGGAGCGTACCGCAAAGACGCTCAACTAAAACACTTTCGAGCGAGCTGCCCAGGGGTTAGCGCGTCCTAGGGTGCCTCAGTGCGCACCTCCTCCCCTGCAACGTACTGGTGTTTCGTTCCTTACCTCCGTGGTATTCTTTGTTTCTATGTGGGTTATGTTTTTTCATTGCTGCGGTCATCCTTTTACCTTTTTTTTATATTTAGTGCTATCTATGATGGTGATGCCTTTGGTCCCATGCGCTCCAGCAATGACATATCTAGCTGGGCAGATCGCGAAAGTGACGATGTCGGTTGCTCACCGCAAGCAGAGGAAATCGAGTGTGTTTGTGCTTTAACGGTTTCCACGGTGAACCTTGCCATATTTAAAGGGCAAGAATAACGACAACAACATCTGTCGCTGTTGATCCCTATACGAACCTTCTGGGAACAAACTACGTGCATAGTTCTGGCCGACCACATTTTGGGATGCCTGTGCGTGGCATAGGCACGATGTGCAGCGCCACGCCTCACTGGCGCGAAGAACATCGTGTGAATGGCTTGGTCGGACAGCGCACACTGAAAATATTACTAGGGAGAGAGAGAGAGGGCGATGGTTACCAGGTCAAAGTAGGTCCGTATACGAGATTCCTGGAACGCCTAATACGTCAGACTCTATCAGTAGACCCTCGGTGAGTGAGCAAAGACGCGAATGCGGAAGACAGGTGGATACACGGCTGTCTCAGAAGATTTGCGCATCTTACTGATCCGTTTGACGTCACGGATTTCGACAGCGCTAACTTCCTTGGGGCTGTACGTGAGCGATCGTCTATGAAGAAAGAGAACAGAGACTGAACCTGACAACTTTCGAAAGCTTTTTCCAGACGTAAAAACGGTGCCCAGACGCGATATAAATAAATAGTGAAATCCGCAACGTCGCATATGTCGCCACCGGCTGTGCGGTTTGCGCGCGAAATTAAAAGAATAAAAAGGGAGGGGAGTTTTACCTTCATTTTCACCGATAATAATCAACCGCAGGAACGCCGGAGAGGCGTTCGAAAGATTAAAATAACATTTATTCGGTGTCCCTCGGAATCTGATGTCTATCATCCGAAGTGATCCACAGGGAACATAGCCCCACTAACGGCCACAAACAGCAGCAGCTCCGGCAGAGCATGGCATAACTGTCTCATCGTTGATGACGTCATTCGAAGGCTTTCGTTTACTTTCTGGCGGCGGCCCCGCGGTGATAAGCTGCGAAACCGAGAGATCGCGGATAATCGTGCGAACTTCTTTAAAGATTGTCGCGCGATACGGCGCTAATGAGCTCGGACGTCTCGCCAGCGCCGCTCGACCGCTGTCGGTCGTTCCGCGTGTTGTGGTACACACCGCGCAGCGCCGCCTACTAAGCGCGGCGCTACATATAACAAAATAAAAAAAAAGAAATAGAGTGACGCCTTCCTCCTTTGTGCGGCGATGGTCGCGGCGTACTTGGGCCGCTATCCGCGAGCATTGCATCAGTGCGATAAGCATTGTACGGCGGCCTGCTGCTGCTGCACAGGCGTCTTCCCCGACTGCTGATCACGGCCTATTCCCTGTAGAGAGCCTAGTGGCGCGATTGTGCTTTCAGTGGGCGCCTTTCCATGCCATCGGAGATGCACGCCGACGCATTGCTAATGCCCGCAGTCTCACTGGGCAAGAGTCGAGCTGCCGTGGTATGTTTCTTTCTTTTTTTTGTCGGTTTGAAAACCAAGGGAGTGGTTGTCATCGTAAAAACGCTATGCTTTCTAAAAGGTATCCGTCTCTCTCTCTCTCTCTCTCTCTTATGGACGCGCAGCGGCAGCTTAGCGGCTGTGGAGTTCCACTGCGAAGGACAAGGTCGAGGGTTAGATTTCCGGCCTCGGCGGCGGCGCCGCGCATTGTAGCGGAGGTGCAACGCAGATAGCGCCAGCGTACGTGTGCTCCGTGACGTAGGTGCGCGTTAAAGAACCGCTAACCTACAGAACTCTTGTTTCATAATGGCATAATAGCCCTTGTTCGTTTTAGCCTCGTGTTTCGATAGCGTCGACTCTTCACGACAAATTGCTTTCTCATAAGGTCCCCACTGTGTGACACGTCGGCAATATTTAGTCTATTGCTTTTTTTTTTTTGTATGCTCGTCTACGGTATACGTTAGAATGGGAGGACAGCCGTGCAAAAGAAAGGCCAAAGGCTTCGAGGAGCTCGAAATAAAAGCAGACAGTGCGGCGAGCGCGCCTTTTCAAACGGGGACACCTGTTGTCCCTCCCTCTCTCTCTTTCTCTCTCTCTGGTCTTGCGCGTTCCCGAGCGTAGGCACGACGGTGTCTGCAGGTTTTCTCGATTCATTGCTGCGACAGACGGGGGAGACTGTGAGACGCCACTAGGTTCGAGAAGAAGCGAAGCCGACTGCTAGTTCCTTTCTACTGTATTATTATTATTATTATTATTATTATTATTATTATTATTATTATTATTATTATTATTATTTGCGTTTCGAAATTGCCATCTCTTGATTTTGCATGCCATGCGCAAATCCTTAACCTTTACCATGCCCGACCTGCGGAGCAGTCGCCGAACGTAGCCAGCAAGCTCTTGATGCACAAACCTGTCTGCCTCTCCTTCAGACTCCTGCAAAAAATAAAATAAAAATAAAAATAAAAAATGAAAATATAAGGAAGATTCAGAACACCCCCATCCTCATCCACCAGGCGTCGCAGCGCGACCGTAAGACCTGCACCAGCACCCATTGTCTCTCCTCCAGAGCGAGCGGGTGCGTACGTTGTTCTACGCAACGCAACAACGTTTGTGTTATGCCTCGCTTCTCGATAGCGAACTAGCTTCTGCTAGCCGACTACTCCGCTTTTGCTGCCGTCTGTCTGTTCGCCGGGCGGGGCGACCGTTTGTGGTATCACTCGTCATATATGTGCGAGCACACACACGCACGCACGCACACTTCTTTTTTGTTTGTTTGTTTTCCTAATAAGCCACGGAAATCAATATCTATAAGGGAGGCGAACAAAAACGGTATTGACTGAACACCGGTTCGTGGATAACAAAAGGCCTGCTCGCTTTGAGCACTGATGTCACACGGGAAGGCCGAGGGTCCGTGCATTTCAGTGCGAGAATGATGGTGACCGTCATCGCACTCGTATTAATATTACGGTGATTATCATTATTAAAATCGTTGCTTACGAGAGAGATCCCCTTTTCCTAGACGACGCCACACGACTTCAAAATTGGTCTCGAAGATGTCCTCTTCATTTATTTCTTTTCATAAATAAACCACGTAGATCAAGATTTGCAGGTGACAAAATCAAGCCGCACTGATGAGATACCCCTCGACCTACTTCTGTTTCTTTCCCTTCGTGAACGAGACCGGTCAGTATTTTAGGCGAGGCAAGCAGTGACATTGCGATGTCTTGCCGTTGCTGATGGGTGCACCCGCCACAGACAAATGTCTTGCCGTCCCAAGACAGGTACAGGACGTCTCTCTCTCGATCCTCCAGATAGGTGAGCTTCACTTTCCTCTGCGCTGGCAGGCGATGTCAATTAGTGGCGCAAGCGGTGCTTATTTCTTTCTCTTGTTTTGCATTTAGTATGCTCGCTGCGTTATTATTTCCTCGGTCAGCAGCAGCGAGCACCTACCTGGAATTGTTGTGAGCGGCTGTGCGTGGGGGGTGGGCGTCCGCCCGCCTGTGAGCGTCTCTCTGCTTTTTCCCGTGGCGAGGAAAAGCGCGCCACGTTCTTTTCCCGGTCTGCTAGCTGTCCGGGTGCACGACGACGAGCTGGCTGCTCCGTGTCCCTGGAGTGGAGGGGGGGGGGGGGGGGTCAGCCTGGCCGCTGTCAACGTTCGCGCTCAGGGTCAGCCGCTTGTCGCGAGCCGCGGCCGCCAGGGGCCGCCGCCCAGCCCGCAGGCGGCATCACCGTCGGGCCACTCGGATGGCCGCGATCGAAGCACCGACCGCAGCTGCGATTGCTAGCGCTATCTATCTATCTATCTATCTATCTATCTATCTATCTATCTATCTATCTATCTATCTATCTATCTATCTATCTATCTATCTATCTGGATCGTTAGGTTGATAAATGGACGGATTAATATAAATGTAGAAACACTGACGGAGAGCTAGATAGGCGATCAAATAGGTGGATAGAATGACAGAGGATAGATAGATAGATAGATAGATAGATAGATAGATAGATAGATAGATAGATAGATAGATAGATAGATAGATAGATAGATAGATAGATAGATAGATAGATAGATAGATAGTGTTGTGGCTCTTCGTGCTCATGGCGTCATTAACTAGTCGGCGTTCGCGTACTACTGCAAGGCTGTAACGATTTGCATCCGCTCCGGACGGCTCAGCGGCTGCTTTGTTCTGCCGATCACGAGGTAGCGAGTATTGTTTCCGCGGCTGCGCTCCTGCTTGAAAAACACGCTAATATACTGATATAATATTCGCGTGGCCCGGGCAGTCCAAGCTTGCCGGTAGTCTGTCACTGTAGGCACCTTGCACTGGCCGGAGGAAGACGCTACAGCGCTTTCCCTTGTAGCACCAGCGTTGCCGAGACCGGCCACTGGGGATGCGAAGGAAATTAGACGATATTAAAGACAATAAGAGGCAACCCTTCATCGTTTGTTTGCCTGAATGTTGTGCACCGAGCTTTGCCGAGCCGAAACTCGGTGAGTGTCCACGCGCCTAATCTCCACGGCAGGGATACCGAGTATGCGGACCATGCTACCTCGGGGCACCTTCAGATCTCTAGACACTCTTGTCTCGCGATCGGAGGTGTCACGACGAGTGTGTATTACGTCCTTCCCATTTCGCTTCCGAAAGCTCGCCGTTCAGTGTCAGCCGGGGAAAGCTTGAGCGCAGGGTGCCTTTCGGCGTCCCTGTCCTTCATAGCCCAGCTGCGCAGACATGGGACGCGAAAACCGACCAACGAATCCAGCTCCTTGTGTCTGCATTATCACGTGTTCGCCATTTTTTTTCCTTATTTCGCAATTTATCCCCAGATGTGTCATTGCAGCCGAACGAAACTGTTTCGCTCTTTCGCATGAGGGCCACTGGAGCCTGTAGTTGTTGGCAGCAACTGCTCTCCTTAAGGTCCTGCTGCTTCCTCCGATGTGTTTGGTAGTTATTCGCAGTCTAGCTTACCATTCATTCAACCGATCGATAAAAAGTAACGTTCGGGTAGCGTACCTATAAAAGACACGGAAATGTGTGTGTGTGTGTGGGGGGGGGGGGGGGGTGTAAGGGTAAGTACAAAGGGAAATGTATCCCTCCACGTCCACGAGTCTTTGTTGTTTAGTCGTCGTATCCGCTTCCTCTTCATTGGCCCATGGGCACTCTCATTTGGTGTTTAGTTTCCGCCTACTTACATAAGAGCTGGTTGCAGATGAGCTTTCGAACAGGCTCGGTACTTACTATCTATCTATCTATCTATCTATCTATCTATCTATCTATCTATCTATCTATCTATCTATCTATCTATCTATCTATCTATCTATCTATCTATCTATCATAAATACGTTGGTCGGGTGGTGGCAGGTAAGTTAATCAGTCAGGTCATGCTGACACTAGGTCAGTCACTCGTCGATTCGCGTTTCCGCGTGTCGCCCATCGCTCCAGCCTGGCTCGACATTTCGCCCACGTAGTTGTCAACTGCGCGCGCAGGTTGGCACGCTGCTCTCTTCCTCCGACAAAACAGTGCCGCTGCTGTTCGTTCGCGTTGACGTTCGATCGCGCGCGTCATCTGGGCAAAGACGGAACTCTAGATGACGATTGCGGAATCGTTGCCGCCCTTCGGGAACCCTATACGTCGAAGCGGTTCCGGCCGCGCCGACAACCGCATCCTCTCATCAGTCAGTTTTAGTTACACGTACGTAGAGGCTTCACGTACGCAAACGTTTAAAGCCTACGTACCTTACGTGCACGCCATCTGAAACGCTTTTAGCTACACGTACGCGACGCAAGCCAATAGGGACCCCGTAGCCCCATCTATCGTGAAATGTGAACACGGCGGTAGCCACTTCAATCCTGTCGCCGTGTTTCGATGCGAGCCGTCTGCGCGCGCGCAGCCCGCTATCGCTTGTTCGTGATCTTGGGGAACTCCCGCGCGAAGCTGTCTACGTACGCAAGAAACGCAAGCAAAGAATTCAATCTCACGTACGTCCGTGAGACGCGCGCGCGCCCGCTACGTTCTACGCATGCGCACTGCTCACACGTAGAACCTCTACGTACGCAAAGCCTCTACGTACGTGTAACTAAAACTGTATATCGTCGTACACTATATACCGGCATGGAACGGCCAGCGTGGTCACGCAGGGCGAGTGGGCCGTGTAGTTAGTTCTCCGGCTGTTCCAATCGCCGCGCTGGTTCACTCCTGCGCCAGGCTTGTCTACTCATTATTCTGCCTTTTGCGGGCTCGCCTGAGAATGGCATTTAACTTTACCTTCGCATAGAAAGACTCGCCCGGACTTTTCTGGCCGTGGCTGCCGCCGTCGTCTTGCCGAATAGTTCATAGCCATCTGTACAGGTGAAAGGCTTTCTTCTCTACATCAACAAAAGTATTATTGAATATCCTTGCTGCAACAAATATATATATATATATATATATATATATATATATATATATATATATATATATATATATATATATATATATATATATATATATATGTATATATATATCCACGCCCCGACCCGCCGCGGTGGTGTAATGGCTTTGGCGTTGCGATGCTAAGCCCGAGGGCGCAACGGATCAAATCCGGTCCGCGGTGGCCGCATTTCTACGGAGGCGAAGTGTAAAAGGCTCCCGTGTACCGTGCATTGGGCGCACGTTAAAGAACCTCAGGTGATCAAAATTAATCCGAGGTCTCCCACTACGGCGTGCTTCATGAGCATATTGTAGTTTTGGCACGTAGAGCCCCGGATTTTAATATAAATCCGACGGCTCTCTCTGGGTTACTGGGACCAATCTGAATTGCTACGCTTTTGCTGATTTTATGTGCCGGAAGCTATTGCGGGGTCGGAACCGCGTCATAGGCACCATGTGAACGCGAACAGTTTCTTGCCCGTACTTGGGCAGAAAGTATAATTGCACGCATCAAGAGTATATTTGCGCTGAGACGCTGTTTTGCGAAACCTTAGCTAAACATTAATGCCAATCAAGCGCGGTGGATCTTTTTTTTTTCCTTCTTCTTTTATCGTAACGACTCGATCGCGCGCCTTATTTCCATTCTCTCCACTTTTATATTGCACTTTTAGTTCCGCCTTGAGCGCAACTGCATGATATAAAGCCTGCGCAGTGTCATCAGGGAGCTACGATTGTGACGTCGCTTACAGTCGAGGCCGACACTCCCCTCGAAGGTCCATGCCCTATGAAGGATGACCGAGCTCAGCTTCAACTGCGCGCTCCTATTATTTCAGTGCTTGCACGGATCCACAGTTGCGAACGCGCAACAAGCCTTGTGTGCATCACATGGCAGGTGCTGCTTGGCTTTGACCTGACCAACCGAGCGACGACGCGAAGGTGCTTTGAGCCTATAGCGTTTGTCGCGCGTGCTACGTGCGGGGACGTCTGTTACCGCGCCCACGTTCGATCTCTGTCCGAATAGTGTCATAGCCCGTACACAATGTGTGTCCTCGCTGTCAGCTTTCCGTAGCAACGAAGGGAAAGCCGCGGAGGCGAAGCGCATGCGTCACAGCGCTCTGCAACATGTAGACGTCTTTGACGTGATAGTTCGATCTCTATTACGCCAAACTCTCGCTTCGAGTTGTCGATAAATTCGACTTTGTCCTTCCATCTGCAAGCCGCCTGGTTAGCTCAGATAGAGCGGCTGTCCCGGAAAGGCGGTGGTCCCTGGTTCGGGTCCCGTGCAAGGACGAATTTTTCTTCAACGGCGAGGCTTTTCTTTCGGGGAACCCGTATGGGTTTCCTTTGTAGCGATTGCTACGATTGGGTGGATCTCTCATTTTCCGTTTATTCATATAGACGTCTTATACTCACTACAGGACGTGTATTAAAATGCGACCAAGAATACACCACTAAGTGTTAATAAATGTGAACTTTATTATTACCCTTTTTTTTTTCTTTGCTCGTCTGCGTTTGCGTGTGTCTTGCCGAGCGGGTCGGGCGACTCCTCCGACCCATGGAATGGAATGGAAAAACTTTATTTCTCTATATCTCAGAGAGATTGGCGGTGGGCCAGTGTCTTCATGTTTTGAGTCCTGGCCGCTTCACAAGGTCGGCGCCCCTATTCCAGGGCACCGCTGAGTCTTGCTGCCTCGCAGGCGTGCTGCACAATTGCCCGTTGGGCTGCGAGCTCGCTGCTGGTGAGCAGACCCTCCCATTTTTCCGCACTTGGGTTATTTACTTTATGGAATGCGAAATTACGCTTGCATTCCCACGTGATGTGGTATAACGTGGGTAACTCTCCTCGACGCTTGTTTGGGCCCGACCCACTAGCGCTAACGTAAATCCGACGACCGGATTTCGACCTGCCAGGCCGACACGACCCGACGTTGTCGGTTTCGCGTAAAAAACGTACCTTGCGCGAGCCAGCTTACGTCTGCCGTTCTTTTGTGCCGTCGGAAGGGTTTCCGCGTAGTTCTGCAACAATGTCCTTGTCTGTCTCTTTCGCTTCCCGCACTCTTTGTTTTTTGCATAACGTATATTTTTCTTCATCCGTTCTGTGCCTCCTCATCATCGGTCTTCTTCTTCTTCGCAAAACCGAGCGCTTTATTTCGTTGCCGCTGTCGGCCGCCTAGATTCAATGTCAACTAGAAGTGTCTCCGCGGGATTGTAGCCCCGAGTCTCGCTTCGCAGGTGCTTAACTCCCTCTCCGCGTTCGAGCGCGTGCAGAGAATGGAAGTAATGTCCTTTGGACGTTTTTAACATAGCAGCCGTGGCTGCGGCAGGCAGCATTGTAGGGTTGTATAATGAATTGTACCCGAGTGGTTAAGGGTTTTTTTTTTTTTCAGACAATCTTCGTTGCTAGGATAAGTCACGCGCTGGACGAGTCCCAAAGCGTGACGTCGTGGGAGGTGCGGCTGTGCTGCCGTCACATCGTAAAGGAAAACAAAAAGAGACGGAGAGAGAAAAAAGAAAGAAACAAAATTGCTAATACTACTGGCGCGAATTTTCAGAGAAGGCAAGATTCGCAATACTGGAAACGAGTGAAATATATTTTTCGAGTTGCAGAACGCTACCGCAGGCTGCTTCGGTCGCAAGCGTGAGGATTGAAGAAACACTTACGAGATATTTTAATTCTCGCACTTGACCGGGAACGGTGAGGGCGAAGCGGGTGAGGGAGTGGGCGGCTGGTTGGGAGGGTATCTTGGGGGGGGGGGGGGTAAGCAGGCGCTTGGTGTGCCACCCCTGGCTACGCCTTTGCTGCTGCTGGCTGCTGCTGTCTGGCCGCTTATACAACAACTTGTACCACATGGATACGTGCCGCTGGGCATGTTTCCGAATAGCCAACTTGAGTCACAGTGTATGTATGCAACTTGGAATGTCGCACTGCTCGTGCAAACACCCTTTGCCGATGTTCCAGAACCGGTAGGTGCCACTGTGTAGGTGCCCGAGTAGACTAGCAGAACAAGAATTGAAGGAACAGGGGAAAAGATATATATATAGGCAGAAATATATAATATAGGGCAGAAATTTGGGTGTTGACAAAGAAGCTCGACAATAAGTTAAGGACCGCACAATGAGCGGTGGAACGAAAAATGTTAGCCGTACCGTGAAGAGACAGGAAGAGATCGGTGTGGATCAGTGACTACACGGGGATAGCTGATATTCTGGTTGACATTAAGATGAAAATATACATGGAGCGGGACAGGCCATGTAATGCATTGATAACCGTTGGACCATTGGAGCTACACAATGGGCGGCAAGGGAAGAGAAGCGCCAGTCGAGGACGGCATATTAGGTGGGATGATGAAATTAGTAAATTTGCAGGTGCCACTTGGAATCCGCTAGCTCAAGACAGGGGTAACTGGAGGTCGCTGGGGAAGGCTGTCGTCCTGCAGTGGACTTAAAGAGATGATGAGATGATGATGATGATGATGATGATGATGATGATGATGTGCATTGACCAATGATCTGCGGAGCAGTCAAGAAGGTGGCAGCTTAAACAGCCGAATGTGAAGATTGACCAGTGTAAGGAGGAACAAAAATGAAACCAGCGTGCTCATTGGGCGACAAGCGTTGAGTTACATAAAATAGAAAACGGAGAAGTGAAAATTATTCAGTAAACGGAAACGAAATATTCGCTCATCACAGCTTCCCACATATGCGTGGAATCCGCCATTTTTTTTTCTCATAGATTTCAGGGGGTTTCGGCCTTCATGTATAGCCCAGAACATGACTAGTATAGAAAATGTCGGCATTCTTCCAAAGGCGGGAGTAACACGCTTTTCCCCAAATTTAACTCCACTTCAGATAGTGCTCGTCCCTCATTTCGAGAGTACTTCGACTCTGCGCGTCTGCTATAGGGAGCTAGCGTTCGTGATAGGTCTTGTATATAGCGTTTGCCCGATCACCAGAGTGAACGTACGTATACTCCATTTAAAAGGCGAGCGGGCGTCGAGAACCCTCCAAAAGGGAGCTAATTAAATATGGGACGATGAATTACTGCCACCCAGAGGAACTGCCAGCCCTTTGTTCTTAACTCGCATGCAGCCGTGCGTGTGCAGCTGCGCGTAGCAGCTCTCCGTGCGCGCCTTGTCCTGGCTTCCCGGAAGAACTGAGCATGTCACCGCGTTGCGTGTCACCGAACGGCTGCTGCGGAGATAGCCGAGACGCGGGCCTTCGCAATGCCCTTTCTTTAGACGGCACAATTTGATAATGCCTTCGAAGTTCGAAAGCCGTGGCGTCACGCGCTAGTATCAATAACAGACCGACAGCGCGCGTGCGTTCAAAGGGGGACGACGTTTTTGCGAGCGAGCAGCGATCCTCACCGGGCGTATACGCGTTCGCCGTTGCGCGCTACCCAGGAGGGAAAAAAAATAAATAAAGCAGTTTTCCTTTTGGCGTGACATCATGGTTTCGAGTTCGCAGGCTCGTTTGTCATTTGAGAAGCGTTGGGCGGTCCCTGAAGTAATTTTTGGCAGCAAATTACTTTTTTTTTAGCATAACGTTACCTCCGCCGTCATAGATACTGCTTGCCGCCGATCGCGCGTGCGTTCTGTGGTATGAGTATGCGAATTTTGGAGAAAGAGGTAACCGCAGAACAGTAATGCTGCGCTTAAGATGTCCTGTAGTTACCGACAACCTAGGAATGAAGTGACAAATATATACCGCTGGCCAAGGGTTTGTGCTGTTGACGAGTTGATGTTAACCTGTTCCGCCAGTACGCCGAAGAAGTTTGCGAGTGCGGATTGCCACGTGACATTGTGAGGAAGAGACGCGAAATCAATAGCTTTCCGGCGAGGCACTAGGATGTTAATGCGAAAGCTTTGCTGGCCGCGAACTTGCGATTTCGCGGTGGCGGTGCTCCGAGGAAGCACATGACGTCAGAACGCGCGCCTCGCCGCGGATATTTCTCTCTCTCTCGCTCCTTAGTCACTACTGCGCATGCGCCACTAGTAGCACCGAGCCATAGGTGTTCCGCCGCTGCGCAGCGCCGCACCTTTCCGCAGCCGCCGTTTGGTATGACGTCACACGCGTTTCTCGTCGTTGCGCTCGCCTCCGCTCGCGCGGCAAGCTGCGTCCCATGCCTGATAACATGTCGGAAGATTGAAAAGGAGAGCTCGCGTGCGCCGCAACCGCAGTTGAAGCGGCAGTATGGACGGGTACAATTCTGATAAGAAGGAGGAGGCCTGGAAACGACATCAGATCGAGATGAAGAGGAAACGAATCGCCCAGGAAACAGACGAACAGCGCGCCGAACGGCTGGCTAAACGCCGCAACATAACTAGACAACCAGACTAACCTGGACTTATCCTGGAATATCCTGGCATAGCAGAGCTAAGCCACTGCCATTTTTTTTTCTGTTCCTTAGCTGAAACTAGCGCAAATGTAAGCGTGGGACTTTCTTCAGAAGCGGTCTGGCTTGTGGGTGCTCTGCCTCCGTAGCTATCTCTTCGTTGCCGCAAAAAAGTTGTTCGCGAGTATGGTCAAAAGTTTATGTCGCAGCAAGAATTCGCATAGTTTCGGATTCGCCACAGCGAAGAAAACGCAGAAGTTCTCGTTGGTTGCAGTGGCGTAGCCTGAAGCTTCTTCCGGGGGAGAGGGAGCACTTACCAGGCCGCATACTAACACAGAAATTTCGGAGAAAAAGGGGGTGGAAGCGCGTGCCCGGTGTGCAGCCCCCTGGTAACGACACTTGGTTGTTGATTGGTTGTTTCCCTCCTGACTATCGCGTATGCTCATTTGTGGGGAGTTGGCCGTAGTCCAGCAGAAGATCGAGCACGTGTCGGGAGCATTATTGCCGTCTGCTTCTTGATGAAATAAAGACCCGGATCCGGTGCCATATTCTACGATTGATCATCCTTGTCCCGATTCCTTCCTTCCTGAATTCCTTCCTTCCTTCTTTCATTGCCCTCCTCCGTCTTCTTTCGCCTTTCTACCCTGTATGTCGCCGCCAACCGTTTTAGCTTGGATTTGCCACACGGAAGAAAAGAAGAGAACAGAATTGAAAGAAAAGTATTGTAAGAAAATACTTCACTTCCTAGTGTGTCCACCAGTTTTAGACAAAGAAGGATAGATAGAGGGCTAAACAGACTTTAATTATAGGAAGGCAGATATATGAGTCTGACTACCTAAGTATGAAAGATGAGAGTATATGTGAGAAGAAATGGAAAATTGGGAGAGACGAGAGCCTGCAGATCGTTCATTCCGGATAACGAGTGCTTCTGGGCCTGTATTCGAAAAAGTTTTGACGCTAAGGCTCTAAGAGTAGGTGTCAACTAGTCTTTGTGTTGGACATAATATAAGCGAAGACGGCTGTCCGCCAATCGCAAAATGCGCTCACGAACGAAAAGTTTAATGAATTCAGCCCCATGTGTTGCAGCCACTGCGCTGGTTGACCGGACAGCAGTCTTTCGTGTATTTCTTTCTATCGTCACTATTTATTTATTTATTTATTTATTTGTTTATTTATTTATTTATTTATTTATTTATTTATCATTTTCTCTCCTGATACGTTGTCCGTTGCCGCCCACGTTTCACGCGCCGTGCAGCGCTTCACCAAGAGGATGCATGAGAAGGTCTGTCCAACAATTCTTCCCGACTGCGTGATTGTCGTTTTTAAGTCCTTTCCCCCAAGCGAAAAGGCCGGGAGCAGATAAATGGGAATAGCGCGTGCACGTTGCTATCGGGATCAGTAGTGCCGTCACATAAGAAGGGCGAGATGATACCTATTTAGACATTCTCTTCAGTTTCAGTTCATTCTTCATTCAAAAAACAATGAGTAGATAAAAAATAGTATGCAGACGAGGGTCCCAACGTCAATGGCTGCAACGGGGGAATCCTCGGTTCTGAAAAGAGTTTTATGAAAAAATGTCTTATAGACATTTTTTTTTACTTCTGCTTTCAGTCGGTCCTTACCGTTATTCCGCCAGAGTCAGGAATGCCGATAAGTTGCTGCTTCAGCCGCCTTTGATTATTTTCCTTGCATCTTTTTTACTGTTTCATTCTATTTCTGATTTTTCTTGTGTGTGTGTGTGTGTGTGTGTGTGTGTGTGTGTGTGTGTGTGTGTGTGTGTGTGTGTGTGTGTGTGTGTGTGTGTGTAACCGCTGTCATTGTGTATGAATACTGGGTCACTGTATTTTGACATACCATTGAGTGACAAATAATGCTAAAAAAAACTGAAATTTAAGCAAGTCACTGCTAAAAGGCCTTCTGTCATTTCGTATCTGATGACCTGACAGATGAAAACATACGTAGATAATGTATTGGTAGCAGCCGTTCCGTCATCTAGGCGATAATGAGCGCGCAAGTGCGGATTGCGTGTTGACAAATAATACGGGCGACACACGGCGCATTTTTGATCGCGATCAGACCCGATCCGGATCGAATTCCCCGGTTGTGTATGGCTCCTTTGCGCAAGCTACGCGCGGGAGCCAATCGCAGTCGATAATTACGATCCGGATCGGGCTTGATCGCGATCAAAAATATTCGTGTGACACCGGTGTAAGACACGGAGCGCGCGCGCCATCTTTCCGGTGCACGAATCAGCTCCGAACCGGAGTCCTTCCATGTTCCGCTCTGCCTGAACGTAGCGCGCTTCCGCTTCGGGTTTTTTTTTTTTTTTAAATCCTGCTTGTCACCCAGTCAGCAGCTTTCTGGGATTCCGCGCCGTCCGAATTGAAAAACAGGAATTTCGTTTTCGCTACGGGACACAAACAGCGAGTGGAGCGCGCAGGTGTTGTTATATGTCGCCTAAATGGCGACGCTCACCCCGTTAAACTCGGGAACTGTTCCATTGCCTGTCTTTTGAAAGTCGGTCGTAAAACTGTCTCATGGCCGCGTAAAGCTGCGGGACGTTGAGCTATATACGACTCTTTCGAAAACTGCACTGCGGCTCGGGCTGCCTGCTGGTGTTTCTGTGTACGGCATGCTTCCTTTCAGCTGTACATGATTTCGCCATAAAATCGAGCTTTCCTGTGTTTTGTTTCTGTCGTTCGTTCCTTCTTTTGCTCGGTAATGTTTGCATAACCAGTCTTCATCCGTTGCTATACTACCGTGGGAGACGTAATGTACCTCTGTGGCTTATGTTTAGACAAGTAAACTTTCTTGCATTTCACAGCATGCTTCGCATGGTGCTATATCGCCGTGCCAAAAATTCACCGGAAGACACGGTTTCGTACGGATGCCGCTTTAGAGCTTTCGGAACGCGAAAAGAGCCTCACCGCGCTACCCACCGCCGCCTGTCTGCGGTCTTTTTTACAACCGGGAATGAAGATGGAGATGTGTTGTTGCGGCTCGAGGTGGGATTAGGGCAAGGAATCCACCAAGCGCATCGACGAATACGTCTAGTAGTAGGAATGAAGGAAAGAAGGGTTTATTTGGCGTTAGTTACACGGCTCCGGTTACGGGAGCCCACTCCGTGCTCCTAGGAGCATGTTAAACGTCCAAATTCACATCAGGACACGTCGGTACCACTGCACGAAAAGTGTCCGCTTTCAATACCGTTTAGTGGACCCGTCAGCAGTCGGTGTCAACGCTGCGTTGACTTCCTGGTAGGCGCTGATGGATGGGTGGGGTTGCCTCGAGGCAAACGTCTAATTAACGCCTTTGGCCGTGTTGAGACGTAAACATTGTGTACAGTGGCAAGCAAGACCCGCAAACTGTGTTTCTATGCACTCACACAACGATGCTGCTATCATCATCATCGTACTCATGATCATCATGGCGTCCTCCGCAGGTCAAAGGCGTCAGCCAACCCCCCGTCCAACCCCTGCAAATTCCGCAATCTCATGACACCACCAAATTCTCTGCTGTCGTCGGCTGCGTTTTCTTTCCCTTGGCAGCCCTTCTGTTATTTCACTGCACCACTGCCCAACTCGACCAGCCCTTCATCTTAATATCAACTATAGCTGTGCCGATTTGCTCTCAACTATATAACTCTGTCTCCCTGTCTCATAATGTTGCGCCCATCGTAATTCTTTCCGCTGTTCGATGCGCGCTCCGTCGCTTCTCCTCGAGTTTCCTATTCATGGGTTATATATAGTACTGGCACTCGTTAGTAATGCACCGATTGTCTACCGCTGAAATATTAAAGTGTTGTTCGCGTCTAGGGGATGCTCACCATGTGCGCTCTGGCCCATATTTATTCGTCAGGAAGTTTCCTTCTCATGATCCGAGTCTCTTGTGACGACTTGACACTGCAGCTTCAAGCGACTGACCGTACCAATCACGAGCTGTCGTTAATTTGACAAAACTATTCAACGTTACCTCAGTACCGACGCACCATTTTAGGTTCGCGTGCTGAGGCACTGCCGCTTGGCGGAGCGGCCGTGACTGAAGGAAACGTAGTAATCGGCGAAACGGTTTTTTTTTTTTTCGTTTGCTTTCGACGATTCGCTGGAGGAAAAGCGGGTCTTCCATATCGTTACACGTTTATACGATGGCTCTTGAAGTGACCTATCGGATCGTCATATGCTTTGAGCATACACACCGGGTGGGTCAACAGAATGTGATCAATGTCTCCAACAACCTTGGAGCACAGCGGTGAGCAGGTGCACGACCTGTCCCGTGAAGCAGCGACGAAGAGAAAGCAGACCCTGTGGGCAGGCTATAAAGAATGGCCTTATCTTCCTCCTTTTTTTTTCTTTTCTGCGAACCAAGCCCGCTAAATGAGGCGCCGATTTGCCTCGCATTGAGTCTTGTCTCCTCCATAGTATTCACAGTTGATTGTAAAAGGCAGCATTTCCAGCACAGCCGTGCGCGCTGGTGACGTTAGGAGCGCTGAATGGTGCAAATGTCTTGTTGTTTCGCATTTCTGATGTAGGATTCCTGGTTGCCGTTTCGCTTGAGGCATTTGGAATTGACCCGTGGATCAAGGCCCGTATTCAAGAAAAAAAAAATCATCTTATAGGCTATAGTTGTTCGTAAGAGCAAATTCAAGCCAATTCAAATGCTCGACATATTATTATAGAATGTGGCTGGCCAAATGGCGAAGAGCGCTTACAAATGAGGGACATAATTCACAAAGCTTTTCATTCGCAAGTGCTGTTTTGCCATTAGCCAGCCGCCTTTGCTTTTCGCTAAGAACGCGTCCGACTAACACCTGCTTTTGCGAATAGCTTTAGCGTAAGAACGTTTTTTTTTTTATTCTGCCCTAGATTTCGACGGAGCGACGTCGACGATTGTGCGTGCTTTGAGTGTTACTGGTCTCTTTTTTATTTATCATTATTTTATTTTTATGGCATAAGTTCGGCCCAATAAAGAGTTCTTTGATTCGCGAACCGCAGTTACGGCGCTCACTGGTTCTTCACCGTCGCTACAACGTGACAGCAGCGTGGAGATAACCGAGTCGTCAAGGAATGCCAAGTGACGGTGTTGCGGCAGCCATTTTAGGCTATGCCGAGAACGTTCTCCTGAAAACGTTTCGAGAGTCTTCGCTCCGGCCGATCGGCTCGACTCTTGACTTGCCGGAATCCGTGTACTTTACTGAATGCACAAACCAGCGCGGTTTTGGAGCACGCGAAAGATGTTCGCCGCGCGAGGGTGTCTTTACTCGGAAACCCGCGGGACAATGCGACCTCTGTCCTTTTTCCGCGCCGGCAGATTCGCGGGAGCGCAAAGAAGAGTTGCGCCCGCGTGGTAGCGGGGTCGATCGATTGTTCCGCGATCCGCGTGCGACGCGCGCGCTCTTGTTGCACGCGGTGTGTGTTGTTTTCGCGCGCGGCCGCGGGCCAAGCAGGTTAATTCGGGCGTCGTCGTCCCGTCCGGCGGCGGCCAGGGCCGGCTTCTTCCGTGACGGCCCGACCTTGGGCTCGGCGGTGGCGGCGGCGACCCGGGCTCGGGCCACCTGGTTTCTGGGTCGCGACCCGCTTTTTCTCGGCCTCGGCGCCCCCCGCGCATCGACCGGCTCGCTGCAGCGAGCGGTCCACGCGCTCGTCCCGGGCCGGTTTCGAGAGCCTGCGTTGTTGCGCCCAGTCCGATACCGGCCTAAAGAAAGAACGCCAGGGAGAGAAATTCGGTCGCGGAACTGCTGACTGTGCAGTATAGCCGAGTGCTTCCGCGGCGAGGTCTCGCCTTGACGATAACGCGGCGCTTCCGCTTGTTGCTGCTTTTGCGCTTTCTTGATGCACGAATTTGTTTGGGTGAAATGGGAGATATGGACAGGTGGTGGTGGTAACAACTTTATTGAGATTCTGCTCAGTTATGTTCTGGCAGGCCCGAGTCCTAGGATGGCCCATCACGAGGAGCGACCCTTTCGGCCCAGGCAACGAGGGCTTTTTGTACTTTTTCATCCGGCGTTCTGAGCAGCTCTTCCCACGTCTGTTGTGAGGGAGCTGGCAGGAGTGACCTGGGAGGGGGTAAGCCCTCGCACCCCCAAAGAATGTGATTTTGGGTAGCCAATGTTTGATTTGTGCAATTTTGACATATTGGGTTCCATTGCCCGTTGGTAATTATGGCTAGCCAATGTGGGCTGGGGAACGATTTAGTTTGGATTCGACGCAGGATCGAGGCTGCTATCGAATCGGCCGGCATCTCCGTAAACATCAAGTAGTTCAGCGATCAAATTATGATTACGTGAGGTTATATAAAGATGTTTTGGCAATAAATTACTCTTAGCAAACACGCTTATTCAATTAATTAACCAGCTAATTGTGGGGTGAAACGTCGCGAAAATGCACAGCGGTTTATGAGGATTAACATCGACCACCTGGGGTTCTTTAACGCGTGGCCAAAGCATGGTACACGAGCGTTTTTTGCAAGTGTTCTGCCTCCATCGGAATGCGGGCTCCGCCATCGGGAATTGAACCCGAGACCTCGTGCTCAGCAGAGCAACGTCGTAGCCACTGAGACAACCGTGCTTAAACGAGAGCCATCAGATTCTCTGTTCTCTTCTTTGTTGTTCTTTGCGAACTAGTAACAAGGCAGAATGGCTTCCATGTGAATTGTTAAGCAGTCGAACGTCGGCAGAGCATGAGATTGGGCGGGGAAGTTTAGGGAATATTTGGGTTATCGGTGAATTTCCCGGTTCACGCAACACGTACGGTAATCGGAAATATCTAGTAGTTGTTTGACCAAAACAACCTGACCCAAGGCCAACAAGGCCAAAACAACCTTGTCGTTCTTTTGGCCTCAACTCGTGGCTCCTCCCTCAGTGGGCCTAATTTGTCGGCAGACTATACATGATACGGAGTGAGTACCGAGTAGTTTCTACTTGAGTGTTTTAACGTCTTTACTTTAATAAGAAGACTAATGCAACAGAAAGTAGAAGATAATATTTAGATTGGAAGGGGGGCGGCGAGGTATGACCTCGAAGCCGCGTCCGCAATACTTGCGTCTTTGGCAGTTTTGAAGCGTGCGCACATAAATGAAAACGCAAAAAGGTGTGGCGGACGGTGTGGCGGACATAAGCGTTAAAGATAGCCTTCTTCATCGTCGGCTTGTGTGTTGTTGTGTTCAATTCATGGGTGACCAACGGGCCTAAATGTTCGCGTCGCACGGTCAGTTCTGCTGTCTACGGAGAAACAACAAATTAACTTCAGGCGCCGCAATTCGGGATTTGGCACTGTGGCTTTAAAAGCTAGTTTGGTGCATACATCGTCCGTTCAAGTGAACGTGCGAGATGTCTTTTATATTGGCGAAGAACTCCATTGCGAGTGCGGCGCCGTCAAAGTCGTCGGCACCGCACTCGTGCGGAAGGTTGGTTCCCTCAAGTATGCAAAATATGCGTGAACCGTTCACTGATCCCTCTATGCAACAAAGCCGCTGCTTGTGCGCTGTTCCATTCGAGCAAGACCATGTGCCGGCGGAACGGGTACCAGTTTTCGTTGAAGCGCTTCGAATAAGTTTGGATAGTGGAACACGCACGCGGAAAACGCACCACACAGCCTGGGCATACCGGTGGATGCCTTCACTGCCGCGTCCTCCTGGAAGTGCCTTTGTGTACACGTGCGTACGTGCGTACGTGCACGCGTGCTCGTGCGTGTGTGAGAAGCGACGTAGGTCTTAAGCTAAGCTCTTCGCCGACACGCCTGCTTTGCGCTTCTTGTTGAACTGTTCGCCCAGGAGAGTGGAGGCATGAAGTTAACTTGAACAAGGCGACTTAAGGTTAACTACGGTCACGCCGGATGACTTGAAGAAGGGGAACAAGAAGCGTGGGGACAAAGACGAAGAATGGCACTCGAGAAGTCGGGAAAAGAGGCGACATGAAGGCAGCAAGGAAGCGTACCATGACGTTCGGCACACAGACGCACGAATGTACACTGGGACTCGTTGCCGAAACCGAGCCTTCCTCACACAGACGCACGAAGAATGTCCACTGGCATCCGTTGACGGAGCCCAGCCCTCCTTTTCGGTGGTGCTGTGTCGGGGCTTCGATGAACTTGATCGTTTCTTCCAAGAACAGTTAGCGTAGCCTCCGTCGTCAAAGAAAGGGAAATGGCAGAGCACGTGCTGTACCTGGAAGCATGAAAGAGGCATGTCTGCAGAAACTCTGCAGACAAAGTGGATGGAGGTGTGCGAGGTGGCAAAACTTTTGCCTAATCTCACAAGCCGCGAAGGCCGGAGGAATTATAACACCCTGCTGAGAATGAAGGCGCTGGTCGGATTTTGACGGCCGAGGAAGGGAGGGGTGGTGGCGCCAGGTTGTCCGTGCCAGGCGGACTGTTCTTTTTTTTTTTTCCCCTTCGACCGCGGTGGTCTCGGGTAAAGAAGGAAATAGAGAGTTCTAGAATATGGTGTGTGAGAAGCGACGCAGTTCTTTAAGCTGTGTGCCCAAAGCTGTGTCGCCCAAAGAGCTTTGCCCAAAGAACTGTGGGCCCAAAGAGCTTTGCGGGTGTGAGCGTTGGGGCACGCAGGAGTGGAGAGTCTTAGAATAGGGATTTGCGTTTGCGGATAGCGTCTTGCGCTGACAGCGCCACTGCGGCGTCAAAGAAAAACTATTAGAAATAATTAAATAAAATATACCATTTTATGATAGGAATTGAAATTTTGACTTGCGTGTATTCGTGTTTAATTACAATTTAGAGGTTATCCTGTAAGCAACAAACAATTAGTTGCACTTAGTTTTGAGCACACCAACTTTACGTGCATTCACCAGCCAAGCTTAGCCGTGTTAGGCCTACGAGCCATAAAATCCACAATCGAATTCAGAATCAGCGGCGTCCAATGAATCAGTCTTCATAACACACGCTAGTTGAGAGAAAGCGATAATCGCAGTCACTTCTCCTATAGCTTGCGAACTTCACTAGTTACCACGAATCGAACCGTTTTGTGCTAGGTTAGAGCGTCGCTTCCATGGGTGCCGCCATGTTAGCTGACGCAAAGCTTTTGGGGCCGCTATTTGGGCTCCCTCTAAATCGGTGAAATAGCGTTCCCAACGCAAAACCCAAAAGCAGTTTGCGTCTCGCGCATGCGCAGTGGCTTCGACGCTATTTCTTTGGGGCCCCAATACGTTTGGGGCCCCTATTCTAAAACTCTCTAATGTCACCCAAGCGCTTTAGAGCAAGGCATGCAGCAGAGAACGCACAAACCAGTTTGGAGTCTTTTTCTAGCTTCTGGCTCTGATACCAGGTGGATAAAATTTATATTTCTAGATGCACTTTGTTTGAATTCTGTCTGTTCCGTTCAGCGATGTGCAATCACGTTGACGTAAGTTGCGTTTGAGCTGTGAGTTTTGGCCGTCCCCGCGTTGTCGTTTTGCCGCACGGGTAAAACACGAAATCTGTGTGCTTCAAAGCCACGCGACCCGCTGTACATGCTAACGTGGCATCTAACAAATGCCCTTCACGTTTCGATCAGCTTTCCAACAGGCTTCGGTAGGCTCCGATAGTTCCAGAAGACATCTTTCCTAGAGTTAGTGTATATGCGGTGACTCTTTGTGTATATTGTATGCGGTGATCTTTCACTCGCGTCGTCCGACGGACTATAACTGCTCGTAAAAGCACATATCAGCCAATCGTTATTTTGTGCACGTATTATTAGCGAAGGAAGCCGGCCAATGGGAAAACAGTCATTACGAGTATAGTATCCTTGTGTATTCGGTTCCCGATGTTCCTGACTTGCGCGTGTTTACCAGTCAAAACGCTAAACTTACACGAGCGTCAAAGCTTTGCCAACGAGATCACCCAACGAGGCTTGGAAAGTTCTAGGAACCTTCCATCAGGTTCGAACATCAAGTACGTTGGGTTAGTTATTGCGTATTCCAGGGTAGAGGCACAGATTTTTTTTTTTTTACTTTAGATTGGGAGTCGCAATAGGCTTTGATCCATTTGCGTACACAAACAGCATGTTGGTTCCCAGCAAAACCCAAGCAGACCTTGGGTTATTCGGTACACGAACTATTATCGAAAGCTTTCTGGCGCTGAAGAGGGGAAAGACAAGAACGAAAAGCACACAAGACACAACGCTTAATGTTCAACAAGTTTCCTACAGTCCGAACTGCCATCGTTTCCTTTCTCTCTTTTTCTTTTTCTTTTGCCCACGTGTGTTTACCATCTAAGGCTGTAATACGCTGCATTTGCCCGACATTGCCGGACGGAAATATCTGCGACGATACGTCATGACAAAAGCGCTGTATTATCGGAAAGGTGAGAGAAAAAGAAATATGTCAATGTTGTCTGGCGCCATGGATACGCTTCCGGATATATTTCATCTCAATCCCATAAAAGCTGCTTGGCCCTGCAGACGCCAGGCAAAACAACGTATTCTGCCAGCGAAGTTTTGCCGGGAATTCTTACGTTTGTACGTGCCACGTACGTGCCACATTCGTGGCTTCACTAGTCCGAAATAATAGGGACAAAAAAAGATATGCTTTTCTAAGATACGCTAATCCCTTTAGCTGGGAACACATGCTTTTACACTCCGCATTCCGTGTTTTAAAGTGCTTCCACTTTAGCACACTGTAGCTTCAGCATTGCGGCAGGAAGAGCATTATCAGCAAGGTTTTCCGATGTCCGATATTGAGGATGGTCTTTATGAGTGGACGTCGAAATCGTCCGTCCGTCCGCGGTACTGGCCTGTCCGTGGTATTTGACACTTTCTTTGACAAAAGAGAAGACGGACTCTAGGATGTGCAATGAGCGACAACGGCAAGTAACATATCTCTCAATGATTCGCACTGCCGCTTTGAGCACGTGGTGTTCTAAGGGTGCGCATGCAGAGGAGGGCTTCAACTTTTCATAAGGTACGCCTCTATAGCACGCCGGAAATGTGGTTCGTACACCTTGTGTCGCAACTCTAACGTTATTCAAGCTGTTGAACGAAAAAAAAAGGAAAAAGGAAGCACAGTGCAAGCTGGAATGATAAAACTTACGGCGTTCGTTCGTTAGGCCTCTGACGACCGAACAGCGTAGGTCTTAAAATCGCATCTTGCACCGTATCTTTTACATCTCTCTCTCTCTCTTTTAAATACATATCTTGGCTAAAGTTCGTATTTGCCAAATACGTTCGTAAAGAACGTATTTGGCATTCTGTATGATACTGGCACGATTTGATATTACCTTACGTGCGATATACACAAGAATTACAGAATTGCTACTGTAACAGTAAGCAAATGAGCGAGCAAACAAAAGAAACAGAATAAAAAAACAAATTTCATACGGCCACCTTTTTCCTGTACCGACCCATTATCCACGCTTCGTGCCGTGGTCTTCTTTATTTTTTTCACGTAATTTTATTTCGGCGGTCCAACGAAAGTTTATAGGTATTCTATTGCCGAGACTACCACAGAAGATCCATCGGCAGCCCGCGCATCGGTCACGAATCCTGACGGCACGACGTCTTTTGATGACTGCACTTATTTGAGGGGCTTGACGGGGCTTGCGTCCAAGGGCCGATTTACGCTCGAGCAGCCCATCGCCGCAAGCCGCACCGCACGCGTGCGGTCGCGCTAAAGATTGCACGTATCAAACACTTGTGCACAAATTTCGGTTTACAATGTGTAAGGTATACATTGCGCGCACAGTGTAAATGGTAATTTGTGCACAAGTGCTGGATACGTGCAATTTTTCGCGCGACCGCAAGCGTGCGGTGCGGCTTGCAGCGATGGGCGGCTCGAGCGTAAATCGGCCCTTATTACTGCCGCGGCTGTGCTACGCATCCTCAGCTGGCCTCGTCTATGGCGAAGCTGTGGCGCGATGGCCAATTAAGAGCGGTAACACACAACGCCGTGCGCTGCGCTTGCTGCGTGCCTTGCTCAGGCGATGTCCCAGTTTGATCTTTCCCCCCCTCACTCTGCCGCTGACACAAAGTCGTAACACTTCCAACAGCGCTATAAAGAACGCCTAGTATATATCGGTCTGTAGGACAAGCGTAGTTCTAAATGAAGCTTCACAACAGAGGAGAGCGAGACGAAAACGATCTGTTGTCGAGCTTTATCCGGTGATTCAAAGTAGCCGCTGACACGAGGGACAGACAGACAACAGGCTTTGCCGCTTCGAGAAGTGAAATATGTATTTAAAAAAAAAGTATTATTGTCGTTATAAGGGGCACTTAAGGGCGACACTAAATCACTTTAGCCTGGGAAAATGTCCTTTGAAAAACCTTTCAACGAAATCATTTGCAGGAAAGCGGTTGATTGTTACTGGCTGGAAAACAAATGAAAGCCATAGTTTTCTCTCGCCTAAATCGGTAAGACGCATATGCTGAGTCACAAATGAAGCATTGTAAACGTTTTACCTGGAAAGCGCACGGTAGGATCTTACTTATACATGCTCAATTATACGCTTTCTGGGTTACTTTTTCATTGGTACTCCGCCACAAGCGCCGCTTCTGATTAAACTGTTTGCGACTTGCACATGCGCCGTTTGTCCTTTCTTTCTTTCTTTCTTTCTTTCTTTCTTTCTTTCTTTCTTTCTTTCTTTCTTTCTTTCTTTCTTTCTTGCACCATTTCTATATCATCTTTCCGTCCAACTTTCCAAGGCGGCGGGCACGGTGCAGACAAGCCTGCCGTTCTGCTTCTAGAAGGTTTAACCAAGCGGCTATGTATTATTTGGTTGGTGTTTCATTGTAACAACGAACGATTCCTCCACAAATGCGACGAAAGGTATTACGCAACGCATCACCGCAGTCGCGACTGCGTACCACGCTTTCTTTCTTTATTTCTCTTCTTTTTCCCCTTCTTTTCGTTTCTTCACGTAGTGTTCTCAACTTTCTTGCGTTCGCAGCGAGTAAAGCTGCGCGAAGATCGGCACACGTTTTACGCCAAAAGCTGTTAGCGATTCTCCGGTTCGCGCCACTGCGCGATGGATGTATCACTGCCTTCAAGATGCGCGCCCAGCGACTCTGCCCCAGAGGAGAAGGGGCTAGAGGGCGGCAAGACTGATTAACTTTTTTTCCTTCTCTTATTTTTGCTGATATGTTTCGGAGAAAGTCTATCTATCCTTGGTTTCGATTGCTGCTACCGGTGGCGCGGCGCCGTTTATTTTTTGTTCGTTTCTTTGTTTGCTTTGTAGGCGGTGAAGCGCCATCACAGTGTCACGCTCCTTGTCTTCTTCTTCTTCGTGGTTTGGGTGATCGCTCGGTTCTTCTGTCACCTAAATGGCTTGAATCTTTCTGCGGGTGGCTTCGCGTGCTAACCAAAAGCCGAAATTTACGAATCTTTCTGTTCGTAAGCGTTGTTTGCCGTTGGTAAGCCGTGCTCGCCACGATTTCGTGACACCTGCGTCTACGAACAGTACTAGCGTAAAAAATTTTTCTTTCTTTCAATGCGGAGTCAATGCCCGCGTTCTCTCTCTCGCTCTCACACACTCACACACACAAACACACGCGCACACACACACACACACACACACACGCGCACACACACACACGCACACACACAAACAGAGAGAGAGAGGCGCGCACCAGGAACTGCCACGTGCTGGCGACGTGCCCTTCGCCCAGTGCGACGAGCGGTCGCGCGCGCCGCTCGCTGTCCTTCGGGTCCGCCTCCGGGGCGCGCGACCTACTTCCGCCTCCCTCTTATCGCGTGGTGCCTACGGAGCTCACCTCGCGGCCATTATTTATGGCGGCGTAAAAATAAAAGGCCTCTCCCTCTTAAGACCTGGGACGGCAGTGCACCCCCCCCCCCCCAAAACCTGGGACGCAAAACAGGCGCCGCGCCTGCACTGCTCGCGGCGCTGTGACACCAAGCCGTGCGCGTGAACACCGCATTCGCACTATGCAGACCTTTCCAGCGAGACCACCCTGGGGGTCGCCACAATGTCCTCTGGGCTTTCGTGAACACGTTGCGTGCGCCCACCCAATAACACTGCAGTATAGCTGAAGGGTACACGTGTGTGCAGCTTTGTGCTCACGTACCGAAGCTGCAGTGCTTTTGCATCCACGCGCAATAATCCAGAGAGGAAGTGGCATAGTTCGTTTCACGCTTTGCTCCTCACCGAGAGGGCGCGGGATTGACTGCTGGCCGCTGCGGCCGCATTTCGATCAGGTTTGGGTGCGCTTACAGAAAGGAAGGAAGCCCAGTCGATCGAAATTAATCCGAATCCACTCACTACGGCGTCCCTCATAATCCACTGTGCAATTTCTACATTAAACCCCACGTTTGTTTGTTTGTTTGTTTGTTTGTTTGTTTGTTTGTTTAATACCAAAGGTGCTCGTGGCTATGGCGTCGTGCGGCTCAGCTCGCGATCGTGGCCGCTGCATTACGATGGGGGGGGGCGAAATGCAAGAACGCTCGTGTACTTATATACTTGGTGCACCTTAATTAAAGAACCTTAAGTGGTCAAAATTACTCCGACGAGTACACCCCCTACAGTGTGCGTCATAATCATATGGTGCCTCTGGCACATAACACCTCAGCATTTATTCAAACTGACTCATTAGTACTGAATGTGCGATGGTGTGGAAGCAGTGAGAGACGTTCGGCGATCGAAATGTGTCGCGCCGCGCGTTCCGTGGCCAAGTGGTTTGGACATTCAACTCAAAAGTAAAAAAGGGCGTTTGTTCGACACTGTAACTAGCTTCTATCGGTACATATATATGGACAATTTAAGTGAACGTACCTTGTAGAACAGGTCGAGTAGAATAGATATTCTTTTATATGCTGATGCTGCAGACGCCAGCTGCGAAGGCAAGAGGAACGCTTGCCGAGACGTCCAGCTCCGGCGCTATTGAAATCTGTAGCGAAGCGATATGGGAAGGAACATCGCGGCAGGAAAGCAAGCGCAAACAAAACAATTAATGCAGCACAATTAGGCACCAGTTATATAATTCGTTAGGTGCAAAACTGCTCTAACGTACAACTCAAGTAATCTAATGTTTTGATTTCCTTCGGATACGTGACGGACTCCTTTTCGCTTGCGGACGTGAGCTGTGCGGGATGTCGCCCTACCTTCCGTAGCGTTGCACCACAAGCATGAAATGCAGTGCATGTGCGACGGCGGCATTGAGGGCTAAGTCGGGATCTCGTGTCGTGCGGAAATCCTACTCGTTTCGCATTGGAACGGTCGACAACGCTCTTTGCAATGCCTGTCTTTGCGAGGAGACGCTGGAACACATTCTGTGCGACTGTCCTGAATATAATGTTCAGAGACAGTCCATGGCGTCCGTTCTAGCGCACCTGGACAATAGACCATTGTCAGTTGCAACCATTTTCACATATCGCCGCCAGAAGACATCGCAGCTGAGGGCGAGGAAGGGACTACTTCGGTTTATGAAGGAGACGGGCTTGGGCAAGCGGCTGTGACAGTGATGTCGCGTACCGCGCAAGAGTGACGGACTGTAACTGACGATGTGTTTGCTGTGTTATGTGCTCTCTCTCTCTCTCCTCCCATCTTTCATCCCCCCATCCCGCTCCCATGTGTAGGGTAGCAAACCGGTTAGGCCAAACTAGTTAACCTCCCTGCCTTCCTTCTCCACTTTTTCCTTCCTTAAGTCGCGCGGGCAGGTAGGCTGTTGCCATCACGCTATCCCGCACCACGCCTAACTCGCACGCATATAGTCCATGCTGCACTCTTCGTTTATTTCCTTCCGTTCCTTGTTGTGAAAAAAAAAGTTGACAGTTGAGCCACCCCCGCCCGCCGTATAGGAAGACCGCCAATCGAGACCATATACTTTATTAGGAATATTCATCTAAAAAGTTGTCATCGCTCTAAAATACTAGAGAAGGTAGACTTATGGGATGGTTTCGGACACTTGAGAGTATCCTGTGTGCTCATTGTACCTTGTGCATGCGTTTCTGATCACTCGCCCAACACGTGGCGTCGTTGTATTACCGAAAGAGACCGAACGTATTGTCCACCGCGTTTCTTCAAGCCTAAGTTGCGACTTACGATGTTACTAAGGCATTGTGCACGAAAAACGAATGCAACTGAAGGAAAGAAAGAAAGAACGAGCGCTGCTGGTGCAACTAATTGCTCATTGAATGTAACTGGTGTTCGGTTCCGCATTTCTGTCGACTATAAACCTGAGCTGCTGTTCCCTACACTGACAAATTCCATCGTGCTTGCTTTTCTGAGCCAATCAGGAAAGGCCGTAGCCGCCCGATGAACGAATCGGGGCAGACAAGATGGCGGTTCTGAATCTGTGTGGTTCTTAGCATTCTTAGTGTCCAGGACAACACCCTTCAGTGTATCGGAAACATCGGGGCGCGTTCCGTGTAGAACGCGCTCATTCCCGGCGTCACTGTGGATACGCAGTGCGTCACGAAGAACCGTCGCGCCTACGGCAGCGTTGCGAACCAACGACATAAGGCGTCTGAGTAACGCGACGATATCCGCGTTTTGTTTTTCCGCGCTGCCTCTGTTTCCGGCGGTGGCGGGGTGCAGTAGGCGGCGTCTCGACGCGGAAGTGTGCCGGGTTTGCGTCAGGGCCGCTTATCGTGGGCCCACTCATGGCCCCTTGCGCGCACAGTGTCGCGGGAAGGGGGCGGCGGCTGTTCCGGGCAGACGAACCGGAAATGGGCCTTTGCCGGAAGTGCGTGTCCCACGTGCCCGTCGCCGCGTCGACGTCTCCGCTGCACCGCCGCATTGCAACGGCGACGCCCACACGTAGTGCGCGTAAACATACGTCACACGCGTTAGGCGCGAGTCCAGGGGCGCCGTACGAGTTATCTCCTCCGGGTGGTTGTGATGAATACCAGGGACCGTGTTTTGTGACCGTTCCCTTGGTTTCGCATTCTTCATCGCCATTGGCTCTCACGAAATCGCGCCCCCCTCGCGTTGCATGTGTTCGCCGCCACTCGGCCGTAGGAATGATAAGCCGACTCGCTGGCGCTGGAGCTGCGAGAAAGCCGCGGCTGGATGCGTGGACCTTGCATACAGCCACGTTGCTGCGTGTGCCCGCCCCCGCCACATTTGTCAAGTTCACCGCCGCAGTATGCGCTTGCGCTACCTGCCGTTAGGCCGCTGGGTCGGTATACGGTGTTGCTTCTGAGGAAGCGTTTACTGATTCAGATTGGCTGTTCACTGCTATAATCACGTTGTCCTGTGTGCTGCGAGGGCAGACGGCTCAGCGAGCAACCGGCCGCACGAAGTGGCATAACACGTTATCGTTTTGCGGTATGGCGAATGCCGAGGCTGCAGCGCCTGCGCCACAGGGAGGAGTCGTTGATAAGAGCCAACCGTGAAAAGCCAATCGCATGGCGTGAAGCACTAGCGCGTGACGATTCCTTTCGCTGATTTCATTCCTTCATTGATTCCTTTCTGTACAAGCTCCCGCGCTTGTACCTTTGACGAAGCGGGGAACGGAAAAGGAATTTGAATGTAGTCGTTAAATTATTACCCAGCCCATCTCACTCACGTTCAGTAGAATTGTTTCTGATTTCTGACTCGAACCAGTAACCTGCGGTATTGGCAGTGGCGTAGCCAGGTCGTCTGGCACACGGGGCGATAACTCTACCGTCACTCCCCCTCCCGTTGCTACGCCACTGGGTATTGAGATCGAGCTATACGTGGCAGCACCGTCGGCGCGTTAGTGTAGATGGGCGGTCAGCGCGCGTTTCGCTCTGGGCGATTTGGGCCGATTGTTTGATAATAAAACGCATTGACAGCAGCGAAGTGATAACGCATTGCCCTCCGATACCACATTCTTGCACGAAACGCGCTGAACGTGCCTACTATACGTGAACGAAGCGTGAAACGAAGTTTCTATTCAGGTATACCCATCCATGGTACTTTTTGTTCGTGTTCGACGTGCCTTCCGCCCATTCTGTTGGCGCTTCTGTTGCACAACTCAACTTCCTGCTAGTTTCGCAGTGGTCATAAGGATGCCTGTGTTACTGTACAATGAATTTAAACTAGCTAGTTCTTGTGACTCCACTTCACCGCTTGCTTGTACGCATGCATAACTACATTCTACTTCTTTTTTCAATTTTCTGTCGAATACGAGACGGTTACTAAGCTTACTGAAACAAATCACGCCACAACGATTGACAGAGAAGTAACAGGATCGCCATGTGACTTCACGCGCGTTCTTTTCTTTTTTTCCGCGGTAGCCGTAAGAACGTAGCATTTTACCACGAATGATGCTTTCTTTATTTATTACGTGCATGAGAACGATGCGAATAATTTTCATCCTTATATATGGAAATAATAGCCGCCATCGTCCATCAAGCTAACAGCAGCACACTCAAGCGTGCATTATATTGCGTTATATAAGCGTGCGCGACCCCACGCACTGCTGAAAGTACGAAGAACCGCATCCGACAAGGTCCCAACAGGTTTCCATGAGAGAGAAGCGGCCATGTCTTTCGGAATCGCCTCACATCGTATGGGACGCCGCCTAGTGCCTTGTCTCGTCCGTTTTACGTGCATGCAAACCGGTGCACAAGGCAGAATTAGCCTCGGAGTGAGTTCGGCTTCTTTACTGCTTCGCACATGTTTTAAGGGTTCCTTTCTGTTTTTTGTGGATGTACAAAGATACATCGCTAAGACAAAGAACAATTGAGTTAGGAGCGACAACACCCTGGAAACAGTCAAAGTTTCGAGTGTTCCAAGAGGCCACGAAATGGACACGCGACGATAATGGGAAAGCGATATCGGGGAGAGCGATGCTGGCAGGAAAGCAGTGACGACTGCCTCCGGTGTCAAGTGGAAACGAGTTTGGCTTACGAGGATGTCAGAAGGCGACATCGAGGAAGGCGCATTGTCAACGCCATGAAGTCGAGGAAGAAGCGAGCTGCTGGCTTATGAGACCGACACCATTTACAAAAACCTGTTGCGTACCTGACGAAAGGAGAATAATTCTAGGCGTGGAATTACCAAAATTTACCCTGTTTCCCGCGTTTGCAATAACGTTCTTTCTTCTTTCTTTATCTTTTTTTAAAAATTTCTCTATCGGAAACGTGCGCCATGTAGTCAGGTCGAGTGTGTTACGACGCCATCAAACTCCTCCCATCCAAGTCTTTTCAGTAGAGGTAATTGTACGTGCGTTTCTTCTTCCTTCTTTGTCTTGTCATCATTTATTTATCTATTTTTCCTGCGGACGGTACTTCAAGCGGCTACCTCTCGATGCAGCGAGCGCGCAGGAGGAGGGGCCGCGTGATCTCCGAGTCCCGTCCTCCCTGCTCGACCGTCTCAGCTCGTTCGGGCATTCCTCGCGAAGCGGCAAAAAGGAGACGGCCGGTTCCTATCGCCTCCTTTTCCCGGCGGCCGTTGCGCAACGGGCCGCGGCTCGAGCCCCGCGTGGACGAGAGCGGCGAGAGCGAAGGCGGGCGGGCGGTGGCGGCGCGCGTGCGCCGTAGCTCCAAGGACCCTCGGCCGTTGCCCCAGTGTTTGCCGGCGACCGGAGCGCCCTTGAACCTGCGGGGAAGCGCGCGCGCCGCTGCCGACCGGCCCGCCGCTTCTCCCTCCGTTATATTCCGCCTCCGCTGCTCGCTGCGATGCCGCTGCATCGAGGAGACTCTCTCCGCGCGCCCCCCCCTCCCCTTCTCTCTCTCGCTGCCCGCGGAACTTTCATAGATCCCCGAATGTACGCCCGGCTTCACAAGTCCACCGGAAAGGCCATATAGCATTACTGAAAGAAAGAAGAAGGAGTTGAAATTATTTTCTGTCATTGCTGCGAGTGAGACGTTGCGCGCACGCGCAGTAGCTTGGCGTTGTGCCGCTGAGCACGAGGTCGCGCGTTCGACTCACGGTTGCGGCAGTCGCATTCTGGCGGGGGCGGAATCTAAATACGCTTGTGCGCCTTGATTTAGCTGTACGTGTAACTGAAGAGCCTCAGGTGGTCGAACCTAACCCGAAGTCTCCCTCACTACTGCGTCGTCCCTCGTGGCCCGCTGCGCAGCATCGGAACGCTGCGCACTCGTCGTGTAGTTATGCGCAATGTCGAGGACATTTCGGGACGAATAACTGACCCGAGGCGGTGACGTCCCTCGAGCACAGCGTCCGGCTAACAATAAAGAATGACACGTAACTCATTGTGGAGCATCGCATGTGAGGCTTCCGAAATGAGCCGTGCTTAACCCTGTCTTCCTTGCCTTCGCACACTTCCTCGAATACTGAGGGGGCTCGAACCATCATTCCAATATGTTATCCTGATATCATGTGTTAGTGTACTTATTTGCACTTCTTCGCAACCACGATAGAGGCTTGGTAAATATCGATTTATGCGCGCAATCGCGAAACAGACGAAGGCTGTCGGCCATGTTCCTGCCGGCGTCCGTAAGCTGTGAACGTCAGGCTGTGGACTACGATGAACGCGTCTGTGCAGTTCTGTATACGCGTATCTCGTCTTTGCAATGATCGTATATGCTTCGTGACGACAAACGGTTTGAAGACACCTGGAGATAATTTCGAGGATATACGGTATATATCGGTGCGAAGTTCGTTGAGAGACCTTGCCACAAGACGCTGGCGCGTGAAAGAAAAGAAAGAAAGAAGTAATTTTCCTTGAGAGAAGGGAAAACGCGAATCAAAGAAAGAGAAGAGAGATCAGTATCACAGCGCAGCACCCTAGTTCTAAGTGCGCGTGTGCACCCAGATGAAGAGAGCCCGCGCGATAACCTGCCGTTGTGTCAGAGGAAACTTGCTACTCAGTGCAGGGGCTGTGTGGCGGAAGGAGCCCGTTTATCGGGGCTTGTTCGCACACGTACGTAGGGACATCCACAGATCAGCTTCAGCGTATCGCTACAAAGTTTCTGTCCTGTCTCTATCGTCAGCGCTTCGTTCGCTAGTGCGCTGTGCATCATTATTGCTAATTACCGCTTCGGGCGGACCACTATACCGCTGCTGTCCCATACAGTCAGACGTCAGCACTATGTTTAGCTGTAACTCGATAGCGATAATGTCAGAAACTGTGCCAGATACCTGCAGTGGGGGATCGGCCAAGAATCGGTCCGCGATAGATAGATAGATAGATAGATAGATAGATAGATAGATAGATAGATAGATAGATAGATAGATAGATAGATAGATAGATAGACAGACAGACAGACAGACAGACAGACAGACAGACAGATAGATAGATAGATAGATAGATAGATAGATAGATAGATAGATAGATAGATAGATAGATAGATAGATAGATAGATAGATAGATAGATAGATGTGAGCAGGTAGACTGGGCCCCGATTTTTTTTTTTTTCCTGCCCTGCTATCTTTGTGCTATGTCGGTCGTGTCTGTCGCACGCCGGGTTTAACACAGCACCTGAAATCGGCCCTCTGTACATAGTGCAACTCAAGCCTTCCAGTCCACAAAATCTGTTCGATCGCTCCCTTGCGTGAAACGAACTTGCTATCGCGTAAGTGTGGTACTCCCTTTACGATACGTTTCAGCGCGGCACACCGGTTACCATAAGGAAACGTGTTCCTGTTTCCGCAGCCTTAGCCGCGTCTGGAAACGATATAGCCGGAAAGTGGTGTATGCAGTGCTTGTGATTGGTTGTTTTGTTATATTATCGAAGGAAAGCGGAAATGAAAAAAAATATATATATGTGCTGGCTGCACTGCAACTGTCCTTCATTGCTGTTGCCATCTGAACGGCGATAATCAGAGGGCGAGGAGGAACAGGACAGTAAAGGGGGACAAGACAGAGGGCGTGTATAGCGGATAGCAAGGATCGAGGCTATTGTATACGCGCACACGCAGCTTGCGACCGTAGTATAAACAGTTCCACCTTAGTTCGCGCGTCGTCATTCAGTAAGATGGTCGTGGACCGCACCGATACCGCACCAGTGACTGCATCGAAACGCGCCTGCGGCAGGAGTATTCGCGGCATTCGCGCACGTATCCCTAAGGGAGAGAGAGAGAGAGAGAGAGAAAAAAGAAAGAAAGAAAACGGGACAGGACGCACCGCGAGCGCGTAACCGCCGCCGCTCTGCGGCGCCGAACATCCGGCATGCGCCTCGGGCCCACCGGAAGATGCACCGCCGGAGCGCCTCTCCGCCACTCTCGGTGGCGTGGCTGATGTAACGAGGCGGGCGACGACGAAGTGTGGCGAACCTTGTCACACTTACATCACTGTCAGGTTACGACCAAGGGCTCTGTTCGAAAGGGGGAGTCTCGCCGGAATCTCCGCTGCGAATTGATATTCTCAACACGGCGCGTATACCAAAGTGCGCTGGAACGCTCGCAAGTAGTCTGAATATATATATATGCCTGCCGTCACTGGACTAAATTTTCAAGCCGGCGTATTTTCCTAAACGCATGTAGGCCATAACAATTTGATCACGCGTGCGTAATCACTGCGAGTGGTCGCATTTATAACGCAATGTGTTGTTAAAGATGACACATTCGCAAATCGTGATTGACTGTCACTTGCTCTTACGAACACTTTTAGCGTAAAAGCTTTGTTTATTTTCATTATTCTAGTGTGTGTGTGTGTGTGTGTGTGTGTGTGTGTGTGTGTGTGTGTGTGTGTGTGTGTGTGTGTGTGTGTGTGTGTGTGTGTGTGTGTGTGTGTGTGTAAAACCGCTATCACTTCAGGCGCGAGCAGGGCGCAAAAGCGTAGCCTTCGAGA
Organism: Dermacentor albipictus; assembly: GCF_038994185.2. Taxonomy (NCBI): domain Eukaryota; kingdom Metazoa; phylum Arthropoda; class Arachnida; order Ixodida; family Ixodidae; genus Dermacentor; species Dermacentor albipictus. Next base: position 34,612,679 of record NC_091823.1, on the reverse strand, counting down.
TAAGCGGTTCATCATGGCTGATGTCCTACCAACTATACCCCCCGTCGCAGCATTACCAGCGGGACACCTCCCCATTTGCCCCCTTTCTTCACAATACAACCAGTGGTGGTATGGTACTAATGATACATCTATTTTGTTTTCAATTATTCGTTTTTTTTGCGCAGATTATCGCGGCACATGTAGGCGCGGCACTTTATCGGCAAAGAGGAAGCAGCAGTGTTCAAGGATTGTTCTGAAGGTGTTATCGGGCCCGCAGTAACCCGCGACATCGGCAGTGCAGTCGGACGGGTGGCGTCGAGGCTCCAGAAACGCTCCAGCGAACGCTTCTGCCGTCTCCATCGCTTCAAAACAAGAGAGTTCGAAGCATGCTATCTTTGTTGACTTTAGCTTACCGGGTTTGTCTCGCGATCCGGCCGATTGCCCTGTGGCGACTCTTAAGCTTATGCTGCCATCGTGGAGCCTAGCCCAGGCATCATCATCATCATCATCATCATCATCATCATCATCATCATCACCACCACCACCACCACCATCACGTTTCCTTGAGGTCTTCACCATCTGACCTAAGTGGGACTATACATCTGTGCTGCACACTAAACTGCCATCACGGGATTCGTGCTGCACCTTACCGAACAAAACCAGCTATCTGGATGGATGGATGGATGGATGTTATGAGCGTACCCTTTGAAACGGGGCGGTGGGTTGCGCCACCAAGTTCTTCCTATTGTACTGCCTAATGTCCTACCTAGGTTAAACAATAATAATAAAAAAAAACGCTATGAACTTTCACAACCAAATTTTCTGACCCCCTATTGCGAACTATATAAGAAATGCACCGCCTGCTTCGTGGCGCAGGGCAAACTATGAAATTGAAGAAAACTGGCCAGAAGAGTGCCCGCTAGGACCCCGGGTCCGCCACGTACGCGCCGGTCGTGTGTCGCTGTCTTCTTCGTCGTCGTCATCGTCGTGCAAGGCGTCGCTGTTTTTGGTTGCATTTATTGTTTTTCCTTCCAGCGGCCTTCTGCATTTGTCATTAGGATATTTCGCAAGAATGAAAATGTGGAGACCTGGAAAACATAAAGGTGACAGACGGAACGGCGCTGTGATCTGCCACCACGGATCCTGTTTGTTCCGCTGTGTTGCGCTGCTCTAGGGGATGAGCGAATGCCAGCTCGTTAAATTTTTATCACTTCTTCAGGCGGGCATCACAAGTTTGTACTGAAGGGCACGGGTGGAGCGACGCGTTAGCGCTTTCGAGAACGTGCACGCAAGACGCGTTACGGTGATCGCCAGGTAGCACTCGCTGTGGAAGCTCTCACACGTGCACAGCTACGCTGCCACTCCACCTTTTTCTCCCTTCCCCCATGTGCAGTGCGGTTGAGGTGTCCTCTATTGAGAGACAATTACCGCGCTTCACTTAGCCCCACTTTTCACCCTCCTCCACCCCACCCCCCCCGCCTCACGAAGAACCTCTCTCTCTTCGAGCGCCCCATAGGCCAGGCCACGCGCATTAATCCGGAACCTGAGCTTTCGCACCCAGTTCGTGGAAGCTTCGCAACTTTCGAAGATAACACTGTAGCAATGGAGCGTGTAGCAGAGGAGATTACTTGCTTCCGGCGTGCCGTTCGTTCCTTTATCTGCAACGCCGGAGCGTATGTATATATATAAAAAAAAAGTTGGAGCAGCAGTGACTTCCTCGTCGCGACATGTACCCCGCGTCTTCCTCGCGCCGGGCTCGACATTTTTACTTCGCGTTTTTTTTTTCTTTCTTGTACAGAGAACCGAACGCTGCGCCCATTCTTCGGTTGAATTGCCACGTGTCGCGCTTAACAGCGCGCGTTCTGGTGTCGTAGGGATATATAAATGAGCAATCGTTACTGAAATCAAGCTGACGCCGATCCTTTTAATTACAGCAACAGCTCGTACGGGAACATATGGAAATGCGGGTCGCTTGCTCTGGCTCTCCACAAACGCACAGAGGCGCGCGCGCTTACACAAGCGACGCGAACGCGCGCGTGCTTTGCTGGTAGCTACCAACGTTCTCCTTCAACTTGACGCAGGAATCAACGAAGGTGCGTTTCACCTTTCACAGGCCCTTAATGGAAAGTGTGTCGTTGAGTAACCGATCCTAATGCGATGCGCGACAGCCCTGCTGATATAGTTTGCGCTTTACACCGAAAGCTCAACGGGTTGGGAGCGCGAAAAACGAGAGCGGAGAATGGGGGGGGGGGGGAGGGGAGGGGCTCGCTGTTTCTGCCTGCAGGAGGGCAGTGGCGTGCTTCCGCCGTTCACGCGTTCTTCTTCGCCGGCCCGCCGCAACGGAGCTGGCTGGTCTTGCCGTTACGTCAGCGGGCCGTTCAACTTTGCGCCGCAGAACCCCTCCACTCTCCATTTCCACTTTCCTCGCAGTGGAACCCCCTCCGACAGCACCGCCATTGTTCGGGCCGATCGGGGAAACAAAGAAAAAGCTCGGCGCTCCGGCGCCGGTGCATTGCCGTAGTACGTACGCCGCTGGAAGTTGAGGCGCGTCGCGCCCTCGCACCTCAGTGCTAAGTACCGGCGAATCGCATCCAACGAATCTTCCAGCAGACTGCCAACAAGTTCCAACAGTCGGAACCGCCATCTTTCCGGCCGCGCCTTTCTAACACGACGGGTGGTTTTGACGCGCGTGTAATTATTCACGGAATTGAGATAATTTGTGTACGGTTACGCCGGCCGAATGCGTTCGCTCGTTTCGGTGACGTCACGGCCGATGCGAACTTGCAATACTGGCGTCTCTCGGGGAACTACGACACAGAGGACAGATGCAGTGCAGTTCTGTGGGCTAAACCTGCGCTGGATTCTTAAGATTCGCACCGAGTATAAGTATATAGAGCAGCGCATGTGTATTTTTCGTACGGTATATACGAACACCGTGAGCACGTTAGTGTAGGCAAGGTGGGTAGGACGGGGATGGCAAGCTTGTCTCCTTTAGCGTGTGGTTTATCGTAGAACACGAACGTGTCTGCGCAGAACAGCGACACCACTGGTGCCAGTGTGTTTAAATGTTTCCTTACCGGACCCAAAGAAATCGATCAATTTGATCGACAGATTTTCGTCACGTTTTTAAATATTACCAATGGAATTATTCTTCAAACAGCGCCATCCATCGAGTGAAATGACGACTGCAGTTTAATAATTGGTCAAATTTGACAGTTTTCGCCACATTGAGGAGTATGACAAAAGAAATCTTCGGCATGAGAACTAGTCATCATGAGAACTTCGGCATCGTCAGAACTAGTCGATAGTGCTCTTAACACTTCCGCAGTCAAGCAACGTTAGGTATGCGCTTCGGTCGACTCGGCAATGTTTTAAATGGCATCACTAGTGAAGACAAAAAAATATTCTGTCGGGTTGTCTAATTTTTTAATCCCATGTCTGCGCTGCTTTAACGATCTCTCACATGCTCAGTAGTGCGTGCTGTTTTGATGCTTGTGTTCGACTAATGTTATGTGCAACTTTTTTTGTATCCTACGTGGGTTGCTTTCATGTATAAGAGTTTCGACAGTGTATGTGTAAATTATTATGAGCAATCCTTCCTGTAGTGTGGAGCTTTCACTCGCGCAAGAGCAGGCAGTCGATTTGAGACTGACCTTCAGCAGAAGCAGTCTAATCTAGCTGTCTAATCTCTTACTTGTTGAGCACCGCCTGATTATACGGCTTTCTTCCGTACTGTAAAGTACTGCGAAACACTGTGGATTACTGCACAGTATTTTAGTACAAGTACGGTAGAAAACACGTGAAGGCTCCAGCTCCAGCACCAGTTAAATGCGCACGACTCTATGTGTGCGCGCGCATGTGTGTGTCACCGTCACCCAAATGGATCACGTACTCGTGACGCCTGCGACAGAAAGGATGTTCCACATCCGTCGCCAAGGCTTGTAAGTGGTGGCGCTGGCTAACACTCCCAAGGTTAGGTGTCAAGCGGAAAGTCAGATAGGCTGAGACAATCTCATGGGTGGTGGCAATGGAAAAGAAACCTGCTGTGAGTAACTTAAGTAACTTAAGTAACTGTCTCGAACTTAAGAGGAGAGAAAGGAAGTCAGGAAAGAAAATAATATATAACTCAAGGGGAAGCTCATTAGTTTTCGAAGCGAGATCAGGATGCTTTAGAACACGCCCTTATAAAGCGAGATATAAGAAGGAAAAAGAAGTATGTGCTTGCTGCGGTAAAGCTAGGGAAACTGGCTAGCCGTGTACGCCGGATTGTGCGCCCGAACCGTACCCTGTCTTTCTACCTAATTCAGTTTCAACTTTATTTCGTTCCGTTCTTTTGGTTCGTCGCGCTGTCTGGTCCTTTCTCAAGTTCTGAGCCCCCCCCCCCCCCCCCCCTTCGAAGAAGAAAGACGAAAAGAAAACGATTCCACCGCTGAAAAAGTTTGTAAGGATAGATGCAAGGCAATCATGGTGCTAGACATATCGTTAGCGAACGCAGCCGGCTCGAAACCACGCATCACTTTACCATAGAAAAACCTTTGCTCACAAAACTTCTATTGCGTAAGAACATTTAGCCATGGGCCGGCGTTCCAACGCCTTGCGCTTATGGCCAAGAGCAGACGGCTTCTCACGAAGGAGGGCTCGTATTCACGAAAGAGGATATACTGTAATATTAGATCCATAAACATAGATAGATAGATAGATAGATAGATAGATAGATAGATAGATAGATAGATAGATAGATAGATAGATAGATAGATAGATAGATAGATAGATAGATAGATAGATAGATAGATAGAAAGGTACATGGACGGAGATGATGCAAAATGCAACGAACTATATACACATTGTATTATTAGCCAAGGTGACTGGCCCATGGCAAAGATACTTACGAACGAAAATCTTTGCGACGACAGGCCGCCATTGCCATTGTTCTAGGCAAGGACGAACAGTGGAAATATATTACCCAGGCGCAGAACTTGGAACTGCAACAGCTTCGCTTTGTTAGACAGCTGGGAGCCGGAGGTTGCAAGGAATGGGATCGCGTGTGGTATGCCGCTTGATGTGGCCGCACCTCGTTGCTGAGCCGACGGAAGTGGACGCGGCCATGAGACAGCGACATGCGACGAATTAATGGCATTTCCGTCAGCGCTGTTATAGAACGATTCCTTCTGGCAGGAAAAAAAATGCCATCACGCACGCACGCACACACAAAAAAAGCTCAGCAGCAACAGGCATGCCTATACTGCACAGAAACCTGCGCTACAAGTCGCATCTCTTGCGTTTCTCACACTCATGTATTCCCCTCCCCCCTCCCCTTTGTCTCTGTCATGCCCCCACCTCACTGTCAAGAGAGCTGCTCTGCTCCTCCAGAAGATTTACAGCCAACCTTGGTGCCTCAACTTGACAAATTAGTGCACTAATTTCACCTTCGAATTTGACTAGTTTATATTGTTCATTATCTTTTAAAGCGGAGCTTTCTTTGCCTATTCGTTCTACTTTCCCGCTGCTGTTGCTGCTGTTTTGCACGCCGCGTCGGGGATGGTTAAGAACATGGATGGAGCGTGGCAGAGATGAAAGGAGACGCGAGAAACTGTAATTTGGACCTTTCCACCGCGTCGAATTTGCACAATGCCCTCTGGAGCTTCCTGGTCCTCGCCACATTAGCCTCTTGACAGCTGTAATTATCCGTGACTCTTGCAAAAGCATTGCAGAAATTGCAGTGCTTAGCTTTCTACGAACGTCCAAGTCCAGAAGGAAGCTGGACAGAATGGGAGAGGGGGCAGAAAACGGGCAGAACCAACGCAGTCGAGACCAGTGAATAGCAGCAGCCTTGCCCCACTCGCTTTTCCCATGCAGGTGAGGGGGGTGTAGGGGAAAGGTGACGTGCGCAGGCAAGGAAACGCTACTATTATAGACGCGACAGCGGTTGCGGGGAAAGTGGATAAATTTAAGTTCAAGATGTGGCACGGTACGTTTCTGCTGTTTCTCAAAAATAAGCACCACGCAAATGTGTCGAGCGGACAACTTACGCGGGGCGTGCAGAAGCAGAGCCGCATTAATTAAAGCGCACCGCAGAGTCTAGGCGACACTACGGAAAGCGGTCGCACGTCAAATCAACACTTCTGTGCCCTCCGCGGTAGCTTTGCGGCTATGGCACTGCTCGAGGACGTGGGTTCGATTCCGACCGCGGCAGCCGCATTCCGACGGGGGCGAAATAATAAAAAAAAAAAAAAAAACACTCCTGCACTTAGATTTTGGGACACGTTAAAGAACACGACGGTGTCAAAATTAATCTCGAGTCCGTCACTACGGCGTGCCTCATAATCCACTTGTGGTTTCGTCACTTCTAGCCCCGTAAATTCAATTAAAGTGTAATACTTCTGCCAGGATGCGACGTGCCATATGAGGCAATGACAATGTTCAACCCTCTCCGAGTTTATGAAATACGGCGCACAACAACGCCTGAATCAAACAGCTCTCTCCGTGTGTTCTGTGCGCTACGCAGACAAACAGCAGTGGTACACGCAAGGTAACGTTTAACTTTGACTCGGCACTCTCACGTTGGACTAGAGGTTGAAGACATTAAAAATTCGCCGTCTGCACCACCGCTAATTATCGTCAGTCAATGCAAATAGCACAGAAAGCTGCGCTTACATTGGTTCCCACAGTGCGTGGGACCCACACATTCTTCCTTTTCTTTTTTTTTAAGTTGACGACTTCAAGAGAAATGCAGAATTGAAGTCAGCCAGGAATTCAATTTTACTAGAAACTGTCTGCCTTGCATCACTTTGGACAAAGCCGTGCTCAAAATGTGCCGCGAAGTCCATTGCTGTTCCCGTTAATATATTGCCGCACTACAGCTGTCTACAGCGCAGAAACATGATGGCTGGAACGTCAATGCACCTATCTACAAGTTTTGATTACTTTGTTCTCGAAGGTTGTGCAAGTGAGAGAGTTTCTAGGAAATGTTCATCCTTCGTGTGCTGGCTGTCTCAAATTCTGCAATTTACCCAAAATTTATTATTTTAAACGCCGATTTATTGTGAAGCTTCGTTAATCAATAATCGTGTTGGCAATCATCGCGAGAGCTCTTATGTCCGTCGCTGCTGCGTACATATAACTATTGGTCAGCCAAATTACTATTCTTTTCGAATCCTACACCTTTAATAATCCGGTACGTTCGTCGTCCTGATGGAAATACGCGGGACACGCTGCCGGAAATGCCGCAGCAGCGCCCGTTTCAGAGTGTTACGTGACGTCACGTAACGACATTTTTTTCGTCCTGTTCACATAAATATGACAGCCTCTATGATGTCAGTGCATTTAAGCATTCCTTTCGTTAGATTCTATTCTTTTACGATCATTCATTGCTCACGACCGGTCAGTCCTGGTGGTTGGGGCTCAGACCACTGACGAAACACGAGAAGGATAAGAACTGGAGTATAATCGCTAGTTCATCTCACTCCTGTGTGCCTTATTATTATTTCATGGAAACCCTTGCAAATCAGAAGAAGCGTTCGATCGTGTCCTGGAGCTAACGTGTGGTATGTTAGCATTTCGGTTACTGGGCGAGTCTCGCTGAAAAAAAAAAACAAAAAAAAAACACAGCTGTTCGAAGCCGTCATTAGCGGCCCAGTCTAGTCGTCTCGTGCAGTACATCCGTACCTTTATTACCTATAAAAATTATATTGCCGGTTTTATAAACCTGCTATAACTGTGCCATACGGATGTATATACTATACGGTCTTTTGTTGTGACCTGAATCCTAAATCACTTTTTGTCACGAACGTCATCTTTTTTAACTATGCTGTATTTACCGTATTAACGCTGTACTCGCCAAGGTGACTGTGGTGTTCTATCGCTCAGCATGAGGTAGTCGGCTGTATTCTCGGCGGCGACGCCTGTATTTCGAAAGGGGCTGAATGCTACCGAGTTTTGGGTGCAAGTTAAAGAACCTCACGTCGTCAAAATTTATTTTCCAGAGAAACTCCTCTTCGCCGTTTCTGTCTACGTGTTTCGGGACGTTAAATTCCACCACTTTAAATCGAATCGACCGATGATCTCACCAGAAGCTGGTCCAGCAGTGCCTCAACTGAATATAAGATGGTAGAGCTTACCAAGGATAAACTTTCATTCGATCAAATATGTGTGGCCCATAAGGCAACAAGAAGAAAGCCGTATATGAAAAAAGGGAATATTTGGGGTTGTGCCTGTCCCGAGCGACTGATTTCACGACTCAGCGCGCTGAAGATTTCGAGCTGCTGTTTTTGCTCCTCGGTGCGGAACTGCGCGAAGAAAGACAGCGGATATCCCATTTCCCATCAGTAACCCATAAGAAGACACAAAGAAATCCTGTGAAAATAAAAACAAATAAGTGTGAATGTCCGTTACCACTACATGGACGGACACTCGCTGCGAACTGATCGTTACTTCCCCGCTTTAACGACAGGAGCGGAACCGGGCGCTCAAGTAGAAAGAGAAGAGAGAGAGAGAGAGAGAGAGAGAGAGGAAGTGACAGGACGGGGCTTGTCCCTGTCTCCGGCGGCACGGACAAAAAAGTACGGACCGCGCGGCTCCAGCAAAGCGGTAGCCGCAACAGTACAGCGAGCACCCACTAGTGTGGTGGAAATGCGGCGGATTAGTCGTCGGTCATCGGACTCTCCCTCTCCCTAGACCCAAAAATGGCGGCCCCTCTGTTGTCAAGGGCAGCGGGCAACTGGGCCAGGGAGAAAGTGGTCGCGGGAGCAGCTAGACCTGACGCCCCGCGCGCGCGCTCTAGGGAGGAGGAGGAGGAGGGAACCCGCGCGCAGTGAGGAGGAGGGAAGCGCGTCGGAGAGGAGGAGCGAAGAGCGTGCGGCTGGCGCAGGCAGGAGCGGCGAGCGCACGCCGTTGCAGTCGCGTCTCGCTCTTTGCCCGAGGAAGCACGGCGCTGCCGTCTCTCCCGGCGGAAAGCGCACAGCGCATCTTCTAGCGTGCTGTGGCTTGTTTCGCGCGGCGTCACCATCTCCCAGTGGCTTCCGAGGAACGGAGTCTCACCCGCCGTTGTTTGTCCCCTCGCTTGACCAGTGTGCGCGGCTCTCGTTCTTGGTTTCGGGTGTTTCGCGCGAGACGTTCGGAAACTTTTCTCTTGCTCTGGTGTGGTTCGCGCGGACGGTCGCCCGTGGCAGGCCGGGTTTCGGCCCGGTGTATGGGAGCTGTGCGCGTTGCGTCCCGGACCCTCGAGATGCGGGACGAACTGTTGGATATGAGTGCCGGAGGCCGGGATGACGAGAGGGGAGCCAAGTACCCAACCTTCAAGAAGTCGCTCATGAAGCGATACCGTGAGTGTTGACCAGTTTCGTTGCTGAGATTTCTTCGTTGTTTTTTCATCGACTTTGTTTCAGGGAGTGTCACATTGCCTGCAGCGAACGGCCCGACTGTCCGTTAGGGACAAACCGCACGCACACATATCCGATACCCTCCGCGATTACTTAACATTTCTTAATCTCATCCACGCACACAGCTTCCTTTAGCAAGGAGCGCGTAACCTTCCCATCTCGCTGTGCTGTTGTGCAATGTGGAGCGCTGTTCCTTCCCACGTAATCAGATGACAATGGATACTGAAATAGACTAAACGTAATCAGCGTTGATAGTAAAATAGACTTTTAAGTAAAGCACACCTATAATGCACGGTTGCGGCTAGTGCGATTGAACACATCCCCTTCTTCGTCTTCCAGCGGGGCACGTGCTCCTTTCGGCGACCACAACTCGTGCAAACACGGTGGTGCTTCCCCGGAGGCACGCCGCTTCGGTGACGCGACTCCGGCCGGCTTACATAATTAGCGCGGCCGCGGCTGCCTGACATTGGCCGCGTTTCGAACAATGCTTCCTCCCCGCTGGAGGAAGTGAGCCTTCTTCCGAGCCGCGTCCTGATAGCGATGTAGGCCACCCGGCGGACCGCTGGCCTACTTCGGACCGGCGGCTGCCTACCTGCCGCGTGTGTGTTGTGGCGGCTGCTCTCGGAGCGCGTGCTTCCTGAAGCCTGCACACCTTATAACCAGAGCGAGCTGTTTCATCGCAGGCGTCGTTACCTGTCGTTCGACCTTTTATTTTATGCTTTCTGTGTCGTGCGCATCGCGCTCCCGCTGTTGCGCTGTAGCCGATTTCCGCTGGCCATTATACAACTGGGTTCCGTTTCTCGCACCGCGTGTGCATCAACGGAAAAAAAAATATAATCTTCATATTTGTTATACGAGAGCGTTCTTGTAGCATACTGCACGCATCCTGTGCTCTTCGGTCGTTTTCTGCACAATTCTCGTCTTTTCGGGAGCCTACGCATGCTATTACCCGCTGCTTCCGAGTGTCGAGTTTTATTTTGTGCACGTATAATAAGCTAATTTCGCCTCTGTCGATGTGTTTGGTGCCAGAAATTGCACTGCCGCGAATTCGGTCGTGTGGGCGGGAGTCCCTCTCTATTTTTACCCGACGGGTGCAGTCGATTTCGACATATCCGGGATAGTCCCGCTTAGGTGTGTGTCTTCTGTGCACGTTAAGCTCCCCCCACCTCGTTTATCGGACCGTGGTTGTACCCTTTTAACTTAATTCCTCGACGTCCCAGCAGCGGGGCGGCTGTTGCTTTGGTAGCGTGCAAGTTTCCGCCGGCCGCTGACGGAAGCGCGGACAGCGGAGAGGAGGAGACACTAGCGCCGCTGGCACCGGGAGGCTAGCCTTGAAGGGTCGTAGCCCTAGCAAGGCCACGGGAGAGGAGGAAAGGGAGCTCTGCACGCGCTCAGGCGGCTGCCGCGTTGCTTTGGTGCGCGCTCCGTCTTGACCGCAGCCGTGCGTGCTGGTGTGAAGGGCACCTCCCTCTCGCGCCGACGACGAGGAAACTGGCCGATCGCCACCAACCAGCACACGAGCCCATTTGGCACCACGGCACGCTCATCCGCAGCAACGGCGGAGGCGGTCACGAGGCGGCTACTGCCAAACCGGAGCCCTCGCACAGCTACAGGTGCTCCCCTCACGCGGGGAGAAGGGGGAAGCCGCGGTGCACCCCGATAAGGCGTAGAACCGGGTTCCCCCTTTCGCAATTCCCGCTTTTCCCTCCCCGCCCACTTCAGCATTCTTAGAAAAAAAAAAAAACGCGTTCTTGATTCAAGGCAGCGGTCGATCTTGACGTGAACCCTCTAACATTTGAACTAACAGTATCTGTGCTGGTGATCTTTTTTTTTTTTTACTAAGTTGATTTCTCTGTGGTTCTGTCGAACGATTAGACCGAAATGGTCGATTATTAAAGGGGAAAAAGAGATACGCGTTAACGACTTCGGTTACATATTCAGCTGTATATTGTGCGGGCGGCGAAAACGCGACCGCAGGAAAGCCATAAAAGAGCGGCGCAGCTTAGCACCAGGAGCAGCAGCAGCGCACCGAGACTTCCCGGAGAGGAGCCCGCACTGTTCCGAGTAGCGGCGGGGGGCTCAACTCGCGCGCGGAGCAGCATTGATCGGCTCACACAACCCAACGGCGGCGGGCGAACGGGATTCGCGCAAGGAAGGAGCGCGTTGGGCTTGTTTGAAGGCCGCCGCCATGTTGCTCCTACTCTAGGTCAATGGCACGGCTCCGGCGCTCAAGGACAGGCCGCGCTGCGCATGCGCCCGCGCGCGCCGTTCCCCGTCGCGCGCGCCACCCCCTCGCCCCCGTTGGAGCTTCCGCTCGCGCGCGCGCTGCGCTTACGCAACCGCCTCCCCTCCTCTCGCATCATCGCGTGTCTTTTTGCGCGCTTCGCCCTCGCCTATGACGCGCTTTCTCCCCGCTACCCTGAAACGCTGCTGCTGCTGCTGACGCCGCTCGGCCTGGGCACTGTTCCGGCTTCCAAGACCATTTGTGGTTTTGGTTTCTCCCGTGTCGCTGTTTCAGCCACGCGCCCGTGCCCCTCCTTTGAATTTCCCCACACACCTGCCATTGCTGTTCGCATGAAACGAGCTGTGCGTGCACCTGTCGTATTGTTTCGTTTCTCTCGGCCGCTAAACTACTTCCCTGTTTTCAGCGCGCATCTCATTATGGGGTCACAGAGAACAAGGCTTTTAAGTTACACAAGCGAATCTGCGCATTACGGAGGACTGCGCTCGAAATACAGAAAGAGTTGGCGCCGAAAGAAGGCGCAAATAGCTTGGTAGAGAAGCGCTTAACGACGCTCTCTGACGTCCACTCTCGGGAGGAAAGCACGCGTTCGAGGAGCGTCGCCGCGGGGGGCACCACACGCACGAGAACGAGGAAATGCGACGCGGGCGGACTTGGCGTGCCCATAATACCATTCCCCGCCTCGGGGCCTTTCACTTCCTTGTTTACCGCCTGTCGTGCGCGCACAATGGCTGCAATGATAGCCGCGCGCGCGAGGGTATCGGCGGGCGGATGCGCCGGGCGCTCCTATCTTTGCGACTCCCTCGCCGGGAGACTCTCCGCTAGCGGCAGCTGCTGGCACGCAGGCGATGCTGCCTCGAATGTGGCCCGCCCCGCCCGGCGGCCGGTTTGTTCGGCGGGGCTGTTTTCATCTGACGGAACCTTTTCTCTGCGCACACTATTTTGGGTCTTGGCTCGGCTGACGACGACAACAACGTAGTGGCACGGCGGCCACTGGCCGGAAACACACAAGCACGCGCGCCCGTGTCTTGGCTCCGCGCCTGTGCGCCGACGTGTCTCCGCTGCTGCAGTGGCGGCATGCGAGTCGTCGGCTCGGGTTCCAGTGGCCTCGCGGCGCGGGGAAAACACGCTCGAGAACGCCTCCGCAGTGTACGCCCGGAACGAGCACATCACGCACCGCATCCCAAAAAGCTCGCGAACTGACCTTAAAAATCCCGCGTCAGCTCTTTTGGACTCCAGGCCAGCAAACAGTTCCAAGTCCCCACGTGGGGGACAACTAGGGAAACGTATAGGTGCTCCTTGTGACGGTTGGGGAACCACGGCGACGAAGGCCGGTCAAACGGACTTCGCGAGATCCTTAAAAAAGTATATAATCTATGAGTACTAGCCTACGTGGTCGAAACATGGAAGACAAGAAAGTCCCCACGTGGGGGACAACTAGGGAAACGTATAGGTGCTCCTTGTGACGGTTGGGGAACCACGGCGACGAAGGCCGGTCAAACGGACTTCGCGAGATCCTTAAAAAAAGTATATAATCTATGAGTACTAGCCTACGTGGTCGAAACATGGAAGACAAGAAAGTCCCCACGTGGGGGACAACTAGGGAAACGTATAGGTGCTCCTTGTGACGGTTGGGGAACCACGGCGACGAAGGCCGGTCAAACGGACTTCGCGAGATCCTTAAAAAAAGTATATAATCTATGAGTACTAGCCTACGTGGTCGAAACATGGAAGACAAGAAAGTCCCCACGTGGGGGACAACTAGGGAAACGTATAGGTGCTCCTTGTGACGGTTGGGGAACCACGGCGACGAAGGCCGGTCAAACGGACTTCGCGAGATCCTTAAAAAAAAGTATATAATCTATGAGTACTAGCCTACGTGGTCGAAACATGGAAGACAAGAAAGTCCCCACGTGGGGGACAACTAGGGAAACGTATAGGTGCTCCTTGTGACGGTTGGGGAACCACGGCGACGAAGGCCGGTCAAACGGACTTCGCGAGATCCTTAAAAAAACTATATGATCTACGAGTACTAGTCTGCGTGGTCAAAACATGGAAGACAAGAAATACATTTAGAGGAAGCTAGAGACGACTCAACGAGCGATGTAACGGGGAGCGATTAATGTTGTGGGAATAAGACGGGTACTACGAAAAGGTGCGAGAACGCGGACAGACGATACTCTAGTCGAGGTCAAGAGGAAGACGTGAAGTTCGGCAGCTCACGAAGGTGCGTGCAGAAAGCGGTTTATTAGAGTCACGGAACATGTTCCAAGGGAAGACGAAACAAAGTCAGCGGTGGTCGAGATAAATCAATTTTACAAAAAAGTGTTTTTCTCCCACTCTTTCGGGCTGGTTGGGACATCTTGTTAAACGGCGTCACTTTCAGCACCGCAACAAAGGGACAAGGTTCTACTGTTTAACATGACGAGAAGTATTCACTGAGGTGTGCCCCACTTGTTTTCTCAAGTCCCTTACAAAAGCAGAAAGGCATATATGTGCTCGTCTACCGTCATTCGCGCGACCGAGGCCGTCTCGTCACGAAGCGCCAACAAAGAAAAGCCCGGTATACCTGCTCACTGAAACGAGGACGAAAAACAACGCGCACCGGCTGAATACGCGTCTTGTGCTACGGGAAGCCAGCGAAGCTCTCCTGAAAAGAGGATGGCTGCAGCTTTCTCGGAGCCCGGCGTACGGATCTCGCTGCCCCTTTGGCGGCCCCCACGACGGAGAGAGAGCTGGCTGGGCCTCCCATCGGAAGAGGCCTCACTGACCCACTTGGGCCTCTTTGTCGCCGAGCCAGCGAAGAAACCGGGTCGGCCATGCCTGCCTCGCTAGAGCAGCCAAGGGGCGCGTCTGGCCGCTCGCTGTGCGAGGGGTGCAGTAGTGCCGCTGTGTCTACCCCGCTTGGTACAGATTTCCGCCTCGAAGGTAGGCCAGGACGCTCCGCGACTGGCTCAGCGGCGTCGCATGTTACCACATGACGTGCACATTTGAATATCACTGCACTCTTGGAACCTGTGTTCTTGCGTATGTCTGGCTATTTATAGAAGAACGTGACGTAAGCGGCAGGTCACTACAGTTTGGTGGCCTTGTTTCGGGCCGGAGGCGCAGCATCTTTCTCATCCGTCCTACGAGTCGAGACAAGCATGGTTGCCCTAGTAACAAGAACAGAAGGAAAACTAAACTTATACACATCGGAAGGAGCACCGTCAAACAAGATAGAAGACGCAAGAGCACGTTACGCTATTGCCCTTGCTTATTTGCTTTGTTTTGTATCCCCGCCCAAACTGCCAGTCTTGTTGGAACACAAAGGACCACCCAGCGGGATCTTTCCAAGCCCCAACCAGAGGGTCGCTAGCCGGCCCAAATACGACATTCGCGGGAAAAGCTCTCCCTGAAGCTAGACAGTCAATATTTCGGCCGTATAACCATGGCTCCACGGTTGTGATAATCTTCTAGCACGGCGTAAGGAAGGACACATCGAAAAGTTCCTGGAGAACCCGTAACAGCTATCTACCGCTTGCGAAACTTTTGTCTCTGGCCGTATACACTCGGAAACCGGGCCTGTTGCGTAGAAAAGGGCTGCCCGTCTTTATTTGCGACATGCCTGGAAGCCCACGCAGTCGCGTCCGTTCCGGAAAACCGTGCCGCTTGCTCGGGAGCGTTCCATTAGGTGACGCGTTCTTCGGAGTACCGGAGTGCGTGGCGTTTATCCTGCCGGCGTGCACCGATCGTGCTTCCGCAGGTCTGTCGGAGAGACGGGGATGGGGGAGAGGGGGGGGGGTGCTCTGATCAACGTGACATAACGGGCGGCGTCGTGCCCCTTCATCGCCCGGGCACCCCTCTGCTCCTTTCGGGATCCCGGCGCTTTGTCAAGGTCGAGCCACATTTTCCCAAGCTTCTGCGCCGCTACCTCGGAAAGGAAGAAGCACTTCCCCCCCCTTCCCCCTTTTGCCCTTCGCGTGTTGTCGGAAATTCGCTGCCACTCGCGGCGGTGGTGGAGAGAACCGACCGCCGCCTTTTTCTGGGTCAATCCTTTTCTCCGTCGCCCGACCTTCGCCGAAGTAAAAGAGGTCGGACCTTGAATGAAGAGAGGCAGGCCTCTGCCCCCTCCCTTCTTCCTTCTTTTTTCGACGGCGAAAATCGGGC
Source organism: Dermacentor albipictus (assembly GCF_038994185.2). Taxonomy (NCBI): domain Eukaryota; kingdom Metazoa; phylum Arthropoda; class Arachnida; order Ixodida; family Ixodidae; genus Dermacentor; species Dermacentor albipictus. Next base: position 34,596,932 of record NC_091823.1, on the reverse strand, counting down.
AAGGCCGAGGTTTAAGCCTTCTCCTCTCCGTCCCGGGTCGCGAAGTGGAACCGGAGGGATGCCCTTGTAAACAGCCCCTTGTTCACGAACAGGCACGGCCTTCTATACATACGGGCTTTCCAGGACATGGTGATCTTCTTTTCGTTCTTTTCTTTTTTTTTCTTAGTGTCGAATGTGCGCCACGTACAGCGCTTGTGGAACTCGGTGGATTGGGTTCCTAGCGGCGTCTGTCGCGATGTCGATCGCAGCGATGGCGAAGTGGTAACGCAGCGCTGTGGCAATTCAACTCGGCGGTTTCAGGATGTGCCGTTGCACCGGCAGGATAGCGAACGACATTGTTTCATTCCGTTGTTCTTATTTTGGTCTAAGTGACGTGACTGGCGGGTCACGCATGACGGACGACTGGCCGGAAGTCCGCAATGCCGTCGCCGGAAGGGGAGCGCCATTTCCTGCTTCGGAGAACGCCGTAGCCACGCTTATATACCGCGCGCCGATCTCGGCGTACAGGTTCCGGTGTCACGCACTGCTGCCACCGCGCGAGTGTTGCCGGCTCCGGGCTGTGCAGCGGGCCCGCTGTGACGGGTCTCGAGTCCTCTCTGGAGAGAGAGAGAGAGCTTAATGCCGGGAGCAAGAAATAATTCACGTGGAGAGTGTGCTGCTCCCGCTCGCCCACCCACTGTTTTACCTTCCAGCGGCAAGCCAGTGTCTATCTCAGTTGGGCGGAAACTGGGCAATGGAAGCCGTTTCGTCTCGCGGCACGGCCGGCATGGGGCGGTCACCCGCTATCTTGCGTGGAACCATGCGCCCCTTCGGAGATTGGAGACTTCCATTTCCGGCTTTGTGCTCGAGAAATCTGGCGGGGCCTTCCTTCCCCGACGTGTCCGTTTTTGCTTGTGTCGAAGAGTTCGCGTCTTCTTGCCCCTCTACGTTGACGAGATGCTCCCGAAATTGTCGGATTCGGCGCGCCGCTTGAACGTTGGCCTTGGGTCGTGGAGGCTTTTCCGGTGACGCTGGTGCTCTTCCGCGGTAAAAGGGCGCGGCGCTTCCCCAAGCGGCCGTGGAGGGAGGGAAGAGCGGGCGAATTCGTGGAATCTGTAGACGGGGCATGCGCGCAGCCGCCCTGGCCAAGTGTCAATGCCCATATATCGATCGGGGGAGTTCCCCGGTTGCCAGGGCTTTCCCGTTGCCACCGACGCTGGCTGTTTCCAGGGGCAGCCTGCACTCCCTGCCCGTTTCGTCCGCCGCTCATTGTCCAATACGGCGAACAGCGAAAAATCTCCACGATTTGCTCGACAACCACGCTGCTTTCGGATTGACTGACTGCAGCCAAATATGCGTCATCGAAGGAAACCTGAAACAAAGCTGTTCTAGTACTGGCCCCACGATGCGTCTGTGGCCACGCATACTTTTCCGGGTCGTTTAGCGCTCGAGGCGACGAGGCTTGCTTGACAGGCACGCTGTTTGTGCGGACTCCTGTTGGGCAGCGCGATAGCGTTTTAAAACCTCTCCGGCGTCGTGCTGGCCGTATTGAGGCCAGCTGGCCGCTTCGCTCACGAATAGCGAGAACTAGGCTTCCGGGGCGTCCAGCAACCTTGCTGACATGTCAAAGCAACGGAAGAGACATCAATGCCTTGTGCGCAGCAGTACCGACATTCGGCCAATGGTTGAAACTGGGGACGTGGTACTCGCAATGGCTGCCTGGCGCCCATCTTGGTTTCGACTTCGCCTCGACTGGCGCCTTGTTTGGTGCAGCGCGTGCAAGGGGGATTCATAGCGCGCAAGCTGCCGAGCATGAGAGGATCGTCTTCAGTTGCGTGCACCTGCAATGGCACCGAGCGCACGCTTCTGTTTCTCGCACCATTGCCACTTGGCGTGCCGCGTTGGCCCGCCTTCTCGCGTGGGGGAGAGGGAACCCGAAGGCACGCGTGCGAGGAGGGCGGCACCCGAGGAGCGGCGGAAAGAGTCGCTCTCTGCGGCGTAGCGTAGGTGCGCGCGGCGGCGGCTGCGTCAGCGGCGCGCGACTCATCGGGGCAGGCGAAACAGGAAGTTTTGAGCGGCTGTTTTCGTTGTCGGCGCACCGGGAAGCGTGCGTGTTCCAAGGCCAGCGGCAGCAGCGTGCGCTTCCCTGATGACCGCGGCTCTGAGCCAGGGCTGCTGCCGCCGTCCGGGATTGGGCCCTGATGGTGCCACCAGATCCCAAGAACACGAGATTTCCTGCCTCGGCGGCGCGGCTCTAGCTGTCCGATTTGAGCATGTGGAAGGCCAAGAAACGGCTTTATATTACACTTGGTAAACGGTGAACGCGTGCACCCTCGATCCACGAACCTGACATTCATCTCCCTCTTTCCCTTCTGCTCCCTGCGGCGTTTCTGTAGTCGAGTGTCAACAGTTGCCGTGCGGGAAAGCAACGACGCCTATCATGCGCACGGTGCCAAGCCGCAGGCTGTCCGTGATTCTGTCAACATAATGTAATCAAAATAATTTGGCCACAAGCTTGACTGGCTGGTACTACTGCTGTGTCTGCGCGTTACCCTGTGCGGGCTCTGGAGACAGGCCTTTCGATGTTTCAACGTGTTCACTGTAGTCACCCGGGCGAGTTTTGGTGTACGGCGTCGCGGAACCGCTCGAAAGACGCAGCACAAGGACCGCGTATTCATCCTATAACAACACTATCTCGCGCTGCGTCTTCCGGCAGGTTTGAGCGCGATCGCTTTCGCCAGCCAAGCGGATAACTGGCGGCAGAAACGGGCGTCGGCCGCGGGTGCCGAATTGCGTGCCCCGGTTCGCTTCGAGGTGCCCGTAATCCGTCGTTGCGACGCTACGCCGCAAGAACGTTCCGCCCACTCTCCCCTCCCCAAGTGTTGGTACGCTGAGCGCCGACGAGGAGGCGACTGGAAATCGGGTGGCGACGATAAGGGCGCGCGCGCGCTTTGTCGTAAACAGGAACCGTGTCGCCGCCCGCGTTTCGCGGAACCCGCGGCGGCGTCCTGCCTGCCGCTCAGCCCTCGAGTGGCCCCGCCGGACACCCCAAGGTTTTTCCGCCAAGCAAAGCGCACGCGCGCGGCGCGTAAGCGGGAAATAGGAAAAGCCCAAATTTAGACGCGACGCGGGGGCAAACACGCGTCGACGCCGGGCGAACAGTGGACGCGGCGTATACTACATACTACGTCTGTCGCCGCCAAGTGCCACCGCACTCGCGAGAGCTATCGCATGCGGAAACCGCATCGCATTTCTCGTTACGCAGGGTCTCGCTTGCTTGCTGGCTTGCTTGCAAGCGAGCTCGCTTCTCGCGTCGCTTTGGGACGTTGCATTCGTCCCATACTCTCCTGCACGCAGTGTCGCTTTCTTCTACTGGTATCTGCCGGTATTCAGTGTAATCGCCCGTTCTTCCTGAGGCTGCCGTCGCGTTTCCACCGTGGTATGCTGTGCTCGCGCGGACAAACAAGTTGTTTCACAGACTCGACGCTCGTGGCGAGTCCTGGTTATTTTATTATTTGTGTTCGTAGTGAATGATAAGTAAACTGCGGAAAGAACGCATATGTGGCGTTAGTAATTCTACGTCTCGCTTTCTTCTAAAGTTGTTTACAGTTCCTTGTTCCGTTTGAAGTTTGCATTTATTCCGAACAGTGGGAAGGCGGCGAACTATTGCGCCTGCTGGTGTCAACGCTTGGTGCAGTCAGTAAGGCGCACGTAAATTCACTTGAACAATTTGTGGCTATAGTTAACTGAAGAATGACTCGCCAGAAACTAGACAGAGCGAGCAGCAAGTAGCGCGCGCGGCAGCGAGCAGAACCAACATTCCTGTTCGAAATCGGCGCAGGAAAAATCGTTGCGGCCCTCCGCGAGCCGGAAGAGCGCTGCAGGCGCGCGCGCCATCGCAGGGGTTGCCTCCGCCGCGCGGAAGAGCGGACCTTGGGCGCGAGCGTTCACCCGGTCACGTGACGCACGCCTTGACCTCGATTTGCGCCCGGAGAGCCGCACGCCTCCCTGCCTCAGCGCTTTTTTTTTTATTCTCTCTCTCTCACTTGCGCGCCTCCCAACGGCGTTGCGCACCGTTCTCTCTTCCCAGCCAGCGGCTTGCCTCCTCTCCTTCCTCCGCGGTAGGTTTCCTTTCTCCATCGGCCACTGTGACACGGGGGCTTTTGTTTCGTCACGTAGCCAACTCGTCGAGGAATGTTTGATGCGCTGCCCGCCTCACGTCGCCGGAAATGGTTTCTTCTCGCGCGCACCTCATATCCCGGTAACTGATGTGTGATGCGGCCGCGCCTCGAGCTGCGCGCAGTGTCCGTTGCCGCGGGCGACTAACTCCATCGCCGCAGCGGTCTTTTTCGGAACGAGGCCGGACGACGGAGTGTGCCGCGCGCGGCAACTTCTACCGCCCTGCTCTGTGCGGTGCATACGCCGCCGGCCCACGGCGGCGGCACTTAGACCAGGCATCTGGGTCACGCCTGTCGGCGGAACTGGGTCTGCTCTCGCCGGCGCGGAAGAGTCCCAGGGCTTTTTGTTCGTATTTAGCACCCACGTCGACAGAGAAATGTGGGACGGCCGCCGTCAGAACTGCTCTGTCGCGTCCAGTTATGAGCCACGCTGCTCCTCCTGTCTTATTAGTTCGCGATGTTCGCAACACGCACCGAACGGGCGATTTATTTTCCACTGTCAGTCGGGCGGTAGCGACTAACACCGAGCAAGGGCGAATGCTGGTTCGGTTACAAAATTTAGTTGGAAAATATGTGGCCCGAAGCTGCGGGCATAGCGGCATAGAGTGCCCGTAGACGGAAGGAGACCAACTTTCTTGCATTATTGCTTTCAAGATGTTGGACCACTGGTGCAACACGTACGCACACTCAAATCCATCGGCACACTTAAATCCATCATCGTCGCGTGACAGCAGATTTCCCGTATTTGCTGTCGAATTTCGAAGTTGGGCTTATCGGCAAAAGAGCAAAGTGAGGCTGTCAGGCCCTTGCGCATTGTCCAGTCGGAATGGGACCGCCGTTACCTCAGCGTTACGGCGCGGCCGTGGAAACGACGGCAGAGAAGGTGGCGCGCCTCGAGGGAGGCCTGGCTACGGAGATGAGAGAGGGGGCGCAGGCTACTTTCCCTGTCGCCCTCCGCGACCCCCCTGCATCCCCCCCCCGGTCGCCTCCGGGTGGGAAGGTGGGGTGGAGGCCTCCTCGGCGGCAGCGCATCTAGGTCATGGCTCGTTGGCGCTGCCGCAAACTCGGCGGTGGCGGCGGTCCTCGTTCGGCTTCCCGAAAGTAGGCCCCCCCCCCCCCCCCTCTTGCTTGTCTCTCCAACGTCCGCCTCCTTTTTTGTTTCCGGCTCGAAATTGGGGCCAAGTTCGGCGGCGGCGGCGGCGGGCCAGGCATCTTCGCGTTCGTCTTTCCTGCAGCGCGCGTGTTGCGCCACATTTTTGTTTCTCCTTCCGCGCTCTGCCGACGGCCTCGTTCTTGCTGAGCCGCGCGGCACGGTAGCGTCCGCACCGCGGCTTAGCCGAGCGCCACGCTACGTTGACGGTTTCGTTGCTTACGCGACAAGCATTAGCGCCATTTCCTTTGAGCACCTGACTTCGTTGCACGTCCCGACCAAAACATGTTCCCTGTGCACGCGCTAGGATTGCGTAAGGAAATAGGCTGGTCGCGTATCGTGCGAAGCGTAAGCCGCTTTCCAGCCATGCGGAGAATAACGCTTTGCCTTACTTCGCGCCGTAACGGCATGTAATAGAAACGGAGAGTAACGCGTATACGTACGCGCACCCGCGAAACGGTTGGCACACCGACGAGTCGTGAATCATTTGCATCCTACCGGAAGCGGAGTGTTGCGAAAAAAACACCTCGAAACGGCGTTGCCGCTAAAGGTGCTGTTGCTGTTTATACCAGGTCGTTTAGAACACGCTCAACAACGTGCTGTTATTATTATTATTATTATTATTATTATTATTATTATTATTATTATTATTAGTAGTAGTAGTAGTAGTAGTAGTAGTATTAGCTGCCTGCATTGGCACCGCGCGACCCGCTTTAGTGTTGGACAAGCAGAGTCGGCGTTCTTGCGCAGGGAGGTATCGTGCAGTTAATGGATGCAGAAGGTTGGCGCCATCTTGTCACACCTGTAATGATTGATCCTTCGCACAGGAATTCTCTTACTTGCGCATTCAGCGGCAGCTGTGGATTTATTCGCTCTGGGTTACATGCGAGTGCGTAAGTGCCAATAGGTGGTTTTGGCGGCAATACCGTGGGCGCCGCCATGTTTGATCACGTGATGACGCGTCCGTTGCTTGCCTCCGTGTTTACTATGGATGTGCATGATGCTTGTGCGGCTCAGTAAACCTCTGTTTCGGCGCGAACAGTAGACGGTGACTGGGTGGACGACATGAAGTTTTGGCCACAGCTTAAGAGGACATACATGTAAGCGCTTTCGGAGGTAATTACGCCTCACCCAAGCGGCGCAAGCAGTATACGGTGAGGTGTAGTATACGGTGCTTGTACTAAAAACGGGACTGGAAATGTATTCCAAGCTGTCGAAACATTCGGCGTGTAAATTAAATTAGGACCAGTGTTGTTTTTCTCTTCGTTCCTTATTTGGCTAACACTTTGAAGCTGGGCATCTTGTCATGATTCTGACTCAGATAAGTCCCATGACGCGGTTACTATCTGTTTATTCTTCGCTTAATCGCTCGCGCGTGTGCTCAGTTGGGATGTCTTCGTTCTCGCTGCGTACAAGGGTTCGGAACTTAGATGTTCTGTACTTTGTAAAATCTTGTAGCAAATACGTATTATCGCTGGTCACTCGCTTACTCTGCGGAACCGTCACATTCAGCTCCGAACATTCGTGTGTTGGTGCAGTCGCCGTCTCCCGTGCGTCGGCGCATTGATTCAACAGCGAGCCCGCTCATTATTGATACATTGGAGATAAGAGTGGGCGTAAATTTCCGTGTCACTTGGAGTGGATGTGTTTATATAACGAGCGATAAACTTGCTATGCCAAAAAGCGGCGCTACTCCTAGTGTCACTGTGTAACGAGCGGTACTCAGTCCTGCTGACGTTCTGGGGTTGAAGCCTTTTCTTTGGAGGTTAGCGATTCAACGCTGGCGAATGAGTGAAATGTTTCGTCCTCGGAAAAAGCCTTGCATTACGAAGAGCCGGAAACACAGACCATCCTTATGTATAGCAGTCCACGAACTTGGTCACACAGATTCATTCCGTTCTTTCATACACCAGGCACTATTTTTGCAGCCGACTACTTACTGCACACGTTTTCCCTCTGCCGTTCCAAGTTTTGCAGCATGAATGGAGGGCAGTGCGCCAGCGAACACCCAGCTGCATTTCCGATTGCTGATCGCACAGTAGCAGCTGGTAGCAGGGCAGACGCGGTAATGGTGTCGTATTCGTGCGCTTTCGCCGAGGCAACGTGCGGCGCGCCATCTGGTTCCTATAGAGCAAACTGCTCCAAGCAAAGGGTCTGTAGAGTTTCTCCGAGGAAAGTGCTTCCGGAATTCATACGTACCTTCAACATCGCGCCTTTGCGATAGTCTGCTTCGCGCAGACGGTGTACGTACGTTACACGCAGTAGCAGGCGCAATCGAGGAAACGCGGAAGCCGCGCGGTCTCCGTCTCCCTGGGATCACGCGCTGCGCCGCTTCGAATTTATGAATAGACAGACTTCGGGGCGGAGCGCGTGCTTTGTTGCAGCTGCTTTCACAAGTGCGTCGACAGTGCTGCTTATGCAACACAGCAGCGAGGGAGCTACTGAGCGATAAAGTTGCGTTGCAGCACACGTAGCAGCAGCAGCATTAGTCCGGTGCTCAAGCAATTTGGCGGCAGCTTTGCTGCGCATCGTGTTCCTTTGATTGCACCCGAAATACACGCGACTAACCCTCGCTTTAATTATTTATCTGCGATCTGCCAGGCAGCTATGTAGAGCAAGTGAAATAAAGACCACCGAATGATTCATGTACACTTCAACTGCCGGCATGCTTCGTGCTCCGGGGCGATGACGCGTACTCCTTCCTGCTAGCTGCCAGAAATTCGTAACAAACGGGATGTCGAGAAACCGGCGTTTAATTTTTTTCGGAACTGCTGCGATTTAGAGGGACTGCGGTTACGGAGGTGTTTGCAAACGCCTGCGGCAAGTCGCAGCGTCAGCAACGGCGGCCCGTCACTGGGTCAGCAGGTGTCGCCGCCGCTATCGGAGTTGCGCGCGCTGCTGGCGGAAGTCTGCGCCGCCGCTCGCGCAGCAGCAGCAGCCGCCGCCGCCCGTCCGGGATGGAGCGGAGCGCGGCTTCGATTCGCGCGCCGTCCGCGGGGCGGCGCTTTTCAAGGTCTCGCTGGCCGAGTTCGAAGACCCCGGCGCCCAGAATACCCCGGCTGTCCTTGATTCTGCGTCACGGAAGTGCGCCGCTTCCACCCTCCCCACTTGGCGACCGCTTTATCCGCGCTTTTCCTTTCTCTTAACGTCGCCGCCTCCCCGCTCCCTTCTCCCACTGCTCTCTCTCCCACTGCTCTCTCTCCCCCTCCCCTCGCGCTCTGCCACAGAGCACGCGCGCTGGGGCGCAGAGCTGCTGCTTTCTCCGGCGACTGCTTGCGCAAGTAGAGACCGACCGCCCATCCGTCCGCCCCGTTTGTCCCGAGAGTGTGTGTTTTCAAAACCTGGAATAATCCCGTTTGGAAGAAGCCGTCATTGAGCGCGCGCCCTCTTGCCGACTCTATTGATGAGCGGCCAGAATGGACGTGGCAGTTCGCGATGATTTCACTCGCCGTCGACAACTCTCCCTCTCTTTCTCTGTACGCCCTGGCGCGTACACAACAAACATCCGCGTTCTGCGATATCGCCGAACGTCATACGCTTCCCTTACGTATCGCGCCGACGTACCGATCCTTGTCCGAGATATTGGACTCGCGGAGCGGCAAACGGCAAAAACGGGACGACCTCCACCCCCGCCTCGCTTTCTTTCCAGACAGCCGCAGTTTTAACCGAGCCGGAATGTGACGATGACAAGATAATGAGTCCTTTTACTGGCGCGAGTCGTTTGCCATCGATTTATGCGAGTTGCGTAGTGGCGTGCGAGCAGACGCCTAACTCGTTGATTTACGACGCCTCATCTAAGGCTTGCCTGCTGCTGCGCGTGTGTTTCGGCGCGTTCGAAGCGCAGTTAAGCGCTACGTCGACACTATTCTTTTCATTCTTTTTTTTTCTTCTCTTTATTCGCTTTTCCGGGAGATAGGGCTGCAGTGTAGGAAGGCACGTCTGTGACAAGTCCCGCTGTCCTCCCAGAGTACGTCGGATATTTACGGCCGCCCGAGAGCGTGCTTTTTCCTTGTCGCGAAGCTAAGTATCGAAGGCTGATTTATTGATAAGAGCGGTTTTGATTCACGATTTATCCTATTACGTTGATTGCAAAGAATTGCCGACGGTGAATGAATAAAACAATTCAGCGTATTATCTTGACTAGCACACTCCAGTCACAATCCTAGTTGCAAAGAAATGTTCATACTTTTCACCCTAGCCATCGAAATCCTAATTGGAAGCGGCCCATTCGACAGGACTTTGAATGAGCCATCTGTTATGTAACCATTGAAGACATAGTCCAGTTGCTCCGTGAGGCCCGGCATGCTGCCACGGCGCCCTACTACACCTCGAGATAGAACATATATACACACACACACAAAAAAAAAGGAATGGCGGGAAGGGGGGGAGAAAGAAAAACAAAAAGCACACGCTCATCCAACGCGCCGTTGCAATCTAAATGATGAGAAGCTTGTTTTAGTTAGCTAGCAGCAGTTGCTGAAGACACGTGCACAGCCTCATCGCTTGTAGCTGTGTGCGTCACGATGACGAAGGCGATGTCTGCCTACGTCACAATGGCACATCCATTCTGGGGAATCCATGCGAGGGAACGACGACGAACGCTTAACTTTGGAGGAGAAGCAAAGAAAGCGCTGGGTGTAAAAAAAATTATAACAAAGATCGCATTGTTAGAGGTCGCAGTTTGGAACGAAAAACCGGTCCGCGCTGAGTTGTATGCAAATTTCAGGTTAGCAAAACGCGTGCCGGAAGTAGTAGTAGTAGTAAGCGGGCTTCACTCGCGCCACGTGGACCCGTGTAAAGGTCACGGCTCTGTGATCTGAAATCGCTGGTGCGGGGCGTAGCGAGAGCTAAGGATATCACACGCACGTACCCGTCGTACCGGCATGATCACGTGCACGTGCGTGCCTCGCGTATGTGGCACTTAATATGCGCGTGCATATGTATGCTTGCAGAGGTATGCTTAAACATCAATCCACCTCAGCATGGCGGGGTTTGCTTGGGTGGGTTAGCGGCAAACACTTCGTCCCGGGCTGGTCGAATGCTGTAGTCCTACCTTAGTCCTCATCGCGTGTTTTCCTTCTTTCTGCATTCCTCGTTCGCCTCGAGTGTAAGACCACGTGTTTAATATAACCTCGTTTCATTGTTTCGGTAATCTCACATGCGCCCGCATGCGGCTGAGACTCGCTTGATTATGCGTGTACGATTTTTCTTTCTCTCTCCTTTTTTTTTCTTTGACAGCGCTTTACTGGCGGTGCATACTTGTTGAAACACTTAGTCTGATTTGTCATGGCAGAAACTCGTGAACATACTGTTGTTGTTGCTCACACACTGGTGTACTAGGTGAGAGATCTGTCGCTGAGCGAAGTCTCCCTTCCTTTGTGGTGCGCAGTGGACACTAGCCCCCAGGATGTTCGGCCAAGCCTGCTGTCTCGCTGCGAACGTACCCTCCAGCGGTGTAGCCCGGGAAGAGATTCCAAGACGCTGCTGCAAAACATTCTCCAGCATCAGCAGCCCACTTACTCGGCGCTGTCCACCCTTTGCAATCCGGCTGTCTCATGCAGCAGCTCAGGTGGGCTTCTTTCTGTACAGCTGAATTTCGTTTGCATCGAGAGAGAGAGAGAGGCAGTTTATATCGGGAATTGCTAGCTGAACATGGTCATTCATGCTGTAAAGTCTTTTTCATCCGAAATGCAGAGATTTTCCTCAAAAGAAATGAAAGGGTGCGACAAAAGCTGTGTGTTTCGTTATAGTATTCAACACAACTTAACTTCTACACCACTGCTGTATGGGGAAACATATTGGTCAGATTTGAGGCCTAACGGAGATATCTGTCAATTGAAGATTGAAAAACCTACAGGTCTTAGTTTCAAGTTTAAGCTTCTGTGAGCACTTGAATTGCTTTCGAAGTCGCCTTGACAAAGATATTTCTCAAGTGTTGAACGCGTATACATTTCTCTGTATGATTTTGAATCACTTAGCTCAGTTAGTTAGTCGAACTGAAAGTTGTACTTGAGTGACAGTGAACGCATGTTAGGCATGGTGCGAAATCGTAGACGTGTCATGCGAACGCCGAGAGAAGGCAACAACGAGCCCTTACACAGACCCCGGAGCTCATCGCTGACGTACGCCTCTTCTCTCTTTACAGGCTCCCTTCCCCCAAGTCCTGCCGACAGCGGAGTGTCGGACGTGGACAGCAGCAGCGGTACGCTCAGCAATGACGAGTCCAAGGCGCGGTTACAAAGCACCCCTGGTGAGTTGGCGTCTCCTAGTTATCGGGTATTTGACGCAGTAGCTGACTTGTTAGTTGTGCGGAAACCCGCAAGGTAGAGAGAAGTACCTAATAAAGGGGAAAATCAGACATCCACCCGTTCGTAGCTACGAACGGGTGGATGTCTGATTTTTCCCTTTATTAAGCTGACTTTGTAAGGAATGAAGGGACCATCACACGACCAGATCTACTAGTCAATTCCCTGGATTCATTCGCCGCAATCAAAGTGTAATGTCCGTCTCACGTCTGAGTGAGTAGTGCTAAAACGTGCGGTTATGCCGTCATGATAGTTGATTTCGCGTCGAGCCACTGTAGACTGGTCGAGGGCTATGCTTAGCTGGTAGCGCTTCTTCTATTTAATTGGGCAGGTGTCATTGTACGGCGGGCGGAGCTAGATTTGAGTGGCCGCGATCGGCTTGCTTTGTATCTGCAGTTCCACCCCCGCTGACTCCTGAATCTCCAAGCCCGAGCGGACTGGGCTATATCCCCCCATACTGCCAGACCGGCGTTACACCTCACGCATCTCAGCACTACAGCAACCGGCCTCCAACATGTAAGTCACCTTGGCCTTGCCGAATTTTCAAAACAACACCTCAAAGCAAACGTATATAGCGCCTCTCGGAGCACTCCTTCGGTATAGATAAGCTGCTTAATGAATTCGACGTGTTGTCTGCTCGAAGCAGTCCCTGCTCGTCTGCTGCAAGCACTCATTCGACGTAGTTGCTCGTCTGCTTTTCGTATGCTGCAAGCATCCCCTCCGTACGCTAGTTGTTCGTCCGCTAGAAGCAGGTGTGATGCATGTGACAGTTTCGGATATTACATGTGGTCGCCGGGCGGTCAGTATGTAGCGGGGGCGTACGCTGCTGCTGACCCAATTAGAAGGCGCCCAGACAGGGAAGACGCGCCAGCCGTGCCGAGAGCGTTTCCCGTTACGAAACAGGGCGTAAGAGCCGGCGTGTACGGCGGACTGCTACTCTCGAAAGTGTGTCACGGGGCGACCCGACGATTCAAGTGGGTCACGGCGTGGTTTCCTTTTTCGAGCGGCCGCATCTTCTAGCCCCGGCGAGCCGAAAACGAAGCCGCAACGGCGGCGGCCTTGGTTATGCTAAGGCCAAACTGCTTGGAGCGCTTCTTTCAGCTCGCAACGTGGCGTCATGAGCCATCGACGCACAGCTGCACTGCGTTGGCTGTCGCCTATATAGTATATATCACCAATCTTCGCACGTTGTCACGTTGCATTCGCCTTGTAAACGCCGGTTTTAAGCACCTGGGGTTGCTGTTGTGGACATGTCGAGTTCCACAAAGTTTTCTCTTGTCAGTCAGTTAAGAGAGACGGCGTGGCCTCAATGGAAGCCGATCGGCGAAGGAACGATGGTGGCACTCGATTGTTAAAACAACCTTGGACGATCGGGCGCCACATAGCCGCTCCGGGAGAGAGAGAGAGAGAGAGAGAAAAGAGAGAGAGAGAGAAAAGAGAACCTTTACGTTGCCACGTGAAGCGACGCTGGACGTATTTGCGGCGTGTATTTTGCACACCGTGCTAAAAGCTAGCTATATTTAGGGCGGAAATTCGTGAAACGGGGCTTGCAGCTTCAGTCGGTAACCGCATATCGATTCATTACAACGGAAATAACAGTGCCATAATGCGTAGCGGCGAGCACAGGCTGCGAAAAGCCTACAGTACGTCGGATAATATGCATTCCCTGCTCTTGTACCTTTAGTACTTCGTACAAACTGTTATTGGAAATGAACAGAACCCTGTGGAAACATGTCGTTTTCTTTTAAATCCGGAGAAGTCCCGAAACGTTCTCTCTGGTTCCGTGCGCAGACGGTATCACAATCTAAATAAAAGAGGAAGAGAGAGAGAGAGAGAAAGAAAGCACCGTTTCTAGACGCGCAAAAATGGTGCCGCTCACGGAGAATGCACGGGAAAAGAGAGCGTACAATCGCGAAGCCACTGTTCCGTTCCTCTCGGCGTGGACGTCGACGCTGCTTTGTGGTGACCCCCGACCGGGAAAAGGCATGGAACCACGCGGTTGCGGTCCCTGCCCGCGCCCTTGTTTGGCCCCGGCGCATTTCAAGGTCAAGCTCAGCTGTTGCGCCTGGGAGGAAGCGGAACTCGGTTTCCACCCTAGCGGGGCTACGATTTGGAGGGCACGGGGGTGCACAGGAGGGTTCGGGGAGCCGATCTCCGCGGGGGCCCCTCCCAAGAAGCTATGCAGGAAGAGGGACCCCGTCCTACTGAGCGAGCGAAAGAAAAGTAGGCCTAACCAGTGTGTGTGTATCCGGGTTGCCACCGTTCCCCACTTCTTCCCAGTCGGGGTTTCTCGGCGGTTTAAAGAAACGAAAAGAGCCAAAGCTGTCCAGGGAACCGGCACTCTGACTGACTGCTTCTTCGTCCCTTTTCGTATATGTTTTTTTCTTCCTCTCTCTTTCTCTCGCGCTCGGTCTTCGGCAAGCCTATGCATTGAAGAGAACGGAACTTGTATTACGTGTGCATACGTAAGAGGAGGCAAGGTAAAAATGAAAAACGCGGTACGAGGGCCGCTGCCATTGTGTAATTGGTTCTGCCACTGGGCCGAGAGCGGCCGCCGTTTCCGCCGCTCCGTGCGCAAGAAAAAAAATTCGTGCGCGACAATGAGAGGTAGAGGGGAGTCGTTAGTTGTGAACTGAGAGCGTTGCGTAAAGGGGAAGGAAGGATGGATTTCTCCGAGCTTTCCTTTTCGATGCGACCGAGCCTTTGTTAGCTCATGGGAAGCCAACCGCCGGCGGTGAGAGCAGGCAAAGAAAAACGGCCTCGCTCGTCCCCAAGTGACCCACTGGCGCAAACTCGCTCACTAGAGCGGGCGCTAGCTGTTGCGTAACAGACGTCTTTGTGGGGTCGCTTGCCCGGCACCTGTCTTATGAAACGATTGAACATAGCCGGTTCCGATCGACTAGCCTATGTTTAGACACCGGTCTTCGTCCTGCGCGTTGGCCAAAGAAGCCAGCGGATTGTGGATGCGTAGCTACCTGCCTACGTCCGGCTCGCCGGTTTATACGTGCTAGCACAGGGAGGGAGCGCGCTGCTTCTGACAGCTGTTTGCGCCAGGAACGCGCACAAACGTGAAGCCCTTTCTGGAACGATTTTGCTGGCCGCTTCGCGAAAGACTATAACCCGAGCACTAGCGACCAGCGCTCTCTCGAGCGCCGTTGGGTTTGAGCCCTACAAAGTTCTTGCGTTCGTCAACAGGAAGCTCGCTACTTCCGCGATTGTCTCCTGTAAACTGAGCGTGTTAGCTGTGCTAGCTTTCGAGGGCCTACAGCGCGAGAAGGGTCGCCAGTCCGGGGCGTCGCAGATTGTGGCTGATAGCGGCGAACGTCTGTTTGCCTTCCGGCTTCCTCCCAGGGCGCGAAGTCCACTGTGGCTGTATCCGGCGTCGCTACTCGCGCTCGCTTCGCTTGGAATGGAGTTGTGTGTTTCTGACTGGCTTTCTTTGTTGTTTTTGCTTGCCCCCCTCTTCGCGGTGTCCGAAAGCAACCGCATTCGAGCCGCCCACTATCTGTCTGTCAGCCATGACGGCGCGGAGCGGAGAGTGTCGCGATGACACCACGCGGGGATGGAGAAAAGAACTGATGGTGGCGGCGAGAAAGGGTGCCTGCCGGCGGCGACAAGGCGGCGAGAGCGGAC